>NC_046371.1:4161278-4468778 GCF_011125445.2 Fundulus heteroclitus | reverse complement strand
CCTCATGTTACACCTGTACGTAAGGGGACTTCATCCCGCCGGGATTCCCAGAGTTTTCTCGTTTTGTTTCCTTTTCGCTTCCGGTGAAACGGCGATAGCCAGGTGGAGTTTAAGGTTTTCCCTCATTGCAATGTTTGTTTCCTGCGTGGAGAACCACAAAGGCCTCCGTGGAGAGTTATTCCCACAACATTTATTTATATATATATAAACAAACGCACAGAGGGACGTTTCACCCTCTGGCCCGGCGGAGTCTTCCGCCACCTGCTGGTGATCATCAGGTACTGCAGCTCGCTGTGATCCAACAGCCAGCAGAGGAGCAGCTTCATAATGCATTCAATCAACTCGTTAATTTATTTCATTTACTCAACTAAAATAAAGAACAATATATATATTAATTACACACGGATCTATGTTTTCAAGAATTATTGAATACAAAAGTTTTCTTTACATCTGCAGCTTCATAACACTCACATTACAGACCCAATCAACTAGAATGTTAAGTGAATTTATTTCATTAACTCAATTCACTAAATGAAACAATATATTAATTACGCACAGACCGATGTTTTGAAGTATTTATTTTTATTAAATCCTAAAGTTTTCTGTACATCAGCAGCTTCATAATGCTCACATTACAGACCCAATCATCTAGAACAGGGGTGTCAAACTCATTTTGGTTTAGGGGCCGCATACAGCTCAATCTGATCTCAAGAGGGCCACACGAGTAAACTCATTGCAAGATTAAATAGAACTAATAAATGTGGACTTGTTGTTGATTTTTGTATTAAATTAATTTCACTTTTACACAATATATTATGAATAACCTCAGTGTTTTTAAGAAAAGTATGTGCAAATTCAACAATACTTTTACTCAGTTAAACATTTACTTAAGTGCATTATGCATAAGAACTGATCACAGTGATTATACACTGTTGAAAAACATTTATTCACATTTTTTGGAACTTAAAAACATTGTTCTGCATGACAATATACATCAAACAGATAAAAATTAAGAAATGATTTAAATTTTTCCACACCTGAAGCTTAATCTGCTAATTAAAACACAGCGCCCCTCGTGGACAATATAGGATCTGCATATTTTCAATTAAACAAAATACATGTTTTTTTTCAATAATTGTTTTATCATTCTCTTCCTTTTATCTTGTCCACTTGTGAAAGTCAAATCTGATGAGCTCTTTGTGGCATCTTATTGCCACATTGCCAGACAGGACACTGAAAAAATGAAAATAATAATGCATTTAGCCACAGGGCCGGACAAAATTGTTCGGCGGGCCGGATTCGGCCCGCGGGCCGTATGTTTGACACCCCTGATCTAGAATATTAAGTGAATTTATTTCATTAACTTAATTAACAAAAATGAAACACAAAACATAGATTAATTACACACAGACCGACGTTTTCAAGTCTTTATTTCTATTAGATACAAAAGCTTTCTGCTGATTAAAAACTAAGAATACAACATCAGACCAATAAAAACAACCATAAACAAATGTGGATGTGATGAAAAATATGTTTAATAGCAGCTTGAATGCTTTTTAAGGCTATTAATTTAACAAATGAGCCTCTTTGGAACATGTATCAGTGTATATATATATAGATTCATTGCACCCAGAATAATACATTCAAAGTATATATTTCTGTAATATTGAATGATCATGGCTGACGGGTAATAAAACCCCAAAATTCAGTTTCTCACACATTAAACATATTGTGTGACAGCAATAAAAATATCTTTTTAATAAAGAAATTTAATTTTTTTATGCTCAGTGGTCCAACGTCCTCTGCATTTCATTTGGACATCAACATCCCAGAGTCTGGAGAAAGTGGAGAGGCGAGAACAATCCAAGCCGTTTGGAGTTATCTGCAAAGTTTCCACCTGCAGAGATGACTTGGGGACCCATGCGCTCTGCTGGTGCTGGTCAACTGGGTTTTATTGAGTCCAAACTCAGCACTGGTGTCTACCAGGGAAGTTTAGAGCAGTTCAGATGCTGATTACATTTCCCAGCAGGACTTTGTACTGACCCACACAGCCAAAGGTACCAAAAGCTGCTCCAGTTTTTACTGAACCTGATTGGCCAGCAAGATACAAGATTCAGCTATATCAGGTAATAATTTTATACGTTTCCAGACATATCTTTAAAGGACTTATTCAGATTTTGCATAACTAAAGTATAAACTATAAATTAACGTCAGATATTTCAACAGTGCTCGGACTTGTAGTGGAAGCCGGGAGAACCTCAGACCACCAGGAAGACGATGCACAGACTGAATAAACAGACAACTGTAAGGCAATGGGATCAGAAATAAAGTTTGTAAATAAAACATTTTCTACAGTGAATTTAAATCGACTCGCAGACTTTTCTAGACTCCGACCGCATTAAGTTTCCAGTTATATTTTTTTAAAATCATTCATATTTTTGGCCTTTCCTGGCGCCCCCTGGTGGAGCGTTTTGTTCTGACTCAAGTCATTGAACCTGCAGCAGGCTGCACGTCTACCAGTGTGTTGAAACATTTATTTATTAGGCCAACATGGCCGAAAGCTACCGAATCAGGACTTATTCAACTGCCAAACTGTTAATTAGCTGGTTTACTTTACTTAAAAATAACATCACTGAAAACATCTAAGTGCAAGTTTATGGATTTATATGTTTACTCAAACTGATCTTTAGTATTTTCACTTGGAATGTGCAGTTTGTTTATTTTTGTTTTATTTTGGGGAATAAAAAAAATGGTGTAAAAAAAAAAAGAAAAAAAGATGCTCAGTATGAGGGATTGCTGCAAAGCCATCAACAATGCAGACGACTGTCCACTGTGGCTCTACGCTCTTTCAGGAGGAGTGAATGCTGCTTGGAGAGACTTGATGCAACCTGCTGGGTTTCCTTAGAGAGGAAACTTTCTCACCAACCTGGAGGATCTGATGGAGTCTGACTTTGGAAAGTGACCTGAGATGACATGTGATGTGAATTGGTGCTATATAAATAAGATTGAATTTAATTGAAATTGAATTAAATCCAAAAGTGTTGGATGTGAGAGTAAAATAACTTGAGCCGAGACGAGGTTTATTGGCCAGGAGTAGGTTTTATATAAAATTTGAACAGTGGATACAGAGACGATATTATGTGTATAAAAAAATACATCCAATAAAAGGAAAATAAATGAATCTTATCTTTTCTATTATTGAGCGGATGTTCAAGTTAGCTGATGAAATGTAAAAGGCACTAAATGTACAACATTCCAGTTTTAAAGACATTAAACAGATGCCATGGTCATTCAGAGGAACAAAAAAAAAATAAAAATAATCACAGGCCATTCGTTGTCTTTGTTACGCAAGACATAGTGCAGATTTTACACAACATACCAAACAATTCGTAAATTACACACAGCTATCTAACCATCGAGAAGCACAGAGCACGCTCCTGAAGACTCGTCGCGAGCGAACCGTTCAGCCCTGCGTTCACCCGAAAACCCTCGCCACGTACATGAGCTCAGCCGGATCGGGAATCTTTCATAATTTACTTTACATCACAATTTTTACAACATCACTAAACACTGCAACAAGTCACAATTAGAAGCAAAGCGACCAGCAGTAAAGGGTTTGTCGGTATCTTACATGGTTGTTCCTGTTCCTGTCGGGTTAGTCGGTATACGACATGCATGGTGCTGAGCGGCAACGGGAAACAAAAACCAGAACCAAGGAGGACGGATCAAGTGGAAGACTACACAGTGCCTGCATTATCTGGCGTCAAAATGGACAAAATTAGGATTTTTTTTTTGTAAGGAATAGTTCTGTAACATTAGTATGATATCTCCAGGTAAACAAAATAACACAAAAAAGGGGTCACTGACTTTATCAAATCCAGATTCGATCCAGCAGCCCCCATTGATGTAACTTTAACCTTTGTTTGTATGACCTTCAACCATTTGGATTATTTGTGTGTGGATGAGTTTGGATGTAAAAAAAAAAAAAAAAAAAAAAGTGCGTGTTGAGCAACCCATAGCACCAAGAGCAGCAGTTTGTGTATATAAAGCTTAAAAACTTGTCTGTGTTTGCTGATAACACCCAAAAAAAACAAGAAAAGAAAAAGTGGGAATCATTGTATATTTTTTGGCCGCGTGTTGAGAAAGGCCCTCATCCACTCAGCTAAAAGAAAAAAGGCGGGAATTGCCATAGTAACCCGTGACCCTCCTTTTTTGGCTGGGTGCTAAGGAAGCTAAAAAAAAAGGCGGGAATTGCCATAGTAACCTGTGACCCTCCTTTTTTGGCTGGGTGTTAAGGAAGCTAAAAAAAATAAGGCGGGAATCGCCATAGCAACTTGTTGTTACATTACTCAGCAGTTAAATCTCTTCTTTTACTGATCCTTCATGAATAAAACTTTTATTTACAAGTACAGGAGGTATGAGTTTGTCTTTCTTCTACCTAGTGAGAAGCCTACAAAAAGGAGGAAATCCTTAATTCTGACCATTTTGAAGCACTCAGATCAACACATGGAGGCACTGTGTATGTTTGAATGTCTGGTTAAGAAGAATTAAGACTTGAAGTGGAAACGAACAAATAAATCAGCATCTTTCTGTCCTTCCTCCGGAAAGACAACCCACCGGCGCACCACACTGGAATGAGTTACAGTAAACAGCACTACATTTTCAACTGGTGAGTTAACTTATAGAAACAAAAACACTTGTGGACATTTACTGCATTCTGGGTGAGTTGATGGCTTTCAGACTGGTTGTACAACAAAAAGTCAACACAATTATAAAACAGATTTGGCTTTAAAAATGCGTTAAGACGAACGGAAATAAAATCGACGTGGAATGCATTTAAAGCTTAACAGTATCTGCAAAGTAAAACCGTTCATATTTGGCCCATTAATGAGGAAAAACATGACAGAGAAATAAGACATTTTGGAAAAAATAATTTGCTTGTTTTGTTAGTAAATTGCATGCAAACAGTGTATTTAGAAGTTGTTTTGTTCCCAGTTTTTATAAAAAGAGGAGAATTCACCTCAGCTGAACATTTGTTAATACACATATTTAAAAAAACAAAAACAAAGGATTAACATGGAGCTAAATAACCGAGAAGCCCCCAACAATTAAAATTAGATTCAACACAAATTTCTTTAATTTTGAATCAGCTGAATGTTCCACTGAGGTGAAAGTCCACAAAGGGAATATACATCTTATTTATTTTTAAAAAAGGTACCATAACAACATGCCAGAACTTCACAGCGAGCTGAAGCATTCACAGTAACACAACGTCAGGCGGCCTCTTCTGCGCGAAAAAATAACTAGCTGGGTGGACAGTACCAACTTCACTTCGTAGATGTTACTATTACTGCATGCAACGTTACTGTGGGCCAATATCTAACTCTACATTACTAAAAGCCTCTAAAAAAAAAAAAAAAAAACAAAAAAAAAAACAAACAAGATCAGGATGAAGTCGCCCATGACTGAGATCAACTGTGGCTTCTGCAGACCGTTGCACCAGAAACGCTACTTTAGATTTATTTTACCCACAAGCTGCACCTTGATTAGCTCCAATCAAAATTATTGTCCGAATGTCGATGAGTCGGCTAATATTTTTCAGCGCCATGCTGAGATATTTGGCGAGTTGGCTGGGCTCACACCGGCCTTGATACCAAAGAGAGACATTACTGATGGAAGAGGACAAGAATTAAATCGCACTGATATAGTCATTGGAATATTCAACAGTATTACCATTGCTTGCTATCTAAATATGTAGCTCTAGATTTGACTGCTTGCAGCAGGGAATTAAATGGATGTTGCAGCCAAACACCCAAAAGAAAATCTGTGCAGGTTTTAAGCTTTTGCATATTTTAAACTGTTTGCTATACTTTTAACTAGTGTTGCACCGATACCAGTATTGGTACGGGGCCCCGATCCAGCACTAAAATGGTGGTATCGGTATCGGCGAGTACCAACAAATAGGGCACCGATACCATTTTGATGTTTGTATGTCACTTGAACGCAGCCTTCTCTCTCCCCACTAGTATTATACATGTTATATAAGTTCATGAAAGTTGCACTATTTTGACATTTGAGAGCCAAAACTCAGGGTTTGAAAGAGATTATTCAATTATTAATGTAATTTTACTGTCTTACTGTTGCACTACTATTATACATGTTATAATTTCTCGAATGTTGCACTATTTTGGCCTTTGAGAGCCAACAGTTTATTCAACTATTGTCACCCATTCCAGGTAGGCAATAAAAAGTTCTACTACCCAAAGTAGTATGCAGTTTGTCATATATACACACACACACATCAATTTTAAACAGATGGTATCAGCCAATACAGCACAGCCAGGTATCGGGGCCAAAAAATGGCATTGGCGCAACACTACTTTTAACCCAGTATCGTTAGTGTTTATATTCCTGAAACTGAGCTGAAAACCAGATTAGAAAACCCTGCCAGATATAACTTTTTTTGGGTAAAAAAAAAAACACTTTCTTACATGCATTTGGAAATATAAATTTGGACGGATTTGTTCATTGCACGGCTATGTTGGGTTTTGTAAGGTGCACGGATGGTAGGAGGGTGGGTGACCCGCTCCACCTCCAACTGCACAAGCAGATAAACTGAAAACTGACCTGTAATGCAAACAAATTAATAATAAAAAAAAAGATATTTGTATTTATGATATGGAGGGTGAAGTAAAACCTTTGAACGTAGTGCAGCTGAATTTTAACGTTTTTACTAGGATGCAGATTTCTGTCTGGGGGTTTAAACTCCTCTCAGATCTCATCCCTTCTCTGTGTTTATGTTGGTAAACGTTTGACACTCACTAGCATAAAACGCCACAGTTAGCCCTATCGACTGTTAGCATCAGGGTTCTGACACAGATGCGCCATCACACCGGCTTTAATAACAACGTAGGTCACCTAAATGACAAGGCGCCCGAGAAAGCACTGATGGTGTGGTATATTTACATCGCACCTTTAAATTTCTGCATATCAATCCTCTTTTTTAAGTTTAACATCACCTGCATTAGATCAGGGTAAACATTGTCGACTTAAAGCACCATGACATCAGCATCTCAAATGAGGATCAGAACCTGATTTTTGTCAAAGAGTCTGAGCTTATGGGGCTGAATCCCCCCATTTATCAGGCACATTAGTCAGGCAGTGTGTCAAACATTTCCCTGTTAAGTTGGAGGCTCCTTTAAGAAGCCATAAGGGGGTTGCTGGTCCCCAATTAAAAAAGGAGCAATAAGCAAATTTTCATTATTTTAGATAGATAGAAAGAACTAACAAAAATAGTTTTGGGGAGAACTAAAAGTATCTTTTTAGATGGACTATGGTTAAACGTCACACACCATCTCTCTGTTGTTCTCCAGTCTCTTGTTTACGTAGCCGGGCCGGCCGCACACGTACGCGCACGTGGACAGCTGCCCACTCCCTGCCCATTAAATTTCTGATCGGATCAAAACGTTCTCTTGCCAACAACGTTATAAAGTTATGAGTTAGGTACTTCTTCACTAGACATGTTCCTCAAAAAGGTAAAGCTGCTTTGCTGTGTTTTTATCGTCTGCAAATAGACTCATATGAGCCAATGGGTGAGAAGGGGAAACTGAGATAGGGAGAGGCGTGGCTTTAATCATGTCTTGTTTTGGTCTACAGACAGCACTCAAGCGGTGAAATATCACTTATTGCGCCTTTAAATATCAGGACTTGTCCACACATAACCGGATATCTTGGAAAACTAATACATATTAATGTGTTTTGGCTTTTCATCCACATGAAAACTCTGTTTTACGTCACTAAAAACGACTATTTTTGAAATGTCAGACCACAGTGGAGACTTGAGAAAGCCCTGTATTTGTGTCTGTGTGTATACATGACAAGACAGAGCTTTAGGGTCCCCCGCGTCACAGTCTGCGACAAGTAGTGCGGTGCTGAGGTCACGTGTGCGATCGTTATTACCGAATTGGCGGAAAAATTAATGCCAACAGAAAGGTGATTTTTTTTTACATTGGTTCGGACGCTTTTAGTCCAACTGTTCTAACAGATTGAGGTGCAAAGGAGAAAGAGCAGTTTTTACACCCTCCCAATATGTCGGGCCTTCATGGGTCGTTTTAAAGCATTCTGATTGGCTGACATGGGTTTTAGTTTTGCGCTACACTGCCCTCTATGTGTGTGGAATGTTTAAAACAACGCTCAGTGGCGTATTTGTGCAGGTTTGTGAAAATGATCACATGTGTGTGACACCATTTTTAAAAAGTGACATTGAGGACATATTTGTTTTAATAAAGACCCGGCTATTTGTGCACGAGGTCTCAATTCACCCCTTTCAATCCCAATTTTGGATCCCGGTACAGGTCTAACTCACAATTTGACAAATTTATACACCATTGGGTGAAGACTATTGCATGTTATTTACATTTTTTTTCAGGCATACTAATGAACAACTGCACTGACTGTAAGTTTAGTCCAAATATGTCCAAAGATCCAGACACATCTCAGTGTTTCCCCAACAAAGTTTGTCTTTTTTGAGGCGGATGGGTTAGAACTAGCTCAGGATGTGATTTGGCAATAACTTAATAACAAAGACTTAATAATTTACTACATGCCATTATCATCTTGGGGGCAGGCAGGTTGGATGTTTCTTTTGGATAAAAGGTAGGGGAAACACTGCATCTGCCTTACTTCAATGCAAAGTTCTTCTGTCTTTCCCATTTTGAGGACTGACTAACAGATAAGGCATAAAAACAACTTCTTAATGTGTACTGTAAATTGTTTAAAAACACATTTTGTTAATTTGTAAGTAATTGTGAGGTACAAATTTGATTAAGGCCCGGGGGGGAGAAACGCTTCATGGGATTCAGCCCTGCTCTGGTTTTGGCTGAGACGAATTCATACAACCTTCGGCTGGATGAAAACTAAATATTGAGCATCCTTAGAAAGGTTCTGACATCTTGCCTTACAGTTTATAAAAAGGAGATATTGAACAGTTTTTTTTTTTGTTTAGACCGCTCAAATAGAAGTTTTTTTTATTATCTTGTTAGAATTGGCTTTCTCTTTCATTGAAACTTAACACTGCTTTGATTTAAAAAGAAACTTCTGCACCTTTTTGGTTTCACTTGTTAAGACATCAAGTCAAGAAGAGACTTTGGCTGCGTTGGTGCAACAGCCTGCAAATCTCTCGTACGCTGGGCGTTTGTGAGGCTATGGGGGGGCAGCAATACAACGGTTAAAATAAAATAATTTACACTTGGAATGATGTTAATGAAGGCGTTATTTTAAATTTTTATCCCTGTGTTGGAGAACTTTTTAAAGGCTGATATGATGTATCGTCAGGAGTGTTTCCTTAGTTATTTTTTTTAAAAGTCAACAACAAAGCACGCGGAGACATTACTTTATCATATAACATGCTGTCAGAGGACAAAATATGGAGAAAGAAGAGAATGGAGAGAAAACGTTACCAATTCTGTCCCTGTTAAACCTTTCCCACCCATCCCCAGAGCAGCTAATAGAGAGGTCTCATACTTTAGTGTGTTTTATTATCATTTTTTAGTTTGTTTTTGTAGTTTTTGGTCCCCATCTTCAGTTTTTACGGATGTCTGCGTAGACCACGGGCTCCATCTTATGGAACGAGTTTTTACTGCCTGAGTGATCCAACTGGGCGTATATCACCGGGCCCTAAAGCACAAGACAAAATGCAGGAGAGGAAGGAGAATCAATCATTAAGACGATCTGAGGCAAATTAAGGAACAGGCGTCTTGACGAGGCGCACCATCAATGTTTTTACCTCCAATATAATTTGGTAACACAGTTAAAATGCTTAGTGGGATTTTGTAGGCTGGACTGGTGATGAGTACACAATATGCAACGCTAAAACCCAGGAAGAGAGAGGGATGGATGGAGGGAAGGAAGACAAAGAAGGAAAGATGAAGGTCTATTTCTCTCACTCTGCTGAGTTCTCCTACTACTCTCCAATCTGCATTGTTTGTTGTTATTTCAGCTTTTAACTTTTTGCTCTCTGTCATTTTTCTCTTCATAGAAGGTACACCTGGTCTGGTGTTCTGTTAGCTGTGACATCATCAGGGGAGGCAGATCATCCTCTATTACCATCTACCATAGAAAGTACTCCTGGGTCAATGTGAGCTTCTGAGCTTTCTGTGTCTCTGCTCTGTCTTCTCTAAGCCCCAGTGGGTCGAGGCCGATGAGCGTTCACACTGAGCCTGGTTCTGGTTCTGCTGGAGGTTCTCCTCCCTGTTAAAGGGGAGTTTTCCTCTCCACTGTCGCTTCATGCATGCTCAGTATGAGGGATTGCTGCAAAGCCATCAACAATGCAGACGACTGTCCACTGTGGCTCTACGCTCTTTCAGGAGGATTGAATGCTGCTTGGAGAGACTTGATGCAACCTGCTGGGTTTCCTTAGAGAGGAAACTTTCTCACCAACCTGGAGGATTTGAATTTGACTTTGTAAGGAGTCTTGAGATGATGTGTGTTTCATGGATTGAAGCTATATAAATAAAATTGAATTGACTGTATAATAAAAGGATGGATGGTGACAGAAGGGACGGATAGACAGGAGTGTATGGAAGGGATGAAGGTAAGGATAGATGGGACGACTGGATTAAAATGGCTGGATTGATGGGAAGAGTTTGGATTGGTGGACCCATTTTTAAATAATTTCAATTAGGGCTGGACGATATAGGGGGGAAAAAGCGTATCTATAAAATAGAAATATTGATCAATAATCAATTATCAACTTTTGAATTCAAAAGTTAAATAACAATACATATCGATCGATAGCAAAAAAAGTAAATAAAAAGTTAAATAGAATAACAGTTTTTAATATTAACCTACATGGCTAGAATGGACAAGGATTTAAGTCATTACATCCTCCCAACCAATCACAACGCAGGTCTAGGAAGCTCCGCCCCCTTCAAAGAGCTCAGAGACGTGCTTTTTCAAAAAGCAGCAGCATAAAATGGCCCGGGCTGCACTTAAAACATAAATAAAATTTGATAATTGATAATAATTATCGCTATTGATCAATATTATTTCTATTTTATCAATATGCTTTATTTCTATATCGTCCAGTCCTATAAAATATCACAATGCTACGTAATTTTGCCCATTCAAACACTGAAAGAAAGCAGAACAAACAACAAATGAAAGCTGTTCTTTTTCTCCGTCCCGCCCACAAAAGGCCACTTCAGGCACCGACCTGATCCAAAACGGCACCCGGAGAAGTTCAGACATCCATCTAGTTTGATGATTTTAATGATGCAGCTGCTTGTTAAATTCATTTTTAAAACATAAATCACATTTAAAAACAACATTTTCTTCATTATTTCAGTTGTGCTAAGCCAATTACAAAACTGGGACTTGACATCTGACAGACCTGAACGGCTGAATTTACAGACACATAAAAATCAGTGAAACAGACCTCCCCCCCCGCCCCCCCATGGCTGATCTCCTCATCCCCCAGCTCCTACCTGCAGCGGACCCGAGGGGCTGGTACACCTGGAGCCCTCCCGGCTGGACTCCACCTTCTTTAGCGGCCGCGGAGCGTCAGAGCTCCCGCCCTCCAGGGTCGTACATCTAGTTTAGGGTTACCGTTTGCCGTGGTGTCGAGCAACCAGCGGAGCACAGTCATAGCGACATGAACACAGATGATGGGACAAAAAGGCAAAAAAAAAAAAGGCAAATAAATAAATAAAAGCAATGAGAGATGAGCACATGAGACCAAGCAGGTGTGAGAAGATTAGAGGAGCACTGATGGGGTTTGGATGGTGTAAGGTTGCCGTTCGTCATTACAGGACTAGAAATAACATCAGGCCTAGCTCTCTGGGTGGGCGGGGCCGCACAACATCAGAAATTATTAAAAAAATAAAATAAAAATAAATTAATTAATGATGCTGCACCATTGCAAATCGCCTGCAAATCCTGCAGCCCTTAAAAGGTGCATAGCGCAACTTCCACGATTTCAGCAGAAGTCTGCCCCCCTCTGGCGATGGGTTGAAATTACACCAGTGTTACGCATTGGGTATGTGCCGCTGCGACTCCACGGGTCTTTTGTTTAGAGGCGTGATGTCCTCTGAGGTAAGAAAGCTTGTAGATATTGAAGTTAGCGTGTGTTCTCTCGCTAACGCATCGCTAACACATCGCTAACGCATCGTAGTAGCTGGCGAACTAGAGCGGGCAGCGCGTCACGCCCAGAGGATTCGGCCCGAATCACTCTATCATGAACTGACCACTGAAGCCTATGGAGGAACTGCGGTAAATAAAAGATAACTCGTTTTTAAACACTGGACAATCGTAAGGGCACGTATGGGAAAGAAAATAAATAGCATTTAACTTGAAAACTCGCACTATGCACCTTTAAGGGTGTCTGACGACGAGACAGCGGGACTCCTCTATCCGAGCGATGCCACGTCTCACCCTTGCCTCTCAGTCACAAGCTGGTCAGGACTAGGGGTGGGCAAAATAATCGTCATGACGATGCATCGTGATTCTAAGTTTCATGATCTACTGCATCGATTCTTGACGCCAAGTATCGATTATTAATAAAAAATAAATAAATCAATAAATAAAATTGCATTAGTGGTTGGCGAACATCAGCCAAAAACAAGTGGAATACAACTTCATTGGTTTAAAGGACCACTGAGGCCATGTAAACGGCACTGATTATCCTTATTTTGTTATTTTAACTTTTATAAATCCTAAACACTTTTTGTCAGTGTGTCCTCTCCAGTAACAGTAATATTTGTTTTCATGGCAATACCTCCAAAAATCGTTTCAATAAATACAGCTATGTATAAATTCAGTTGCTTTCAGTTATGCATCAATTGAAGACACTACCCAGATCATACACAGCCAATCAGCCACTGGTAATGGCTGCATTTTTTTCTAACAATGTTCAGTGAAAATGTTGGAATGCATTGCGATACATCACAATAATTCAAGTATCGTGATGCATCGTGATAGAATTGGATCGTGGCATGTGAATCGTGATTTGAATCGAATTGTGACTTCTTTGGCAATACCCACCCCTAGTCAGGACAGGACACCCCATCCTTCTTGGCCCTACAGGCAGCTAGCACGCTTAGCTTAAGGCTAATAAGAAAAACATTACAGGAATACCAAAATAAATGATCTACAGAGGTCTGCCACTACAGGAAAAGTGTCCGTTTAAAGTCACTAGACTTTGGAAACTGTTGAGTGGACAATCCAGAATAAAGATGAGGAGCTGGTAAGATCTTCATAGGATGGAAAACCAGGATCTGACATGTGATGCGTATAAACGGTGGGATTGGTGCCTACATGCCAAGCAGCTACCTGCTCCGGTCGTAAAGCGTCCGTGTTTGATCACCCCAGAAGGAGCTTCCCATAGCCAGATACACAGAGAGGTTTTTTAAAATAGAATAGATTCAACATGAACAATAAGATTTCACTTTATGTCACATCATTTCCAAGGAAAAAACTAAAAGAAAAGAACAAAACAACAACAACCTGTTGATATTTAAGTGAACGGAGAGTAGCGACAGCTGAAGATGGAGGACGGCAGACAAAGAGGACCGGCTGGTTTTAGACATTTACATGAACAGCAGTAACCTGATGAATGAGCGTAACCTGGGGAGATACAGTGTCTGATGGCAACACCTCCCACACACATTTTCTGTGAGTAATTAATGTATAAAATATTTAATCAAATTTGATTCTGGTCCGATGCTAGATATTGAATCCTGGTATTTAGGAAATGCTTCAGGACATCTCCAGCCTTCCTGTACTCACAGCAACGACGGTTTTCATAAGGACTTTAAATCAGGTTTAACTCTAGACATTTCGCAGACTAAGCCTGAAATCGTAACTCGGTTTCATGGAGCGATTGAATTGAAAAAGTTAATTTCAGCTGAAACTCCATTGGGCAAACACAACAATTTAAATAAGAGAAACAAACAGACGTGCCCAGTGGAGGAAGCCCTAAACATAAAAACAGGATCAGAACCGTTTAAACCTGAGCTAAGTTTGCTTTTGGTGCAGAATATTATGTCTTGTCTGTTATTCTGCTCTTTTAAAAAGGAAACTTTCCTCTGAGAAGCTGATGTCGGCCGCGTTAGCTGCTCCTATAACCATCCTGCTGCCGTTCATGTTACTGACAGATATGCTTACTATCATATTTAATTAAAGCTTTTTTTTTTCATAACAGCTTTTATTTAAAAAAGGTAATACTGAGCAGGATTCCTCTGGTTTCCACTTGCTAAATTTTAACATGTGCAGAAATTTCAACTGACAGCTTGCTAACTGGAGAAAACTTTAAAGGTGCATAGCCACGTTATTTGACTTTTTTTTTTTTATTATACGTCAGTGGCTAATTCTGGTTGCATACAACGTTTTTACAAAAGATCATCATGTTCTGCTGGTGTACTAGTTGTTTTATGCTTTGTTTTTGCTCAATCTGTAAATAAAACCTACGTACCGCGCATGAGCAGCAGGGGATAAAACAAGGAGGCGGCTAACGGCTATTAGCATCTCCCAGCAAAACAATGAAGAATGTTCCAAGACCTGGTGAATAAAATGCAAAGAAATATGATTCTAAGAGGTAAAAAAAAGCCAGTAATGTCTCTGGGAATACAGTCTGAACGTTGGTGTTCACTGAAGCAGACGCTAAACCTGCCGAGGCTCAGATGTGACGCAGAGTTGATAGATGTGAGTAAATGTTCTCTTAAAGTTGCTGTAGATAGGTTTATTTAGTTAATAATGTTGGTCTTTGATCACGCCGAGCTGCTGCTTTAATCAGAGGCATTGCAGAGGGTCAGGCTCGGTCCGCCATTATTTAATTTTGATTTATTAATTAAGCAAACCGGCATTATGATAGTTCTGTGATACTGTCACTAGATGGCGCCACATCTGTTTATATCTACTAATTGCGCCCGGTGCTGGGGCTATTTATCTACAAAAAGGACCATAAAACATTATCAGGATCGAGGCTTTGTGTATATAACCTTTTTTTATCTGTTTGTTTTATAAGCATATAACGTGGCTATGTACATTTAACACGTCTCGAAAATCTCATTAAATGGTGTTTAAAAAGGCTGAGTATGGGTGTATATTATATCCATAATTCATTTAAACACACGGTCGAAACAAGACCTTTGAGTTTTATGTTTTTAGAAACTTTCTCAAGCAATTGGTTTGAAACTTAAGTTTTGTGTTAGAAAAACCTGACGTACAAAATGTTTTTTACTACAAATTAACCTAGTTTATGGCGACCAGGTTCTTTAGAAACAAGCCAAAGTTTTAACATTCTCGGTTCGTCTTATTAGCAGAACTGTTTCCATTTTATGAACCTGGTTCTAGACCCTCAGGTCATCTGGATGCAGATATTAGCTTTCCATAAAATTCGAGTGAAGCCTCAAAGACCCAAAGATTTTAGACATTTCTTCCAGTAAATTTAAAACATTTCCTTTTAATTGAAGCAGTTTGACTTCTTTTAGATCTTAGTTCTTCATTCGGCTTGTATTGTGGCTTGGACCAGTTTCAAAAAGATAATATTTAATTTCATCTCACTTAATTCATACATTTTAGGTTTTATTTAACTGAGATAAAAAAAAGGTCATTTTATCCTTCTGTCAATTTAATGTATGCATTTATTAATTTTTATTCTAAATATTCATCTATACTTAGAGTTGCAGGACTTATTCTGTAAATATTAGCTTAATTTAATTGTTGTTTTTGAACAAATTTATTTATGTATCTTATGTTTTATTCTCCAGAGCTTCCTCATGTAGTAAAGATGCTTTTCTGGGATAACTATGAAGGTGTATATGCGCTAAATCTGTTAATGCATTCCGTTGGAAGTGCATTTATACAGGATATTTTGTTGTTAGCCGTTAATTCAATACGATAATATTAATGATAATAAAAAAAATCCTTAATTAAACTCAAAGGGAAGTTGAATAAATGAACAGCAATGAGCTTGAAGGAGTCATTCGGGTGGGGCTTAATCTGTAAAGCAAATTGTTGCGCCGTTAGTGTGAGATTCTGTACAAATAAAGCCGATTAATTGAGAAAAGCTGACAGTAAACAGGTGACATGACTGCGTGTAAATGTATAAATGACAAAGACGATGCGTTGCTTGGATTACACAGAGTTTGTTAGTGATGTTAAAATAAAAATGTTAGTGTGGGGTCAGTTGTTAGTGGAGATGGAGAACAATGACTGACACCAGAGCAAACAGCAACCCCAAAGACGGCCAACCAAAGCGGTCGTGGATTCAAACCGGCAAACAAGAGGCTGGTTTTCTCCTAACCAAGTTTCACACCAACTATCATGTTTGAGGTTAAAATGTACATTCACAGTTAAATTACCAGAGGGTTGCTTGACCATGCACTACCTCAAGCATACCAACTGCAGTTTGTGAAGGGGGGAAAAAAAATAAAAAAGGTTAATATTTAATAATCAAGGTAAAGCACCCAGAGATTTGTTCCGCATCATTTCCCCAACAAGCGGAGACAGTGGTGCAGCTCCCATGCAGGAAGGAGTTAGAGAAGTCAGGAAACAGGATTCTTTGACGGAAAACAAGACCATGCAGCCGATATAAATCAGCCGAGCAAATAAAGGCTGATAAATACCCAGAAATACAATTAGATTCAACAGCAATAAGAACGTTTAAAGCCATCCCAGCCTCTACTGTACATAAAGCTGGATGGAGGAGTAAAATATTTCCAGTTTGCTGAAAAGGAAACATTTCTATTTAGAGTGTCGCACTTTTACGGATGTTTAACATAAATAAAAGGACATCTCCGTTGTGTGGCTGTGTTCAGACGAGGGAAAGCGGCGCTACTCACCCTTCGTAATCGTGCCGGTTGTGAAGCACCTTTATGGCGAAGCAGGCGGCGACGGCGATGATGACGAGCAGAAAGAGAGCGCCGCACACCGCCCAGATTATGATCACGGTGCTGCTCTGAGGGAGCGACTCTGCAGGAACACAGCAGCAACATTCAGGCACAGAAAAACAATTATTCATACCTTTTTTTTCAACTTTTTCACATTTTCTAATGTTTTAACCCAAAAAAAATTGGTGTTTTTTGTGGTGATTTAATGAGATGGACCAACACAGAGCAGATTACAAACTATATCAGATGTTCTAGGTTGGACTTTGACTAGGCCAGGGGCCGACAACCTTTACAATTCAACAGACACCTCTGCTACAAAATAAAATGCTCCTAAAGTCGCAAAAAAAAATAAAATTATAAAACATGCACTAGTTAAAATGTTTTATTTTGAAAGACAAGAAAATTAAGCTAACATTTATCTTTGACGTCAGATTTTACAACAAAATGAAGGATCTTTTGTAAAGAAAATAAAACTGTTTAGTAGAGTGAGCCTTATCCATAAAGATGTAAAATGAATAAAAGACATGTAGCCCAGTCAAAAAAAAAAAAATATATAAAAACACAGTTTGGAGTTAAAAACCATTAAATTACTTTTAAATGCCTCATACTATTCCGTTGGAGATGTTCTAGAAGCAGAGAGAAGAACGGCTACAACCAGCCTAATTCATCACCTTTGTAATTAAAAACATTTCTTTTTGGTGTGGTTACCATATATCTGGGAAACATACAGGTGGAGAATCTGAGCTGTAAAGGCAAGGAACTTTTTTGTATTATTTAAAAATGGCCTCAAGTAAAAAAGGCCGAAACCAGCGACGGTTTCTGGATGATCTACACAACGGAGACCTTTTCAAAAGGTGTGACTCCCTCAGGGTTCAGACGAACAGTTTCTGCAGAATATGAACCAAGTGAGCCGCATATGTCAAGCCAGTTAGGTCTGTTTCTGTTTTTCACCTCCGATTTATTTCACTGTTGATGCACGGATGCCCTGGTAAATAATGTGAAAATAATCCGGCTCTCCTTCAACTGTTTTTGAAACAATAGTTAAAACTCTAAAGCTAAAGCGTCGTCTAAAGTCATACAGCTGTAAAAACGTAACTCGCTTTCTCAGTAAAAAGTTCAGAAAACAACATTTCTTACTGGGTTTTATAAGCGTTAAAGTGGAGCCACAGGCTGCAAACCCCAGGAATAGACTATTGTAACACACATATATACATACATATACACACACACACATATATATATATATATATATATATATATATATATATATATATATATATATATATATATATATATATATATATATATATATATATATATATACATACATACATACATACATACATACATACATACATACATACATACATACATATATATATATATATATATACACATACATACATACATACATACATACATACATACATACATATATATATATATATATATATATATATATATATATATATATATATATATATATATATATATATATATATATATATATATACATACATACATACACACACAATTTATTGTTATTATTAACTGCAGCTTTCAAGATACACACAAAATATTTATAAATTCTCAAAAATTTATAGTACATCATATATATGTAAATATATGCATTACATATATATGTACTATAATGGATTTTTGAGAATTTATAAATATTTTGTTTGTATCTTGAAAGCTGCAGTTAATAATAGCCTTTCTAAATAAATGTATGACAATCTTTGAAAGGGTAATTTATACACAGAAAGAAAACCCCCAGAAAGAATCCCGGGTATGGATGAATCCCCTTCACCATGAATGCTGTTAATAAAAGCAATCCCCTCCCCATTAATGCTTTTATTAACAGTATGAATGCTGTTAATAAAAGCATTAATGGGGAGGGGATTGCTGTTATTAACAGTATGAATGCTGTTAATGAAAGCATTTGTGAGGGAAGTGATTGCTGTTAATAACAGCATTCATTGTTTAATTAACAGCATGATTGCTGTAAACAAAAGCATTCACGGGGGAAGGGATTGCTGTTATTAACAGCATTAATGGAGAGGGGATTGCTGTTAATAACAGCATTCATGAGGGAGGGGATTGCTGTTATTAACAGGATTAATGGAGAGGGGATTGCTGTTAACAGCATTCATGGGGAGGAGATTGCTGTTATTAACAGCATTAATGGAGAGGGGATTTCTGTTAATAATAGCATTCATGGGGAGGGGATTGCTGTTATTAACAGCATTTGTGGGGGGATTGCTGTTATTAATAGCATTCACACTGTTAAAAGCATTTGTGGGGGAGGGGATTGCTGTTAACAGCATTCATGGGGGAGGGGATTGCTGTTAATAACAGCATTAATGGAGAGGGGATTGCTGTTAATAACAGCATTAATGGAGAGGGGATTGCTGTTATTAATAGCATTCACACTGTTAAAAGCATTTGTGGGGGAGGGGATTGCTGTTAACAGCATTCATGGGGGAGGGGATTGCTGTTAACAGCATTAATGGAGAGGGGATTGCTGTTAATAACAGCATTAATGGAGAGGGGATTGCTGTTATTAACAGCATTCATGGGGAGGGGATTGCTGGTATTAACAGGATTAATGGAGAGGGGATTGCTGTTATTAACAGGATTAATGGAGAGGGGATTGCTGTTATTAACAGGGTTAATGGAGAGGGGATTGCTGTTAGTAACAGCATTCATGGGAACAAAAAGTGAACCTGCAGCGTTCAGCTGATGTGTAACTAACCCAAAGGTTACCACAGCACGGGAAGCGGTTGCTTTAGTTTACCACCTCCCACCCACTGCTGAGGTAAGTGCTCTGCCGTGGAACCGCACAGGAAGTCCTCCTACGAGCACTGGTGGGAGTTCAACAGGTTGTTCAGTGAGAAATATGGGTACCTGGCAGTGGCATTTACAGGAGCTGTGCAGTAAAACATTCAGTTTTAATGCACAATCAAAACCTCCCGCCAGGTCCCACCTTGCGCTTTTCTTTTTATTCTTTATAAAGTGCATTATTCAGACAAAAATCTCCAGGTTTTTATCACAACTTTGGCCTCCACTCTGCCTATTTAAGGCAACAGTTTTTTTGTTACGTCATGTGAACCTGAGATGCAGAGAAGAGCTGAAAGCTGAGCTGAACCAAAAGATAACAAGTCGTCACATGAAGATGTTCATTTCACGTAGCTGAACGCAAATAACAAGCAGCCACATGTGGGCCTGGCAGCTCATTCCTGAGAGCTACCCCTCTCTAACAAACATGTCTGGTTAGATGTCTCCTTTGATTTAGGACGGGAATTTTACCTCGGAAACAAGATAAATTAAAAATTAGCTCTGTTTCATGTGTTAGATGGTCCAGTCAATTTCCAGATCTAAATCTAATTAGTCATGACTTACAAATTAAAGCTGCACATTATGTTGAACCACAAAATCAATCTTTGCAATATCACAAAGAACCTCTGGGGTCCAGTACTTGGTAAGACATTACATTTAGCTCTATACCTCCAAACATATCGTTTTGATCTCTTCAGCAAAGTCTTCAGCATTTTTCTGAACATACAATTTACAACATACAAATTATTATATTTTACACACCCTATATAAAAATGCAGAAAACATGAGGAAGATTTTTTTTTTTTTTTTTTGGTTTAACGTTTTGATTATGATGCAAAGAAAATGTGAAAGCCTGACGTTTTTTGTTTTTTAAAGCAAACAAAAATTATTATTTTTCTTTTTTAATGTGAAGTTTCCTCACAATTTCCTGGACCATCAGTTTGGATAGACTCAAACTGAGCTAGGTGTCCATACCTGATCTACATTCTTCTCTAAGCCCCAGTGGGTGGAGGCAGATGAGCGTTCACACTGAGCCTGGTTCTGGTTCTGCTGGAGGTTCTCCTCCCTGTTAAAGGGGAGTTTTCCTCTCCACTGTCGCTTCATGCATGCTCAGTATGAGGGATTGCTGCAAAGCCATCAACAATGCAGACGACTGTCCACTGTGGCTCTACGCTCTTTCAGGAGGAGTGAATAAACCGGTAAAATTTCCTCCTTTTCATGTCACATTAAACCATGTACAGCTTTGCATTGATCCAGCACATAAAATCTCAATAAAACGCGTTGTATGTCGAGTTTATAACTAGGGCTGGGCGATAAATCGATTTAATCGATTAATTCGAATTTACAATTCTTTAAGATTTCATTTTTGGAAAATCTGGATTTTATTTTGCCAATACACTCATTGGGTTTCCATGAAGAGAACAGCATGTGATGCTGAATATATGTTTAGGCAAATGTATTGTCAAAATATTGTTAAGTAGAATTTTTTTTTTTTTACCATAATACGAGGTACTTCATTTACTTATTTACTTTTTTTTTTAACTTAGTTTGAAGTTCACAAGTGCAGTGAAGCCTGTTCTTAGCTCCATGTGTAAAACCACTAGCAGCAAATGTTTTGTTATATTTTCATTGTTTATAATGGCACGGCTGCCATCTTGTTTTACAAGCATGTTTCACAGCTTGTTTTTAGTTGCACTTTGAATTCAGGTCAACTCCCTGACAAAATGCTTGACATAAAAACAAGGTTTTAAAATAATTTCTTTAATTTCTTTTTATGAAACAAAAAGGAGGGAAAAAAAATCGATTAATCGGATTTGGTATGATAAAATCAGAGATTTATTTTTTAATCCATATCACCCAGCTCTATTTATAACATGATAAAACAGAATAGTAATAGAAAGGGTCCGTAGGGTTCGGGATCATTTCCTATTATGAACGCCTGTATGGATGAATATGTTTCATTGGAGGGTGCGGCTGCTTTTTTAAAAAACGGGCAGAACTTTACCTTTCAGAACCACCCTGAGCTCCGTCCGAGCCTGGGTTCCTGTTACGTCTGGCGGGTTCTTGACGTCGCAGAAGAACGTCCCGTTGTCACTGAACTGAGCCGGGCTCAGCTGTATCGACGCGTCCTTCTTGTTGATGTCTCCGATAAACTGCACCCTCTCTTTGAACTCAGTGTTGGCTGGATATCCTTGTCCGTTAGAAAAGTAGTAAATCTAGAAACAGGAGAGCAAAAAAAAAAAAAAAAAAAAAGACATTAAAATGACAAACAGATGCAGAAGAAAAGTCACCAAGTATCATATTGTTTTACTTCGACCCACTTAGTTATGGCAGCACTACAAGTATAAGAACTATGAAACTAAAACCTCATTGAACTCAGTCAGAGAAACGATTCATTTTTCTCTGCTTGAGTGTCGATAAAGAACTCAGGACAGAAACAAGGAACATTTATAGTTGCCATGGATCTCTTTTAATTTGGGGCTTTTAAAGGTTCGTTAACATATTAACACACAACCAAAGAGCTGGACAGACACTAACGATTATTTTAGTAATCGAGTATTCGATCAAGTAACCGGATTAAAAAAAAAAAAAAAAAAAAACGGGCCAATGCTGCAGATTTTTCTCCTAATTACTTAGAAAACAACAAAAAAGGGGCAAATAAACAAGAAATTAAATTATTTTCTTGAATAAAAAGAATTAAAAGCTCAGCCCTTTCTGGTTGGTGCTAGCTGCCTCTGTAGTGAAAATGGTCACACAGCTTAAATTTTCAGCTATTTTTTCACGTTTTATAGTTGAATATCAACTAAATCTGGTTATCTGCACACTAAAAGAATCTTAAAAGTGGGAGGCATACAGTCGAAGACGAGTTTACGCTCAGCCTAAATAAACCCAGTGAGCCGGTATGAAACGTAAGCTTTTCCTCCTTTTTGTAACCTACAAACATGAAAATCGCAGCATGACGCTGCAACAAAATTAGGGTTAGGGTTTTCGAGCGATGACTGAAAACAAAGCTATGCCTGAGTTGTTTTTTTGTTTTTTTATTAATGATACTAATGGTAGAGAAAAGGCTACTGATACTAGATAGCAGGTAATAAAACTGCAAAATTACGAGCAGCAGAAACAGGCTAGCTAAAACCAAGCAGGGAACGAATGTATTCGTTTGAACAGCTCTTAGTTCATCAAAAGCACGTTTTTACCCCATTAACATGAAGGATGTGCGTAAAAATACATAGATTAATATAGATGTTTTTAAAAACGATTTCATATCGATATACCTCCCAACCCCTAGAGGGCGTTATTAAAGCCATTACTGTTCACAGCGAGGAAGAGCAAGTGAGACGAATTTACGGAACAGCCGACAGGATTTTAGAAGCTCCTTCGTCCCTAAAATCAGACGTTTGGTACATTTTTGGTATCTGTGAAACGTTAAATACATTGAACCAAATGCATTTTATCTCCCTTTTAATATATCAGCGTTCACTAAATTAAACAAATATAATATTTGGCTGGTTTTGTTGATTGAATGACTGAGCATTAATTTGAAAGTAATAAATTAAATCTCCAATATCTTTTTACAGAATCCGATTTTCTTCTCTTGTTTAATAAAAACAAATAATTTTTTAAAAAGTACTTTTATTTCAGTTGAGCTGAATTCAAAGTGCACCTTTATAAAACAAGATGGCGTCCCTGCCATAGAAAATAATGAAACAGGCTTTACTTCACTTGTGTAACTTCACACCAACTTATAAAAATACATAAATTAATAACTTACGGTGCCTTGTCTTAGGGTAAAAAAGTTATGACAATATGTTTTCCTAAATATATATTCAACATTGCATGCTATTACTAAAACAACTTCCCCTCTCAGGACTGAAATAGTGCAAAGTTTCATGAACGACCAGGAGAGTGGATTGGCAAAAAAATTAAAAAATTAAATAATTTGATTTTCTAAAAGTAAATCTTCATGAGTTGCAAATTGAAGTAATCCATAAAATCGATTTATTGCACAGCCCTACATTGACATAAATGTTTTTTTGCTTTTCTGACACATTTGCATGTTTTTAAAATGATGATTTCATTTATTAAGGGAACCAAAACAACCCAGTCCTGAATAATAATAAAAAAAAAAGCTTCCTCTGAGTTGCAAACGGTCGCCGTCTGAAACAGAAAGGCGAGGCTGTTAGTTTAGAGCATTTTGTTGAACCAGAAGGGGCTGAAACTTCAGAAGAAAGGAAAGAAAAAAGGATGTTTTTAGCTCGGCCCATTGTGCAACACACATTCTCCAAACGCTGACTGCATACATCTGTTCTGGCAGGACTCTGCAAATTAAAGGCTGTGCACCAGTCCGACTGGTCTGTTAACAAAAACACACCAAAAAAAGAAAAATGGGTCAAAATTTAGGTTTTTTTCTTAGTAAATACAAACTTTTTGGGTTCATTTAGACTGCTGTTGTATACGAGTCCTTCAGAAAAAAAGACTTTCTTTTCCCTCCAGGTGCTTTAAATTCAAAAGAGCGCCAAATTCACGACACGTGTCGTCTTTACAGAGTCAAAATCAATCAAAGTTTTGTAATAATGAGTTTAACGGCTAATGTTTCTTTGACAAGTTCAATGGATGTCACGAGACAAATAAATCGTTCTGCTAGAACCAAATCAATGCGCCTGCTGCGAGCGGGAGAACCGAATATAAACACCACGAGTCGGCTTACATGCAGCGCCACGATGCAAACATCCGACCCAAATCACAGAATGTGTGGGGGTGAAATGGATGAAAAGTGTCGCTCCACACTGCAAAAACGGAACTAAAAATACGTAAAATGTTCTTAAAATCTGTGTATTTGTCCTTGATTTGAGCAGGTAAATAAGATGATTTGCCAATGGAAGAAGATTTTTGCACTTAAAAAGGAACAACTCATCTCCATCATCTTATTTCAAGTGCAGAATGTCTAATTATCTTATTTTAGGGGTCAAAATACTTTACCTGACTCCGCCAGATAGATTTGCTCCGCATATCCATCTGGAAACCTTCCGTTGAAGTAATTTTGGGAAGGGGCGAAAATACTGGTTAGCTGATTGGCCTATGTTGGTGATAGACGGGCCAAATGAACCAATCAGATTCGTCGTCACTCTGTTACGAGCGACGACAAAAACACAACCACAAGCCAAGCTACTCTTGCTGCTGCAGGTAAAGGCTCGTTAGCTCAGCAAAGAAATACTCTGTAATTCCGATAAAACTTGCTCGATAGCCACGCTAACGCTAGTTTCATCGGCTGAAGCCGCCATGTTGTTAAGACTGAACTGTCGATCTTCTCGTTGCGTCACACCTCAACCCGCCTCAAAGCCAACGCTGATTGGACGTTCGTTTGGTGAACGGCTCCAAATTTTCTTTAACGGAGAGTAGCCAGACTGATCTGCGAGTGAAACCTTGAAAGCTCGCGAGATCAGGATGGTCTCACGAGGCTACAAAATACTCATCCCATTGGCAGATAATCTTATTTACCAGCTCAAATCAAGGATAAATACACTAACTTTAAGAACATTTAACTTTTTTTTAGATCCGTTTTTGCAGTGCAGCAAAGCAGGGGTGACCCTAAAACCAAAAGCCCGACGCCGAATCGCCACCTCCCTCCCCGAGGAACAGCTGGAACACTTATTTACGTGTCAGAGGAGGTCGCACAATCGCAGGAAAACATCCTGGGACTGTGGGGAGCTTCCCGGAGAAGACGCGAGCGGCGGGGACTCACCACATACGGCGCTTTGAAGTACTGATGGTCGGGCTGATTGGACTGGAAGCTCCAGGTCACCGTGGTGCTTTTGGTGACCACCTCGCTGGACTTAAAGGTGCACTGCAGGACTCCCGTCGTGCCGTTCTGCACTATCACTTCCGGGTCGGTGTGTATGTCGATCGCAGACGCAGGTCCGCTGACTGTTGGAGGAAAAAAAACAAGAAAAAAAAGCAGGGAATGCATTAGTAACAACATGTCAGCAGGGGGGGGAGCAGAGTGAAAACAACTGCAGTAAAAACAACACGCAGCTCAGCAGGAGGTCACTGGGGGGGAACAATGAGTTGCAGGAGGATTTTAGGTTGCAACATCAGCCTAAAAACACGACAGGGTTTGGATCAGAGGGAAAAAAAGTGTGTTTCTGCACTTTTTGGTACGCTTATACACACTGCACTGAAAAAAGGGAACTAAAAGTAAGTAAAAATTTCTTGAAATCAGTGTATTTTTCCTTGATTTGAGCAGCCAAATAAGACTATTTGCTAATGGGATGAGTATTTCTACACCTTAAAATAAGATAATTATATTTACTGCACTTGAAATAAGATGATGGAGATGAGTTGTTCCTATTTTAAGTGCAAAAATCTCATTCTATTGGCAGATAGTCTTATTTACCTGCTCTAATCAAGGAAAAATACACTAATTTCAAGAAAATTTCACTTACTTTTAGTTCCCTTTTTGCAGTGTGGGACAACCGACAATTACTCCTTATTGTCTATTAATTATATTATCCATGACAGATTTAAATGATCCTAATTTTTTCCTTCATATGTTGTAAAATTTGCTCTGTCTGTACAGCAGAGGTGTCCAAAGGGCGACCTCTGACCCCAATTCCTCTACAGCACAGTCATCTGCTGCAGCGCGAGGATCTGTTGAAATCTTAAAGCATTAAAAGTTTTAAAGGACAACAACTTGGCTAAATAGGGCAAATGTTACCGTCTCTGTAACAGCCCCCCCCCACGTTGAGAAAAAAACCCACAACATTTAACCTGTCTGCACTCTTTAAATAGGCCAAACCTACGATTTACAGATCATTTTGTTTTCAAAGATGACAACTTACTAAAATGTTAGGAACTAAAAACACCAGATGCTTCTGACCGTTCATTGGAAGAAAAAAAAAAAAGCACACAGGCTCTGACTAGAGGTTCCACCTATAGACCGCCAGACTCGCATTATCGAGTTTATCCTTGAAATCCTGACAACAACACAAGCCGGTGTGGCAAAACTAATGAATAAAAAAAAATCTCAACTACGGCTGTGCATAAAAATTGATACAAAGATTAATATCGATGTTTTTAAAAATGTAATATCTATATTCTGGCTTTGAATGTCGATATACCTCCCAACCCCTAGAGGGCGTTATTACAGCCATTACTGTTCACAGCGAGGAAGAGCAGTGAGATGAATTTGCGGAACAGCTGAAAGGATTTTAGAAGCTCCTTCGTCCCTAAAATCAGACGTTTGGTACATTTTTGGTTTCTGTGATACGTTAAATGAATTGAACCAAAAGCACTTTATTTCTCTGTTAATATATCAGTGTTCTATAAATTGAACATAAATATGATATTTGGCTGGTTTTGTTGATTGAATGACTTTGAGCATTAATTTGAAAGTAATAAATATCGATATTGGAGTCAAATAAAATCAAGCTGAGCTATAATCGAGAATCGTATCAGCTCATCCTAGATGACACCCAGCCCTGATTCTGCTGGAGGTTTTTCCTTCCCGCTAATGGGTGTTTTTTCTTTCCACTGTCGCTTCATGCATGCTCAGTATGAGGGATTGCTGCAAAGCCATCAACAATGCAGACGACTGTCCACTGTGGCTCTACGCTCTTTCAGGAGGAGTGAATGCTGCTTGGAGAGACTTGATGCAACCTACTGGTTCCCTTATATAAGAAGTTTTTAACCAATCTGTATAATATGGTTGATTTTGACTTTGTAAAGTGCCTCAAGATGACATGTTTCATGAATTGGCGCTATATAAATAAAATTTAATCGAACTCCACGGAGGTTGCATACCGTTTCCGTCGTGGATTTTCCTTTGAAATTTTCCCTAAAATGGACGTGTTTTACTTTCCCATTGTGTCTCACTTTCTGTTTGACTCTTTACCATTAAATTGATCCGCCGGTCCGAGTCTCATTTATTAAAACAGTGCATAGAATCCAAACTAAAACTGTACGTACGTCAAAATAAACAAGAATAAAAATGGCGTCAGAGTTGTCGTTAGGGCCGCACATTTTCCCGTCAGGATTTTTTATTTTCTTAATAGATCCCAACTTCTCTGTGTGGAAAGTGACTGAAAGTGTGCTGCTTTTTTTCTTACCCTGCTGCGTCTTGCTATGATGTGGTCTCAATAATGTCGGCTCTCATTGCTCAACAGCTTTTTAATAATAACAAGGAGCGACGCCGGACGGTATCCGTGTTTTTAGATTTTTTATTTTTCTTTAGACAAAACTTCAGCGATCACTTCTAGAAACAATTACATTCACCATTACCGCCACAAACTCCTGGTATCTGTGCAATCGGGTCTCTTTGCGGTCTTGAACCGTTCAGACAAAAGTCTGATGATGGTCGCGTTTAATAGTAGCATAAACTGACACCTCAAAAAAAATCCGGTTTCAGCAAAAAAAAAAAAAAAAATCTGAATTAAGCACCAAGACCTGCAGCTTAATAGCTTTACGTCATACGTCCCGATTATCTGTCGAATCAGATGCCAATGAGGATCCGATCCGGTGTGTTTTGGCCTTTGTAGTATATTGTTGAGTAGGGCTGAACGATTTTGGAAAATAATCCATTTGCGATTTTTTTTTCTTAATATTGCGATTTAATGCGATTTTTATCCCCAGTTTAATTTATCATGTCTTTTTAAACATATACAAACAATAAATCAATTTGTTTCCTCGCCTACAGATTAGTTGCTAAAAGACCCACAGCATCTAAACTCGGATCAAAAATGATTGCGTTCTGACTACGATTTATTTCAACCACAATTGCTTTTTTTGACTTTTCTCTGCGTTAACCACAAGCAACAAAAATGGCCTCTAAATAAAGATGTTTGTAAACAAGGACTATTTAAAACAAGAACTTTTAATGTTTCTATTAATCAGAATATTATTCAAGAGAACAGCTTTTAGTTGATTTGGACATCAATCCATGTTGAACATAAAGTGCAACCAACAAACAAGTCTATGTATTAAACCGATTGACCTGTACTTAATGCTATGTATGATTATATAAACTCTAAAACAAGTAATAAAATTAGATTATCTCACTGCTGCAACTGTCTTCCATTCCATGTGGAGGCAAACCCACTTTAAACATTTTACCAACACCTAAAGGACACGTCTGATTAACTAATTGTTACATAGCCAAAAATTGCAGACTCTGCGATTTGGAAATTGCGTTTTTTTAACCTACCTTTGGCTTGATTTTGGCCTTGCGACAAAAACGTTTGAACACCACTGCTGTAAAGTCTCTTATTCTTAGTTTCCGTTTAGATATTTGCACCTTTGTGTGAATCTGCGTGCTTTGCCTCATTAGTCGCTTTCCTGCTTGCAGACCTATGCTGAGGCAACTTGGAGCTCATTGAGCTTTGCACCACTTTCATTCAGCTCCAAAATAATCAACATAAACTCCTCAGCAGTCCTTCATGCAGGAAGCTGATGCCCACCGACTACTCTCTTTAAAAAAAATCATGCAAATCTTCACAATGTTTCAGCTTTTTAACCGCTTTAATTTAGCCAACAGCTGCTAACTTTGGCAACAGCCAATAACAGAAGAATTTTTTTTTTTTTTTAAATGTTTCGAACAGAAAGGTAACGGCAGCAGAGGCAGTTTTTTGCTTTCCGCCACTCAACAGCGCAGAAATGCGCTGGGCTGGACGATAATTTAATAACAATATATATCCATCTATAGACATATCTATGATGGGAAAAAAAAGTCAAAAAGTTCAATAGATTAACAGTTTTCCTTCCTTTTACATTTGAGCCATGTAGGTTAATATTACAGTAATTACATCCTCCCAACCAATCACAACGCAGACCCAGGAAGCCCCGCCCACTTCAGAGTTTTGCACGCGTTCTTTTTGCTTTTCTGAAAACTTGCAGCTTTGGTAAAAAGTTGGTTGAATAAAGGGTTGAGTTTGAATTCAGTGTTTGTGTGTCTGTACCAAAAAATAAGTCATTAAGCCACATCATAAAATGACCAGGGCTGCACTTAAAATGTAAGTTTTTAATTTGTTGCTTATTATTGATATCGATAAATATAATTAATTTTTTTATGGATATGCTTTTTTCCCCCCTCTATATCGTCCAGCCCTAGAAATACGTCACGTTTACGTCGGGCGCACACAGTTTATATGAACGTTGATCGGATTATCAATCGGCATAAACCACAGTTCTCATCCGGATTACAATTTTCATTCAGATTGATCTTAATCTGATCACAATATACCGATTGGCTTGTTTAAATGACGCATTTTTTATTCCGATTGGCCCTTTATTCCGATTACTTTTGTCCGTGTAGCTTTACAGTAAAACACTAAATGCAAAGGCTACTGATTAATAACTCAGCTTCAATGAAATCTCACCTTGAAAGCAAATGGAGACAGGCGCCATATTTCTAAATTAAGAACCCAATGACTGGATCTTTTCTTTAAAAGCGGTGGATCTAAAAGGCTGCAGGTCAAATATTCAGTCTCCAGGGGAAAGAATCAGAAAGACAAACAACTCTAACGCCATTAAGACTCGAGCTGGAGATGATTTCCCAGAATAAACATCGTTCTCATCCATTTCCTCCCTGTCAGATGATATCTGAGATTTAGAGCAGACCACTTCTCCGTGCACTGCAAAAAGGAAACTAAAAGTAAAATATTCTTGAAATTAATGTATTTTTCCTTGATTTGAGCAGGTAAATAAGACTATTTGCCACTGGAATAAGATTTTTGCCCTTAAAATAGTAACAACTCATCTCCATCATCTTATTTCAAGTGCAGTTTATCTAATTGTCTTACTTTATGGGTCAAAATACTCATTCCATTGGCAAATAATCTCATTTACCTGCCCAAATCAAGGAAAAATGCACCAATTTTAAGAAGATTTTACTCACTTTTGGTTCCCTTTTTGCAGTGTGTTGCACGCTAGGCTTTTATAGAGATCTGTTTTTTAAAGCAGCTACTAGTTTCTATTTGTTAAACTGCTGCCTGAGGATTAAAGATGTATTTTAAAAAAACAGTGGAAATTGCAGATCTGCTGCATAAAAATATTCCCCAAATGACTCAAGAGGAACACGTAAGGCGCCGGTAAAAAAAAGGAACCGCTCCACGTTCTGCAAAAAGACCAAAATCTGTGTTACGATTAAGAATGTCTGCAGGTTATTTTGGATTTCCATTCGTGTTTACACATTTTTATACTTTTTTTTTGCAGCTCTGTCACTCATTTCCATCTGTTGAGCTGAAATCTCGCCTCACTGAATCGCCGTGTGGACTGACAACGACTCTCCTCTCAAATTTGTTTAGGTTTAAAATCTGATTACCTAAACCTAAAGCATCTCACTTTTAACGCTGGCTGTTCTTCTTCGGAAAATCTTTTTATTTGTTACTTAACTAACATTTATTGCTCCATAAAAAACACAAAAGTACCAAAGATAGGTACCATTAAGTACCGGTATTGATTCCCAGGTACCGGGTATCGGTTCAAAAGTGAAAGGTGTCCGTCCCTACCAACACAGTGCAGCTTCCTCTGACCCTCTCAGTTCTTCTTCATCAACAACCTCAAAGCAAATACTTCGTATTTAGTACTTTTATTGTGGCATAAAACCAAACGGCTGCTCACAGATACTCACTTCTACACCTCAGTCTAGCTTTCACTACCCTTTCCCATAACTTCACTGTACGGCTCATCAACTTTATTCCTCTCGCAGTTAAAAGGATATTTGTATTTTATTCTATCATAAACAAAAAGGAATGAATCCTATAGACACGTAGCACACATAACACGGTGACTGTAGTTGCATGCCGACAAATTGATCAATGCTACAGGCCTGCACAATGCGCTGATATTTAATTAATCGACATGTGAGATGATCAAGGGGCGGCTCTAGACGGGGGGCCAACGGGGGCCAGTGCCCCTGTAGTAAAGACAACATTAAATACATTTCTTATGATTGTATGCACTGGCGAAAAAGCCATAATTAATTGGTCACTGTTTATCTTTGTACCATTACAGTTTCACTCTAACAAGGATTTAAAAATTAAGGTGTTTCACGTTTAGCTTCAGCCGTGCTGAGCTGGAATCAAAGTTTTTATCTGCTAGATCAGGGGTTGGAAACCTGCATTTCCAGAGCCACAGGGTCACTTATTATTATTATTATTATTAAACGATTAAATATTGCCCTGTTGTATAATTTAATTCTTTTATGTGCCCCTATGAAAAAAAAAAAAAAAAAAAAAAAACACTGGGCCCACTTTGCCCCCCCCCTTGTAAATCTGGTGTAGAACCGCCACTGGAGATGATAGCGTCTCTGTCTGGTTCAGGAGGAAACAGGAAAATCAGATGTTATCTTCTGGGTTTGGGCCAAACCCGCCGATGTGTTTCCCTAATGATGAACTACAGCTGCTGCTGGCAAAGCACACATATAGGGGCAAAAAACGCCATAAATAAAAGCTCCCTGGTTAAAAAGTTAATATATTTAAGGAGGTTTCTCCCCCTCCACTGCGTGACACGTAGGGAACACGGCTGATATATTACCTCATTGTATTTTATTTTATCATATTTTATCGCTTAGGTTTAGTTTTTTTTACACATTTAAAAAAAAAAAAAACTGCCCAAACGAGCCAGAGATTGTCCCTGAGGTGAATGTGACCGAGGCGTCGTTCGTCGCTGAGGGGGAGCCCCCCCTCAACAGGGCGGCAGCCGCCCCGTCTCCCACCAGACTCCCTTCACATTTCGGCCGATTTAACGCCCGTTTTCCCCTGACCGCGCGGCGACCTGCGTGGGAGCCGCGAACGGGAACAATTACACGGCAAACACGGCTCCGGGTGGGTTTTTCTCACCGTCGGCTCAGTCTTCGGGGCTAAATAAGTCCGTTTTAACGAGAGAACCAGAGGGTGGAGGGGAAGCAGCGATGATAACATCGCAGAGCGATCGAGCCAGATTGACCACGGAACAAAAACGGCTAGCTCGGATCCAGGCGTCACAGAAGGAGAATTAAACCCGCTCCGCCGTTTAATACTCACCAAACACAACGTATAACAAACATCCAGGCCATAAAACACGCCTGCAGACGTCCTTCAGCCATCTGGGCTCCATTATGTTGTTGTAAACAGGAGTAGCTCCTCTGCCACGACGCTGAAGTTAGCTTCCGACAGCTAGCTTCCGATGGGGGGGTTGGTTAAAGGCAGAGTTCGCCTCTTTTATGGAGTCCCACGCACCTTCGGTTCAAAAATATACCCCAAAAAACACTAAAATAACCTAAACTGGACTATCCTATGAGAAGTATAGATCATTTGAGGCACAGTTTGTGATTCGTATAACCATTAATATTGGTTGTTAAAACCCCCAAAATGTAAAATACATTAAAGCACCTTTGGGCTTCCATACAATCTTGGATGAGGCGCAGTTTAAATAAAACAGTTAGAGGAGAGGAGTCTGGTTTAGATTATTCTGCGCTAAATGCTAATAATTTAAAACACAGTTGATGTTTTTTTTTTTTTTTCTAACACCTGATCATGATGCCCTCTGAGGGGCTTCATTATATTGGGGGGTTCTGGGCCCCAGGGAAGACCGGGAACTCGCTGGAGGGACTATACATCCCGTCTGGCCCGGGAACTCCGCAGGATCCCCCAGAGTGAGCTGGAGGACGGAGATGTTGCCCCTGCTACTGATAAGCGAATAATGGATGGATGGATATCTTTTATAAAATCCCTTTTTTATTTCTAAAAACTCAAAGAGATGAACGTTATTGTTGTGGTTGTTTTTGTTTGCATGTAAACCAACATGAAATATTCCTTTAAAAAAAAAAAAAAAGGTTAATTTTATTGCATTTCATTAACTTACTCATTCCAACGTCAAAACAAAACAAAAAACAAAAAATGCCTTCCCAGCTCAATTATTTAACATTATTCTATTTATTTATTCAGCTGTTTATTGACATCTAGGCTAATGTTGATCATCCATCAACTAGATTATTCTGCACCAAAAACAAATTCTTTAAAACAGTTCAAACAACAGAATATGTACAGAATCATGTCATCTGAATCAGGTTGTTTTTACACTAAATCCATGCCAGTTCAATTACCAACACAAAATTTCATTTTTTCCAACAGGTTATTCTGTTAAATATAAATTCTTAAAAAAAAAATGGGTTGAGGTCCATTAAATGTTCTCTTTTATTTAAGAAAACAAGAATTATTGCTCCCCCCCCCCCCCATTTATACAGTACTACAACAGCCTTGTTAATACGATAAAATATATAGAATAAAGAAATCTTAGTTATACAGCTATACACAAAATACAAATTCTTTAAAAGGCTATTTGAAAAGTAGTAAACCGTTTTCTCTTTGCCCTAAAACTCACCTAAAGATCACCTTAGGGTCAAATTGCACAACACTAATTCATTCTGTGCCATCTAACCCCCCCAATTTAAAAATAAACAACAAAAAGTGTCCATTAAATTTATATAATGCACACCTTTGTATTGTGGGCACTTTGTTGACCTTTGTTCTTGTACAGTGCTTTATACACAAATATGGTAAATACATTTTGTATTATTTTTTACATTTAACTTTACAAAGATATTTTAAACCTTAAATAACACCCCAAAAACTATTTTTTAAAATCACGTAGTCCTAAATAATTTGTAGGACAGAATAAAACAGATTATTTAACATGCAGTTAAGAAAGTGTAATCTTTATTGTATTTATAAGCATCTGGAAAAGCAAAATAAGTAATTTCAATGCTTTCTGTGGGAATTTCTGTATCAAAGATTTTGAACTATAGTTGATCTGAGGGCCTCAGCACCAAAAATCTGGAAAAACCCTTTACCTACCAAGGAATCAGAAGCTTACTTCACTGTCATGTTCTTCTGCTTTTTTTGTTTCACCACCTTCACTACTGTCTTCTTCATGGAGCAGATTTCTTGTGTTTGTCTCCCCCTGCAGGCTTTCCAGAAGTGTGCAGCCAGTCTGGTTCCACACAAACCAGGACAGATCAGAAATGTCATCTTTAAGAGCCAACAAAGAACACTGGCCTCTTCTATGTAAAAATTATTTTCATTGGCACTTTTTTAAGTGCAAAAAAACCCCCAAAACAATCCATGTAGCAGAGAAATTATTATAAAAAGTAACTGGAAAAAAGTGTATAAGAAAATTATAAGAACCTTGTATTTTTTTAATTTTCAAAATTATGCTATCTGCACAAGGACCTGTTTTAATCCATTAATCCATTAGTTTAATCCAGAGTTGAGCAACCTTTACAACCCGCAGAGACATTTTTGCCCCCAGTCCAGCTAAACATATTAAGTTTAGCATAAAAAGTTACACGTCTTGGAAACAAGAGCTTGTCTATTTAGTATACTATAGGAAATTTGTGTAATCTTTTTTAAATTAAAGATCAACAGTTTTATGTTTAGGTTTAATGCATTTTCTTCAATTGGACATTTGATTTTTATTATGATGCAAATAGCATCATAATGCTGAAAAAGAAAAAAGAAAATACAAAAAGATACTTAATTTATCTATAGTAAATATATTCTATACACCATTAGTTTCTTTCTTTCTGGAAATGTTATGCATGTATTGCAGAACTAAATGCATCCTACAGCTCGCAATTTTAAATTACCTTTACATTTAGAAACATTGACCAATTTCTTCCCCCAAATTTTTGTCAAAGTTTTTAAGAGCCAAAGCAGAAGGTGTAAAGAGCCACAGGTTGCAGACGCCTGGTTTAGGCTTTTTGGTGCACCAGTCAGGAAATAAAATGCTAGGATGTTGTGTTTGTAGCTAAGTGCTTTATATATATATATATATATATATATATATATATATATATATATATATATATATATATATATATATATATATATACATAAACTTTTTAACACAAATTTACTTTTACGAGTAATTTTACTGCACTGTGCTTTTTACTTTTGAGTAAGATTGTTGTAAAGTATAGTTATTCTTACTTCTGACTACTCCACCTACTGGGAGGAGCTTCACTGAATAAGGAAGACGCGTTTTACCCAAAAATGGACCAGAGAGACATTAATACAGTTTATGTTAAAGTGAGACTTTGTTATACAAAATTTATGTTGAGAAGCGTTTCTTCTGCATGAATTTGTTATTATTCTTTCGTTGTTTGTTTTATTTGTCTTTTAAACACCAAATTTTGCATACGACTATATTCTTGTTTTTCCGGATACATATAATTAAGTGGAATGTTCTAGTTACTCAGTACTTGAATTGCCTTCTTACCAAACACGTTTTTACTGTTCGAGTCATTTCTTAGCTGGCTACTTGTTACTTTTGAGTAAAACTATGTTCTAGTGCTACTACTTGGAACATATACCGCAGACTATATTTACATTTTATGCACTCCTGCAGACCAAAAAGGGAATTTTTGCATAATATTCGACACCGAGAAACCATGCAGTCCAACTTTTGAGGTCATTTAATTCAAATCAGTTCACAGACAACAGAAGTTCTGGTAGTGACAGACAAACCTTCTCATGACAGTTTAGTGAAGACAAGCAGCTGCTGAAGGGGGCGGGGGGGCAGAAAACAGCTCGTTAAGAATCCACTTCTTCTTCTGGGGGCTCTTCCATCGTAGCCTAAAAGCTGCCCGCTAACATTTAAGATCTTCAAAAAGACATTAAGATCGTCAGTTCAAGGCTGATCAGTGGGGGGGAAAAAAAGAAGGGAAATAAAATCCATTCCTTCCTATTTACTCCCCCTCTGCTGACTTATCTGTTGGTCTCTAAATGCTGGAGTTAAATAGTGTTTTCTCACAGTCGGGGGGGGGGAAATAGACTCAAACGTCTCCTCCTGTCAGACAATAGGAGAGCGGCACAAACAGGAAACGCGGTGGAGAAACGGAAGTTACTCCTTGTATTCTGCTCCTTTTATCCCAGTTATGTGCAAGTTTTTTTCCCCATCCTTCATAATCTGCTGCATGGAGGAGGAGGGAGGGAGGGGGGGGGGGTTAGAAAAAGACAAAAGAATGACGAAGTGAGTGGATTAAAGGAGCGATTATCAGACGCTTGGAGCGCAGAGGGAGACCGACGGATGGAAAGTGCATCAGAGGACGACGGACCTTGGTTTTTGGTTGAGCTAACACAGACAGTCGTTATCTACAGTAGAAACATGACACAGGCAGACCCCCCACGGGCAGAAGGGGGGCTTCCCCCCCTCTCGCCCCACAGTCACACATTTAGCTATTTACACATTTTAGTAGTGTTCTTCTTCATTATTCTACCCGAAATGTACGCCGGCGGGCCGGGAGCTCGCCGCGGGCGCCTCGGGTTTCTCGTCCTTCCAAACTCTTCCAGTGTGGTTACGGGCGGCGGTACGGGACGGGTGATGACGTTAGCGGGCCGGTGGGGTGGGGGTGGGGGGGGGGGGGGGGGGGGGGGGGGGCGCGCAGCGAGGGGAACGAAGCCGGAGCCGGTCCTCGCCCCGGGGGGGGCCATCATGTCTCCGGAAGCTGGTTGATGTCGGTCAGGTTGGTGTCGTTCAGGATGACTTTGATCCGATCCAGAGAGTCGGCCTGCCGTATTCGCTCCAGCTGCACCTGCGGACCCAAACAGACGCCAAATTCATCATTTGGAGTTTCCACAGGACGATCCGGGTCGCCCTGCTGGCTTTGCACGACGCCGCAGTGCAAAAGCATCCATGCACTGTGAGCTTTTCCCTGTTCTGTGGCTGACATTTATGCATTCTTTGCACTGTTCTTGCACAAGTCACTATCACTTCACTTGTATTTTTAGTTTTATACATATACATATACATATATATATATATATATATATATATATATATTAGGGCTGGGCAAGTTAACGCGTTAATTTCGCGTTAACTCATTCGACTATTAACGGCGATATTTTCTTTAACGCGCGTTAACGCATGTTGGTCACATGCTTTTATTTTGTGAAGGTCTGTTGCTGCGGTGTAGGGGTTTGAATCAGAACAGTAGGTGGCGATAATGCGCCAATAACCTCGCTGTCAGCCCAGCCTCAGATTCAAAGAGGAAGAAAGGTGCTGGCCGGAAAAAAACACAGCTGACATGCGGAAGGCGGTGTTTCCCGCAGGTACCGCGAGCGAGCTTAGGCGGGGCGAGGCGAGGCGGTGAGTTGGCGGCCGGAACAAGTTTTGTGCGGAGCGGAGCGGGGGGGGGGGGTCTGCATCGACGCCGTCGGTGAAGTCGCTTCTCGTTTCAAAGTATCCATGTATTTTTGCCTGTTTTCCCCCTGCCATTCACTATATGCACGCGAGAAAGCAACAACAAAAAACCGCGTGTCAACGTCAAATAAACGCAAGCATTTCAGTTTAAAGTTCTTCCAGCATGGAATATGACAGAAACAAGTTAGTTGTAACCACTGCCAAGTTAAACTTTGGTATTGAACATAAAATGATAATGCTGCTCCCTGCTGTTACCTCAGAAATTGCCTGTTTTTGGTAGATTTTTTCCCCATAAAGAGAATTCCCTGTCAGTGGCAATAAGCTTTAATTTATTATTATTGCTATTTTTTGTTTTACATGTTTAAGTTGAGCTTTACACTAAATATGTGTTACTGATAAGTGCTACAAATGTTACAACACTTTTGTTCATATGGCAGCAGAACATTAAAATAAAAGTGCTCTTTACACTACTTTTGAATTCATTCTTGGAGTTTGTAAATACAATGCGATTAATCGCGATTAATCAGTGCGATTAATCGCGATTAAATATTTTAATCGTTGCCCAGCCCTAATATATATAAATAACAATGTGTGTATTCTGGAGCATGTAACAAAAGTAATTTCCCCCTGGGATTATTAAAGTATGTCTAATTCTGATTCTGTCACTTTACCGTCAAAGTAAAGTGACGGTAAAGTGACTTTACAGAGAATTGGGTCTCCCGTTCCAATCTAACACAGTTTGAGCTATTTATCTATTTATATCAGTCACATAAACTTATATTTCACCAGTTTATGTGACAGATCACCAAAAAGCAGGGCCTCATTGGGAAGTGGAACGTTGAGCTGTGTTTTAATGCAAACACAAAACAAAAACTAAGAGGCATTTGTATTCAACCCCATTTTTATATGCCTGAATAAAACCCAGCACAACAACCTGCTTTAGTCTTAGACAAACTTTGTCATTTTGTATGCACATGCAGTCGTTGCATACAGCTTACACTGCAAACACAGAATAAACTAAACTAAAAATAAGTTATATTTTTCTTGAAATTAGTGTATTTGTTCTTTATTTGAGCAGGGAAATAAGATAATCTGCCAATGGAATAAGATTTTTCCAGTCAAAATAGGAAGAACTCTTCTCTATCAACTTATTTTAAGTGCATTATATCTAATTATCTTATTTTAGGGGTAAAATTACTCTTTCCATTGGCAGATAATCTTATTTACCTGCTCAGATCAAGGACAAATACACTCATTTCAAGAAAATTCTTACTTATTTTTAGTTCTGTTTTTGCAGTGTACGACAGTGTAAAGAGATTGCAATTGAAACAAAATAACATTACAATATAAAGAGAATGCAACAGTGCAGGAAAAAAAAATGTTTTTTTTAAAAAAGTGTGCAGAAGGATGTTCCACCATGTTTATAGTGCAAAGATAGTGGTGCAAAAAAGGCTTTAATTCAAAAAGTTCAACGTTGGCAGTGCAAAATAATAATGGTGCAAAATGCAGTAAACGCAGTAATCGCCTAATTAGTCGACAGAGTCAATCTAATTTAATCTGCAGATGTTCTGTTTCTGGCCTCAGAGGTTCTTTAGATAACCCAGCAGACGGGTCAGGGAGGAGGTTCTGGTCCAGAGCTCTGATCCATCCATCATCTGGACCTCCTGCAGACCTACCAGGACATGGACGTCCACCTGGACTGACAGGCTGGACCAGGAGAGCATTGATCAGAGAAGCAGGAGGACCATGGAGGCTCTGGAGGAGCTGCAGAGACCCACAGCTCAGGTGGGAGGATCTCTGAATTGAGTCGTTTGGTAAAAATAAGTTCATAAAAAGTCCCTAAGCAGTGAACAGAGCAAACATGTGGAAGAAGGTCCTCTGATCAGACGGCGCCAGGACTGAACTTATTGATCTACATGGAAAACCCTGAACACACCATCTCCAGCGGTTAAACTGGACCTCAGCAGACAGCAGGAAGGTCCAAGTGATTACAGAAAAGCTTTTATAAAGAGAAAAAACTCACCCACATAATCAACAGAAGCAAACTCACTGCAAAAAGGGAACTAAAAGTAAGTAAAATGTTCTTAAAATTTGTATATTTGTCCTTGATTTGAGCAGCTGAATAAGACTATTTGCCAATATAATGAGAATTTCTACCCCTAAAATAAGATACTTAGATATCTTGCACTTGAAATAAGATGATGGAGATGAACTGTTCTTATTTTAAGAGCAAAAATCTTATTCCATTGACAAATAGTCTGATTTACCAGCTCAAATCAATGAAAAATACACTCATTTCAAGAGGATTTTACCTTCTTTTAGTTCCCTTTTTGCAGTGTAAAGTAAACTTTACTTGAAATTAGTGAATTTATCCTTGATTTGAGCAGCTAAATATAATTATCTGCCAATGGAATAAGATTTTTTCCACTTAAAATAGGAACAACTCATCTTATTTCAAGTACAGTATATCTAATCATCTTATTTTAGGGGTAAATATACTCATTCCATTGGAAGATAATCTTATTTACCAGTTTAAATCAAGGACAAATACACTAATTTTGAGTAAATTTCACTTAATTTTAGTTGCTTTTTTGCAGTGCTGCAAACCTGAACACGCCCTGCTTACCTGAAGCGTCTGAGAGAGTTTGACAAAGTCCTTCTGGACCTGCTCGCTGACGTCCAGCTCCGTCTGCAGCCGCTGGGCTTTGTCTCGTTCGTCGAGGACCTGACTTTCTAACGCTCCCTGCGGCAGGAGCACACACAGTCAGACGCCACGGTTCTCAGGTGTTGTTTCAAATAAAATCGGTTTGTTCAACAGCCAAAAGGGTTTAATTTTAATGAAGAGTGAGGCATAGCGGCAGAAACAGACCTTTGCACTGGTGAGCTCTCTGAGCTGCTGCTCCAGGCTCATCTTCATGCGCCGGATGCCGTCCAGCGTCTCGGTCTTCTCTGCTAAACTGCTCTGCAGCTGCAGAAACAGCAACACCAGACGGTCAGGATGACGCGACCTGGTCTGTGCAGTTTCCACAATATTCCTCAATATTCAGTCCTTTTTGATTTTACAAAAATCAAAATTGCGATATATTTCAACCATAATTGCGATTTGATTTAGACTTTTCTCTGCATTAAACCACAAACAACCAAACTGGCCTGTAGATAAAAGATGTTTGTAAACGAGGACTGTTTAAAACAAGAAATGTAACCGTTTTTATTAATCTGAATATTATTATCTAAGAGAACAGCTTGTTGAGTTGGACATCAATCCTTGTTGAACATAAATTGCAGCCAACAAACGAGTCTATGTAATAAACAGTCTGACTTAATGATAGGGCTGGGTATCATCTAGGATGAGCCGATTTGATATGATTCTCTATAAAGCTCAGCATTATTTAACTCAAATATCGATATCTATTACTTTCAAATTAATGCTCAAAGTCGTTCAATCAACAAAACCAGCCAAATATTATATTTATGTTACATTTATTGAACACTGATATATTAACAGGAAAACAAAGTGCATTTGGTTCAATGCATTTAACGTATCACAGAAAGCAAAAATGTGCCCAAATATCTGATTTTAGGGACGTAGGAGCTTCTAAAATCCTGTCGGCCGTTTCGCTAATTCGTCTCACTGCTCTTCCTCGCTGTGAGCAGTAATGGCTGTAATATCGCCCCCTAGGGGTTGGGAGGTATATCGACATTGAAAGCCAGAATATCGATATTAAATTGTTTTTAAAAACATTGATATTAATCTTTGTATCGATTTTTATGCACAGCCCTACTTAATGCTGTGGTGAGATTCCTGAAAGTTTCTGGTATAAAAACATCTGATTATATGAACTCTAAAACAAATGATAAAATTAGATTATCTCTCTGCTGCAGTTCTCTTCCCTTCCATGTGGAGCAAACCCACTTTAAACATTTTACCGACACCTAAAGGACGCGTCTGATCTATTAATTGTTAATTAATTGCAGACCTCTGCAATTTGGAAAATGCATATTTTGAAATTGTGATTATATTGCAAATGTGATTAATTGTCCAGCCCTAATAAAAGCAAGTAGAAATTTCTTGAAATCAGTGTATTTGCCCTTTACTTGAGTAGATAAATAAGATTATCTGCCAATGGAATAAGATTTTTGCCCTTAAAACAGGAACAACTCATCTCTATCATCTTATTTCAAGTGCAGTTTATCTAATTATCTTATTTTAGAGGCAAAAATACTCATTCTATTGGCAAATAAATGTATTCATCTGCTCAAATCAAGCTCAAATACACTCAGTTGAAGAAATTTTACTTACTTTTAGTTCCCTTTTTGCAGTGTAAATCCCAAATTAAAGCCAGAAAAACCAGACTGCTGGATGTTCTGGTTTATTTCCAATTAATTCTCTCCAGACTGAGAAGGAACGCCGCATTCAGGCCAGAATCTTTTTAATCACATGACGCGTTCATATCCTGAATTATTTCCTCTAGAAAGATGAGATTCATTTACTGTTTTCTAGACCACACACGGCTTCGCTGCTGCAACAACATTTCATAAAAGAGAGGCAACATCACCTGCTCCTTCTCTGCCTTGATGCGCTCCAGCTCAGTCTTCAGGCTGGAGAAAGACGCTGTGGAAGGAAAAAAACAAAAACAAAAACAATCAACAAAAGAGGGGATCGTTAGAGGACCGTGGAGCTCATCCGAAACCGTTATTCTCCGTGGAGTTCTTTGCTTCACATTGATGAATAATTCAACAAAGCGGCAGCGCTCAGGGACATTTTTGTGCTTCACTTGTGTTCAAAAGGCAGCGAGAGATCCAAACCAACCAGATGCTAAAAGTTAACAAACCGACCGAACCTTCAGCGCGAGGCTGGACCGTAAAAACAACACGAAGATATTCTGTGGATTCATGACGGCAAAGACCAAACAGCCCCTCAGAAAACTGAGACGACACCCAGAAGCTGGACAGAAGAAGAAGGCTTTGTTATGATAATAAAGAGAGCCTCTTCCTGGACGGTGTGGTGGCGTTTGATCAGTGACGCATTTACTTTAGTGAAAAGATTTAAAAAAAGGTCAAACCTTTACAGGATCAAACATTTTAATTTTATTTTCTAAAGTTAATATAGATATCTGATTGTTTGAATTAGGAAACTAATACACTCACTGCAGCAATCCTGTGCTTGGTAGATCTAAATAAACAATATTTTTATTTTGTTGGTAACCCTGAAATGTTTACAGTAAATTAAACGTTTCTCTTTCTATTTCATCTACACCCGTTTTGTTTTGTTACACGTTTATTTCCTTTGTGTGTTTTGGATCAAGATTTAAAAAAAGATCAGTTTTTAATTTTGAATTGTGTGAAATAAATTTCTAAATAAATGCGTACAGTCCTTGTGACTTAGATATGATTTCCTCTTTATGGTGTATTTTTTTTGACTGATGCAACTTATATTCCGCAGCGACTTATAGTCTGAAAAATACGGTTAAGTGCAGGGTGCCAAAAATTTTATCTGGCACATTTTTATGGCTTTAATTGAAATTAAGTATTAAGTAAAAAAAATTGCCTTTGCTTTTTGGTGTCATTCCAAAAACAGACAGAAGGAATTAATGTGTTTAACAAAACACTCCCACAAAATTTGTGGGAGAAAAGCTTAATTTCTCTGGAAAATTTTAAAAGCCAACACTTTTGGTCAGGAATATAAATTATATACCATAGCTTGGTTTGACAAAAACAAACTGATCAACATCAAAACAAGGCATTTTCCTGCATTTAAAGATCTTAAAAGTAACCTAAATTACTTGAAAAGGTTTCATAAAGAGGTAGAGATTCAGCCAGGAGATCCCTACTTGGTTTAAAGTCCGTGAAATGGTATTAAAACCCCACCTTGGGCATACATGACTAACTTATCAAGCAGGCACAGAAAAAGCCACATCTACGGATACAGCACTGTGCAAAAGTCTTAAGTCACCCCTCACTTATTGTATTATAAGAAAGGAGATTCTCAGAATATCCCAGAATTAAAGCAGCAAAGGTTCAAAGAAAACCATTAAAAGACCTCCAGGAAGCCTAGAGGACCACTGATCAAGACGTTTATTAAAATGCGGGGAAGAAATTCTGGCTTCTTAGTATTAAAGTACCAAGAAATAAGGGGACGTTTAAAGGCGTTTGCACTGTACCGTAAAATATTACCAGTGAGATTATCAAGGACACAGTGAGGTCAGTTTTTTTTCACAGCAGTTATCAAAGGTGAGGAAACAAAAAAGCTCCATGTTGCCTTGAAGCCCATTATTGTCAGTGTTTGCAAAAAAGTATCGACAGGTGTGAGTGGGCAGCAAACGGCCAAATGCACTGAATCATGCAAACTTTAAAACACACACACAAAAAAAATGCAACAGAAAAATGTTACAATCACAGAAAATATACAGAAGACCTAAAAACAATAGCAAGTGAAAAGATTTTTAAAAAAACGGAAGGGCACCGGACCACTAGGGGGAGCCGACCACCAAGTCAGGCGGGATTTGAGCTTGAATGAAACCCTGGAGTTTTTTTACCTCAGACAACTTAAGATAACATCCTATTATTATTAAGAGAATATGCAGATTCATTTCATATTTCGTCCGATTCCATTTCACTTGTGGGCTTTCTGTATTTACTATCTGACTTTTTAATGATTTAAAAATAAATAACCGGTCACTGATAATATTTGAGTATAGAAAGCAGTTATGCTTGTTTGTTCACACACCGCTCGGCTGTTTGTTCCATACAATCCCCTCATCACTAATGGCTCTGCTTATGACACTAAATCACATTTTCAAATAGGGCTGGACCTTTAACGTATTGTTTTATAGTTGTCTTGAAAAACTCCTCTTTGTGATAAGAATTTGGATTTATCTTCACATCGATAAAATCCAACTAGTGGTGTCTGAAACCCCCAGAATTGCTATTTTCTCCACTGTTGGTTTATTGAGGGCATCAATCATAATAAGTTGAAGTTACTGTGTGCAGCTTGGTAAAAAAATAAATACATAAATCACACTTCTTAATGTAACTTGAGCCCCAATGAGTCATATTTCGAATTTTGTTTTACTATATGTTACATCTTTAAATGTTTTTAAGGACAGTATTAGTGCCTATTGGGCAATAATTGACATGCAGTCACAGCCACAGTTACCTGAAAAAGACTGCAGGAAGAACTATGCGCCACAACCTCATGACAAAAATAATTTATTTACAATAGTTAACAGCTGAAGCTTTAACTTGATGCTCAGAATAAAGTTGGAGGGAAGAAAAAAGGTATGTTTTAGTTCTTTTCTTTTTTTAAACATTTAGCCACAATCTTTTAAAATATAACATCAGCATATTTCATAGGTAATATTAGCAATGGTCTGATCCCATGTGACTTGGTGGTTGTCTCCCCCTAGTGGTCTGGAGCACTTCTACTTTATTTAGAGCCAGTTTGCGGCATTTTTAATTTTGCTTCTTTCTATCTTCTGGGGTTGCATAATTTTTCTTTTGTTAATTTGTTTTGGAGTTTGCATCATTTTACTTTCTTTGATTGGATAATTTTAATTCATTAATTCCTTCTGGCTGTTTGAACCTGTCACCCAGTGTAGTATTCAGATCTCTTGGACTTTCCCACATTTTGTTGTCCTGTTGAAACCACAGCGTTAATGTGACAGACCATCACAGAGGAGTGCATGAATGTGCATGGTGAAAGCAAAAAAGTTTTTTATTGCTTTTTAAATATGTTTTAAGACAAAATATTGTAAAAAAAATAAAAATTAAAAAATTAAAAAACATTCTATGCAGGTTTTGTGAATTTGGATTTAGCCTCTTTACCCTGATACCTCTAAATGATAACTTGTGCAACCAATTCCACTTAGAAGTCACCTAAATAGTAGATAAAGTCCACCTGCACTGCTTTGCACATAAATTAAACAAAATGTGAAAAAGAGCAAAGAATGTCAATGCTTTTTGCAAGGAACAGTGTGCTTTTAACAAACCCGCAAGCTGTTAAATTAAGCTTTTTCAAACTTATTCTCATACCTTCCAAGATGTCTGTACGACAACAATCAACGGATGTAAAAAAAAAAAAAAAAAAAAAAAGGCAGAAACAGAAGAGGGTTTTTAAATAATGCCCATAAAACAGCTTGATGATTGCCATTTACCCAGCGGATTCTCACCTATCTCCTCCTTACAGCCCTCGATCTCCAGCTGCAGGGTGTCCTCCAGGTTCTCCTTCAGACACTGCTCCGCCTGGATCTGCTCCTTCAGGAACAGGATCTCAGCTTTCAGCTTCTCCTCTATGTGATCGGCCGCCGTCCGCAGCGCCACGATGTCGTCCCGCAGCTGCAGCACCAGGACTTGCAGATCCTGCACAAAATCAGGGTTGGGAGCTAATTAACTCGTCTTCTAAAGGTAGGAAGCAAACGAGTTTGGGTCGAAGTAGTTGGTCCTACAGTTGTTTCACATTTATGTTATACAGTTGTTAAACATATCCTTTTATAGCTGCTATGTACGTACTAAATAAATAATTTATCAGAAAAAAAAAATGTCCAGAAAAAAAGCTAGAAATCTGACTGGAACATCCACCTCCGTTCCTTTTTTTTATGCACTAGGAGGATAATTTAGCAAGCTGCTAGGAGTAACAGTGTGGGAGTAGATGGGAGCTTAAAACAGATTCAGGAATAATCTAAAGGATATCATCATCACCCTAAGAGTTGGCGGCGCGTGAGCTACAAGAGTGCCAGGCATGTTTCCATAAAAGCAGAACGCCTCGCTGTAATAAATATTTTCTACTGGTGCATCTCAATAAATTAGATCAACATTAAGAGATTATTGCGTTGCAGAAATTCAACTAAAACAACCGAACCTGAAACATTTTCCACTGCAAAAAGGGAACAAAATGTAAGTAAAGTTTTCTTGATATTAATGTATTTGTCTTTGATTTGAGCAGGTAAATAAGATTATTGTAAGAAAAGCCTCGCCTTTTTGGTCCAGAAAATACAGCACAAATGTGTCAACAGCACCCTCTGCTGTTTGGTCTGTACCTGCGTTCGGTAGTATGATGAATACTATTAACAAACCCGTAACAAAATACAACACTTAATGAAACTGAAGTTTATCTTTGATATTAATGGTTTGATATTTTGCCATATGAGGTTCATAGTTAGTAAAACATCGAATGCAGGTACGAATAGGACTCGATGATAATCCAATAACAATATATATCGATCAATAGACGTATATCGATAATAGAAAAAAAGGCCAATAAAAAGTTCAATAGAACAAAAGTTTTCCTTCCTTATGCATTCTAGTCATGTAGGTTAATATTACATCATTACCTCCTCCCAACCAATCACAACGCAGACCCAGGAACCAAGCTCCGCCCCCTTCTAAGAGTTCAAAGAGCACGTGTTCTGTTTTCTTTTTTTTTCTTTTTTTTACTTACAGTTTTGGTAAAAAGTTGGTTGAATAAAGGGTTGAGTATGAATTATCAACATTGATCAATATGATTTTGTTTTTTATCGATATGCTATTTTTTCTATATCGTCCAGCCGATATGTACGAGTCGGGCTAAAAGCCATTTACATTGTCGTTAACACACTGCCTGATCAAAAAAAAAAAGCCACCATCAAAAAAGTAGAGAAAAAAATAAATAAAAACGGTCACACGCGCTAATATTTCGTTGGACCGCCTTTAGCTTTGATTACGGCACGCATTCGCTGTAACCTTGTTTCGATAAGTTTATGATTTATTCCCACCTGGCAAGCAGTAATTATCCAACGGGAGGATCGTACCTATTTGCTTATGTAAGTCCAGGTGGTGACTATTTTTTGGCCAGGCAGTGTATTATGTAGTTTAAAAAGGGTGGGGGCAACATAAAACATTTAGGAACCACTGAATTAAAGTAACCCTGAACCTGCTGAGGATCATTCAGAGTGCATTAAAGACGTACCTGCACAGTGTTGGGCATCTGGAAGTCTTCTTGCTGCTGCAGTTCTAGATGCAGCCGGTGTTTACCCTGCAGGCTCTCGTTGTCTCTCTGTAGTCGGCTTAGCTCATCCGCCACCTGCTCCCTCGACTTCAACAGCACTGCCTGAAAGAAACAAGAAAAATAAGTGAAATAAAGTGGAATAACAAAGAAAAAAAATCCTTTCACTTCTTGTCATGTAGCTGCCCGTCTTTTTTTCTAACCCCCTTTTCTATAAGTAACCCCACAACAGCTGATTTCCCAGCCAGATCCTTTGTTTTTATATTTCCTCTAAGGTGTGGATTTTCAATCATGATACGATTTAAACCCATAAGTTTAAAGTTTGCACATCATGTCTAGCAAAGGATTATTAATATTAGTAAATAACTACATATATTATTTAAGCATGTCGTTACACAGATGGAGTAGCAATTTATTAAATCTGACCACATTTAAGTCCTTATTTTCATTTTGGATCACGGACTTGCAAGGAGATATTTGCTGCTAATGCATACATGTGCACGTTGCAAAGAGGGATCCTTCAAATAATGCATTTGTATATATATATATATTTGGTATTACGTGTTGTCTTTATTTAATAGACGCAAAGCGTAGAAAGGGTGGCTGGAGAGAGGTGAGAGGAAGCAAAAAGCACATGAGAGAAGTGGGTCTTGGAAATTTTGGTCAGCCTCAATAATAGGGGCTGCCACATCAGGACACCCAGCAGAGAGAGAGCCTAATGTTGTACATTATTATGCCCTAAAGAAAAACAAACAAACAAGGATTTTATCTTTTGTTATTATTCACACCCTAAACCAGCTAAATGTTAAATAAATTGTACATTAACAGAATTTATACAGTGCTTTTCTAGTTATACTGACTCACTAATGTGTACACATCCATACACTAATTCAGAGATCAATAGGCAACCTGGGGTTCAGTGCCTTGCCTGGGGGCTAGGGTTGTCAAAAAAAAAAAAAGTAAATGTCTCAATATAATCAATGCTAAAATAAAATAAAAATATTAAAAGATACTCATTTGTGTAAAGATCAATATAAACTGACCGATTCACATCTGCCCAAATAGTCACACTTCTTCTGACATGTCGAGTACCGCCAGAAAAACGTCTAGAGTGTGAAGCTACACTAGAAGCTAATGCTGGATGCTAACGCTAGAAGCTAATGGTAGAAGCTAACGCTAGAAGCTAATGGTAGAAGCTAATGGTAGAAGCTAACGCTAGAAGCTAATGCTACAACACAGATGTTAGACAGGAAAACTTAAAAAGTCAGTAAAGCTCCTGTATCTGCAACAGTGAAGTAGCCAACCTCCCTGACGACATAGGCTAACGCTAGCTTTTTAAATGTTAGCTTCACAAACAGCCCAATGACGGAGTTCTGTCTCCCCTATTAGTTCTGCTCCATTCTGCTGCGGTAAGAATTAATGCAGGAAAATGTTAATCAGCTGACAGCTCAGTCGGCTATTAAATAGTGCAGCAACGAAACAAACCAGTGCACTCCTTTCATTGCGTCGCCATTTAGCTGTAAAGCTATCAGAGGCTAATGTGGCTAACAAAAACTATTGGTCTGTATCTCTAAGTAAAATAACTAATAAAAATTGGTCTGTATCTCTAAGTAAAATAACTAATAAAAAGTAACTCTTGTTAAAGCAAATTTCAAGACTTTACCATTTTTTCAGGTTTAAATCAGATTTACTACAAATATTAATTTCTTTAAGCTTTGATATTTTATAGCTGCAAAACCTATTGCTTTGAAACCAAAATGCTTACGTTATAATGGGATTCATGTTTTTTCTTAACTTTTCAATAATTTTTAGAATCCCTTTATTTACCTCTTGCTTCTTTTATTTTCTTAGTCCTAATGGCCTTTTAAACAACATGCTTTTATTGCTATTACTTTTCTAATTTATTTCAGACTAAGCTCTTTAAGCTTTGATATTTCATAGCTGTAAAACCTATTGCTGTAAAACCAAATCTGTTACATTTTGATGGGATTTATGTTTTTTTCATAACTTTTAACAATTTAATCTCTTCATTTTCCAACTGCTTCATTTATTTTCTTAGTCCTAATGGCCTTTTTATTGACATGCTTTTATTTCTATTACTGTTCTAATTTATCTCAAACTAAATCCTTCAAGTAGCTGGTGGGAGCTGTTGCTTTCTACTTGGTTGCATATTTATAATTAAATATTCCCCTTTAACTTTCCAATAAGCCCTCTTTTTAATTGTTGTCAAACTTGAACAAATCAACTTGAAATAAAAGTCCGATCAGCGACGATATAAAGACGCGATGATGTGCAAATATGACATCCTAAACGGCTTGTCTTATGATCTCGTGGCTGTGAAGAAGAGCGGTGATTAAACGGTGAGGGTGATATAAAAACAACAGACAGGAGCTACAAGCTGCCAATTAGCTTTGGCTGCAAGAGATCAACAAAGACAAACTGGTGATGATTTCCAGGCTGGCTGGCATCTTTTATTTGCTGATAATAGAGTCATCAGGCAGGGACAGGCAGTGTGGCGTTAACAGCTGAACATGCTGCTCACCATCTGTTCCTGGGTGTTCCTCTTAGCCTCACCGAAGGCCTGCTGTAGTGTGCTGAGCAGCGTTTCTGATTCCTGGACTCTCTGCAGGAGGGCTGACACCTATGAGAGGGGGATGTATGTTAGAAAGTTACACAACTAAAGGCTGAGAAGCAAATATTGACATAAAATGTGTCTAAAATTGAAATTTAAAAGAACTTTCCACTGTTTTTCAAACAAAACGTATATCAAAAGCTCATTTTGGCTTCTCCTCAACTAAAAACAGAAAGTACCATGAATGGATGATGACGCATTAGCTAGATCATGGTGTCGGATGGACTATTGAAAACAGGACAGACTATTTTATTGGAGAAAATAGTCATGAGGAACTAGGACTGGGTGATAAATCAATTTAATCGATTCATTCAAATAAATTTTTTGGAAAAAATCAGGATTTTATTTTGCAAATGCACTCATTGGGCTTCCATGAATAGAATAGCATACAATGCTGAATATATGTTTAGGAAAATATGGTGTAAAGAGGAAACTTTTCTATTTTTTTTTACCATATGACAAGACACTTTGATTTATTAATTTCCTTTTTTCAGGTTGGTTTGAAGTTACACAAGTGAAGCCTGTTCTCAGCTCATTGTGTAAAACCATTAGCAGCAAACATTTTGTTATATTTTCAATGTTTACAACAATGTTTCACAGCTTGTGTTTAGTTGCCCTTTGAATTCAGGTCACCTCCCAGATGAAACGTTTGAAATAAAAGCAACTTTTTTAAAAATAATTCCTTAAATTTCTTCTTGTGAAATGAAAAGGAGGGAGGAAAATGGATTAATCAGGTTTGATATAATAAAATTGGTAATTTTATTTTTAAGCCCTATGAGGGACTATGTCAAATGGATGTTTGTTGCAGAGTGAGAATCTCTGCAACAAAGATCCCAGCATTTTACTGGGATCGCCTGCTTGTATAAAGTGGTCAGATTTGGCAAAATGACTGACATGAAATGGAAAAGAGCAAGAAAAAAGTCAAACCGGACTGCAGGGAAGCCCAATGTACAGCTCTGAGAGGAGAACAGAGGACTGTTGAAAAGTAAATTAGTCCCTGGATCACAGCACAAATAGGGGGACTTTAAAGCGCATTGCCGCAGATTAATGCATTATTCTCTCTGCGCATCTTGGTGCTTTACGCACCAGCCTGGAAATGAGAAGTGCTGTAGCAATAAAAGAGAGGAGATGGCATCACAAGCGATCTAGATCACATCTAGATCACCTTTTAGGCTACTGACATTATCATGCAATACAGAAAAATACTTTCTCTCCTCTTTTATATAAAATCTTTGTAAATTTCTCCACTTTTTATTTATGATTATCCAAGTTTTTACTAATCATTTGCTAACTTTTATCTTACCAAGATAAAATTTGTAGTATTTCACGAATTCTACGATTTTTTGCCTCCTAAAAGCTACTTTTAGTCTTTGAGAATAGGGGAACTGGTTTATATTAACGCACCTGCTGATGTAGCTAACACTTTAAGGTAATATTTATATGGATATGAATAAATATGAATATTTGTCAGCCTGGGAGCACATTGTGTAAAGAGCACTGAAGTTTCAGCCCAAGATGGTCAGGTGAACAATCTCTTATTCTTTAATTCAATCATAAACAAATCGTTTAAGCTCAGAATTTGCCCGAGTATACAGAAGTGAATAGTTGTTAAATCGTATTAGTGTAAAAGGTTTTTAACTTTAAATCATCATCTGCAACTTGAACATTTCAATAAAAATTAAGATGGCATTAATATCAGCAAAATACATGTATTTTTAGTGCTTTAAACGTATCATTAGATTTGCAGTATACAGACCTTAGTGGCAGTTTCCTCATTTCCTACTTTTACAGAATCTTCTAGATTTTGTTTCTCTGTCATCGTCGTCTCCAGCTGATCGTTAGCCTGGCGAAGCATGACCTGCAGCTTCTTCACCTGAAGGGGAAAAAAAAAAAAAACGTTGACACAAAGCTCTTATTTGACAGACTATGGTTGACTTCCAACCCAAAAAGCATCTCAGTTAAATTATGACGACGCTTCATGAAAAACAAGGAAACATCGTCTCACCAATCGTGCCTGTACTCACAGTGACGACGGTTTTCACAAGGACTTTAAATCAGGTTTAACTCTAGACATTTCGCAGACTAAGCCTGAAATCGTAACTCAGTTTCATGGAGCGATTGAATTGAAAATGTTAATATCAGCTTAAACTCCATTGGGCAAACGGAACAATTTAAATAAGAGAAACAAACAGAGGTGCCCAGTGGAGGAAGCCCTAAACATAAAACAGGATCAGAACCGTTTAAACCTGAGCTAAGTTTGCTTTTGGTGCAGAATATTATGTCTCGTCTGTTATTCTGCTCTTTTAAAAAGGAAACTTTCCTCTGAGAAGCTGATGTCGACCGGGTTAGCTGCTCCTATAACCATCCTGCTGCTATTTGCTGCTATTATGCTGCTATTTCTTTTCACAACAGCAACAATCGTGCCTTCATAAAAGAACAACCTCTCTGTGAGTTTTCATCGGTAAAGAAGAGACACGAACCTGGTCTCGTGTTTCGGCCTCCTGCCCCTGAATGGCCTGCAGCTGCTTCTCGTAGTTGGAGCACATGTCGCAGCGTCGGCCGAGCTTCCTGCCGGCGTTCTTTACCTGGTTGAACACCAACACGACACAAGTCCACATCAGCACCCATTACTAGGGTTCTAACAATACATCGATATATCGATTAAACGATTAACGATCCAATTAAACTGGCACAAAATGATAATATCGATCCATAATCCGTAATTTTTGAGATACGACTCTATTTTGAAATTCGGGCATGAGACCATCAGGATTTCTTTTTAGCGTAACGGTGGATGGCTGTCGGCGCTACTTCTCTGAATGCATTCCTACGGCGAAGCGCTGCGTAGTGAAGCTCGAAAAGAGCTGTTCGTCAAGCTAATAAATAATAGCGTTAGCTAATATTTTTCGGGAGGTTTATAGCTGCGCTGATATACATTCAAGAGCTTTATTGACTTTTCTGTGTTGCTCTCAAACATCCGTGTCATAAAGACTCAGAAAATTAGCGTAACGGTCTAATTTCAACATAACTTTGACAACTTTTAGCGTAACGGTCCACTACACTGAAATGCGCTGGCGAGAACCCTGACTATAATGGAACAGGTGATCTATTATCATCGTTATCATTAATATATTAAAATTAGAAGAATATTGGGTGACACTTTATTTGAAGGGGTGTACATAAGACTGACATTACACTGTCATAAACATGACATAACACCTGTTATGAACATAAATGACTCTTTATGAATGTTTAGGACTGTTGTCATTAGGTAAATTATGACACCATTAAAGCAAAGTTGACATTGTTTAAAATGTCTTTGTTATGACAAGCCCTTAACTTAACAAAACCCCAAGCCTTTAATTTAACCTAATCCCAACTCAAGCCCTAAACTTAACCTTGTCTCTGTTAATGTCAAGTTGTCATAACAAAGACATTTTAAACAATGTCAACTTTGCTTTAATAGTGTCATAATTTACCGAATGACAATTAATGACAACAGTCCTAAACATTCAAATAAAGTGTAACCGAATACTGTTTTTGATTTAAACGCCTGATGCATCTAACAACGTAGAAATAAAATGGTCAAATCATATTTTGTTTTGGGAGTCGATATCAATGTAAATAATAGCAGATGATATTGCATAATATCGATCACATCAATCTAAAATCGGAACACACTTTGTAATATCAGCAAATATCGTACTGTAATCCAAACGAATCGATATAACATCGTATTGTGATAAAGATGGTGATTTACACCCTTTCTCGTTATGTGTGGGGTTCCTCCAGGCCTCATTCTGACCCCTCTCATGTTTTAACTAACGAAGCTACCTTTGCTTTCTGGAAACATGCAAACTGACGTAAAAAAGTAACTTTGCAGCCATTTTTGGATAAAATATAAATGACATGAAATCCCCGAATGTATCCAGATGATCCCGATGTGACTCAGTCAGACTGCACTGCAAAAATAGAACTAAAAACAAGTAAAATTTTCTTGAAATGAATGTATTTGCCCTTGATTTGAGCAGGTAAATAAGATTATTTGCCAATGGAATAAGAGTTTAGCACTTAAAATAGGAACAATTCATCTCCATCATCTTATTTCAAGTGCAGTATATCTAATTATCTTATTTTAGGGGTAGAAATACTCATTGCATTGGCAAATAATCTTATTTACCTGCTCAAATCAAGTGTAAATACATTCATTTCAAGAAAATTTTACTTATTTTTAGTTCTCTTTTTGCAGTGTGAATTGGCCCTCGATATTACCAATAAAACGAATAAAAAGACTGATTGGTAGGAAATATGGTGGGAGCTGTACCTCTTGCTGCAGCAGGTTCCACTCGGTGTCGCTGACGAGCCGGTAGCCTGCAGGCGGTAAATAGGCGGTGTCAGGAGCGTTCGAGATGCTGGACAGCAGCGACGCCGTCTCCTCCTGCTCGGGCGTCATAGCTTTGATGGCTTTCTCCTGGTCTTTAGTCAACAGGAAGTGACCCGCAGTCAGCTTGATGGAGCCGATAGACGAGGTCTCGGCAAAGCTACTGTCCGCCATGCCGCAGTCCGCCCCAACTAGGGGCCCAAAGTCCGATTCGTCCAGGTTGCTGGCCGACTTGGCCTTGTGGTTGTGACCGCCGAGTCCCTGCTGCGACGACAGCGAGGAGCCGAGGCTGTCGGTCGACTGGACTCTCCGCAGGTTGTCCTTGTAGGGGTCCGAGGGGCCCCCGGCCACGACGTCGGTGTCTAAGGAGTGTATGGAACCATGAGCGCTGTGGTTGGCATGAGGCTGAAAGAGGGGGAATAAAAAAAAGAAACAAGGTCTCAGAGAACTGACAAATTAACAGTTTGTGTTAAAAAATTGAAAAATGGATGAAAGAAGCCGTCTTTGTCAAAACAGTGAAACAGACACTGAACAGCGGGGGAGGATAGCGGTTTCAGCTTTCCAGCATCTACACGCCGCCGCTGACACTCATTCCAAAGAAATTACATAAGGAGTGTCATCAGGATTCAGCTGAACAAGTAAACAGCTCACACCAAGCAATAGCCTCTGCGCTGCAAAAAGAGAACTAAAAATACGTACAATTTGTGCTGGTGTTCTATTAGCTGTGACATCATCCAGGGGAGGCAGATCATCCTCTATTACCATCTAACATAGAAAGTACTCCTGGGTCAATGTGAGCTTCTGTGCTTTCTGTGTCTCTGCTCTGTCTTCTTAAGTTGAATTAAATAGAAATAGCAGCTGTAGATTTCTCTGCTGTCTCTGTTTTCCACCCTGGACCGGTTTGGGTTTTCTGCCCCACAGCATGTTTGTGAAAATAATTCTCTCAACATTCAGGGAGAGGCTTTGCACTACAAAAACGGAACTAGAAATAAGTAAAATGTTCTTAAAATCAGTGTATTTGTCCTTGATTTGAGCAGGTTAATAAGATGATTTGCCAATGGAATAAGATTTTTGCACAATTTATCACCATCATCTTATTTTAAGTGCAGGATGTCTAATTATCTTATTTTAGGTCAAAATACTCACTCCATTGGCAGATAATCTTATTTACCTGCCCAAATCAAGGATAAATACACTAACTTTAAGAACATTTTACTTATTTTTAGATCCGTTTTTGCAGTGTAGTCCTTACAGCCGCCTTTAGCTACCATTACTTTATTAATTTGCAGTTAAAAGTCAATATGTTGCATAACTACACAGTCATGAAATTCAGGTAACGACTAAAAAGTCTTTAATTAATACCAGCAACCCAATCTGAGATCAGATCGAAAGGAATTAATTCTAAATCTTGAGAATCGGATCAATTCTTTACATTTTTATCTATACTCAGCCCTACACTGCAAAAATGGAACTGAAAATAACAAAAATTGTCTTGATAGGAGTGCATTTATCCTTGATTTGAGCAGGTAAATAAGATGATCTGCCAACGGAAATAGATTTATGCGCTTAAAATTGGAACAACGCATCTCCATCATCTTATTTCAAGTGCAGTATGTCTAATTATCTTATTTTAGGGGTCAAAATACTCATTCTATTGGCTGATAATCTTATTTACCTTCTCAGATCTAGGACAAACGTACTAATTTCAAGACATTTTTTGTTATTTTTAGTTCTGTTTTTGCAGTGGGAACGTTGGGACAGAAAAGAAGAATATGAGCGTAAAGCTGCGAGGAACGTAAGACAGAAGGGCAGAGCATGAAGGTGAGGAAGCTCACATTACCACAAGGGAATATAACATGACGTAGGACAAAGACAAGCTGCTGTGTGCGTCTCAGGGAGGCGGGGGGGAGTCAGATGACATGACACTCGTACCTCCTCAATGCTCAGCCCCAGGAAGTCCTCCAGAGGCTCTGTGTTGTCTCCTCCATCGTCCTCCTGCAGGTCCTTCACCAGGCTCAGCCTCTCCTTCTCATCCTCCTCCTGCAAACCGAGGACAAGAGAATAAAATATCTTTAGCAGGATTTGTCACAACAATAATCTACTCAGACCCTCACTAAGTGCCGTCTTTATTAGATAAACCTGTGAAAATCTAATACGATCCAGTCATCGAAGACAATAACGTCAAGTGATGCCGAGCAGCAGTCAGGAGGGCTTCGTCTAACCGGATGATGCATATTTGTTCCCTCACTGCAAAAACAGACTAAACTAAACTAAAAATACGTTAAAATGTTCTTGAAATGAGTGTACTTGTACTTTATTTGAGTAGATAGATAAGACAATCTGCCAATGGAATAAGACTTTTGCACTTAAAATAGGAAGAACTCATCTCCATCAACTTATTCCAAGTGTATTATATCTAATTAGCTTATTTTAGGGGTAAAATTACTCTTTCCATTAGCAGATAATCTTATTTACCTGCTCAAACCAAGGTGAATGCACTCATTTCAAGAAAGTTTTACTTATTTTTAGTTCTGTTTTTGCAGTGCTCTTTTTATTGGAAGGCGGCGCACACTGCAAAAACAGAACTAAAAGTAAGTAAACTTTTCTTAAAATTTGCACATTTTTCTTTGATTTGAGCAGCTAAATAAGGCTATTTGCCAATGGAATGAGAATTTCTACCCCTAAAATAAGATAATTAGCTATCCTGCACTTTAAATAAGATGATAGAGATGAATTGTTTTTATTTCGAGTACAAAAATCTTATTCCATTGGCAAATTGTCTGATTTACCAGCTTACATCAAAGAAAAATACACTAATTTCAAGACGATTTTACCTACTTTTAGTTCCCTTTTTGCAGTGCAACAACAGCTTCCACCTGTTTTTAAGACTGCTAGAGCCTAAAAACAATGAATATTGTATAAAAAAATAAAAAAGACATTGTAAAAATGTTTTTTGGGGGAGGGATAAATAGAAATAAAATGCTGAAAAGCAGAAAGCATGAAATAGAAATGTTAAGAAGGACCTATTATGCTTCTGCACATGGCAGAAAAACATTTATTTTACATGGAGGTTCTGGCCTGCTGCACATTCCTGAGAGCAGCTCTGCTCTGCTGAGAAATGAGCTCCATTAAACCTCTCAAGGTGCCCCGTGGCACCAGAGCATTAAAAGCAAATCCTGTAAGTCCCGGAAGCTGCGAGTTAAACGGATCCAGTTGGTCCCTCCCGACACGCTGCAGCCGCTTTATGGTTCATCAGGATCACAGTCATGCATCCGATGGACCGCTGAGAGCAACAAGTTACACGGACTACAATAAGAATCAAATTATAGCAATAACTTATTTTAGATTACTTAGTTTAGATATAACTGATTTAACCAGATAGACAAAAATCTTCAATGTTTTAAACAGCTGTATAGCATGTTTTTATTTCAGAGCTTGGGTTCCTGCTAAGGAAGAACTGAGAGACATGAACATCTTTCACCGTTCAAATTTTTATTCTCATTAACTAAACTAACAAAACTAAATGCAACCAAAAATAAGCATTACTTATCATGGATGATGTGTGTGAGAGTGTGCTATTTTTTATTTATTAGTTGTTTTTATCAGTTATTTGTTATTTATTTCTTATATTGTGTGTAAATTGTGGGACAGAGATTTATTTATTTATTTTTTTTTAAACATATGCACGAATCGATGGCACTTTTTAAATTTCGTTGTTCTTGTGACAATGACAATAAAGTTTTCATTCATTCATTAAATTATTTACATTTTGTGCAATGAGATTTAGCCCAAACGTGGTTCTGTGCAGCCTCGCTTCTGTCAGTCTGCTCCAGGGCAGCTGTGGCTATAATGTAGCTCACCACCGTCAGGGTGTGAAAGGGTGAACGACTAAACTGTAAAGCGCTCTGGGTTCGTTATTTTTGATAAAGCGCTATACAAGTACAAGCCATTTATTTTTATATATATATATATATATATATATATATATATATATATATATATATATATATATATATATATATATATATATATATATATATATATATATATATATATATAGTTGTAGGCCTCAGGCATGCGCTCATAAACCATAAACCACGGGGCACCAGGTAGCCCACAAGGACCACATGTGGTGCGCTCAAATCTGTTCAAAATATAGCACAACCCTACACTGAGCTGCATTTAAAAGGCTATTTTATTCAGTTGCTCTTCCGTTTTATTCACGCCTATATTTACATAGATTTAAAAATGACAAAAGCATTAAAAACACATATTACGAAAAGTTACACTGCAAAAACAGAGCTAAAAATAAGTAAAATGTTCTTAAAGTTAGTGTATCTGTCCTTGATTTGAGCAAGAAAAATAGGATGATTTGCCAATGGAATAAGATGTTTGCACTTAAAATAAGAGCAAATCATCTCCATCATCTTATTTAGAGTGCAGGATGTCTAATTATCTTATTTTAGGGGTCAAAATACTCATTCCATTGGCAGACAATCTTATTTACATGCTCAAATCAAGGACAAATACACTAACTTTAAGAACATTTTACTTATTTTTAGATCCGTTTTTGCAGTGTAAGGTGAGCGTTTGTAGATCAAAGGTCAGTAGTGGTAGCCCTTCGTATGATGATGAAGTAGCTCTCAGTTTCAAAAAAGTTGGTGACCCCTGATCCAAACAGAGCTGCTTCTCAAACACGGAGGTAGAACTAGAAGGCTCGGCAAAGACCAGCAGGAGCCGTTCGCTGCAAAGGATCCATCTGCAGCTGCTAACGCCAGCGGAGCAACGGCGCTAAAGGAACAAACAGCAGACGTAGCGCTCAAAAACCAACCAAACTGGTTGGAAAACGGCACTTATGATCTCAGATAAGCAGATCCCAAAAACACGAACAGCTGAGCACCAAAGACGCACAACGCCACCTGCCCAGCCATTTATTACTAGTTTGCTTCTATGCGCTTCCATTTAAATGTCAGTTTAATGCTGAGATGCTGAATTTTTACCCACTGAGGGACAAATTAACGGTCAAATATAATCTAAAGTTTGTTTTGTTTTTTGTTTTTTACATTGTAAACATGTATCTGGTCCAATCAAACTTATTCAGCAGCAGCCCTGTTTAGTTTTCTTTGGTGATCTGCTACAATCAGCAGGATTGTATAATCAGTTTACATAAAATTTGATGCAAACGGATATTTTTGAGTCATTTATTTTTTAGTATTGATAACATCTAAACATTGATTATTTTGATGGCCCTAGTCACCCACTAAGGCAGAGAGTAACTCTTTTCTATACTGAGCCACTCTGGCATCATGAAGTCATTAAAAGGGCTGGATGCACCTGTACAGGTGATACTTTTGATTTCATAATTTGATTCCTGTTCACATAGAAATGTAAAACCTTACACAGTAGCATTAAAGTAGCACCTTAGGCCCAGATTATACAGTTTATCTGCAAAAAAAAAGTTGATATTGAGGTGAGTTGCATTTTAAACTCATCATTCTGCACCACTTTTTTTTATTTTGGGACATTTCTGGGTTTTGTGTGAAAACCTAGTGGCAGGAAGCTGTTACTACATCCATCCATCCATTTTCTGACCTGCTTAATCCCTTAAAATAAAAATAAAAATAAAAAAATAAAAAATAAAAATCAACATTCGCTACAGAAGGCTCAGTTTTAACCACTTTATACAACTTAAAAGGAGATATGGCTTTACTTTATGACATGATATGCCTTTTTTGGCTCTTGAGGGCCGGATAAATTGCGTTGGCGCGCTGGATTCGGCCCGCGGGCCTCGAGTTTGACACGGGTGCCCTAAGGTGTGCAGCTCCAGGCAATGAGCCTTATGGCCCAGATAAAAAGAAAAAAGAAAATCACCAGTGGTTTTTAGTCTTTTCAGGACATTTTTGTAAAATTTCTAGACTTAAACACAAATGTTAAGTACATATTTACATCAATTTTAAATATGAAACCTGTAAAAACGACAGACTGGAGGGACAAATGAGCCGCCAGATAAATGGATAAATTCAGTGTATGGATGGAGACGCTTAACACTGTAATTATGTGCATGTGTTGTATAAAACTGGTGTAAAAAGTAAACTTAATTGCATTGTTTTTGTATAGGAACCCTCCTAACATTTAGCTGAAAGATGATTGAGCTCGTGTGTTTTCTTTTAGGTTTTACTCAGCCCTTTGATCTAGAGATATTTCATAAAATATCATCATCAACCTCCAGAGTGACCAGACACTTATATATTATTTCCAACCTTATTTGGGAAAGATGTTTAAAGAGATGTTTAAACTTGAGTCCGGAGCGGAGCTTGGAAACCAAAAGTGACGCGTCCCCGGATGCTGTACCTGGTCCTTCTTCTTCATCTCCTCCACCTGGCGGAGCTGCTCGGAGGACAGGACGCTCTCTATCCTCTGCATGTCCCTCATGAGGAGACGCTGGGACTCCAGGAACTGGTCGTTGGCGCGCTGCCACGTCTGTTTCAGCTGGTTGTGCTGCTGCCGCTCCAACTCCAGCTTGTGGCACACTGAAAGCAGCAGAGCGACACCGGGAGAGATTCAGCGGCTGCACCTTCAACCTCGACCGCATCGCTACGACACGAGCCCCACGTTTCTGTTCACACGGTGAAAGATACGACGAGACCGATGACAATCCTGCACAGGAGCTACAGTAAAACCGGCCTGAACAGACTTCCTGCTGCCAGGTTTTCTGACCAAAACATAAAAACTTCCTTAAAATCAAAACAGAAGCATTGAGCGAGAATCTGGAAACTGCTCAGTCAGGATCTAGCTTATTCAAAATGAAATGATGAAAATTTATTTTCTAGCAGCGATAACACTGCAAAAACGAAACTAAAAATAAGATGGATTTTCTTGAACTTAGTTTATTTGTCCTTGATTTGAGCAGGTAAATAAGATAATTTGCCAATGGAATGAGTATTTTGACCCCTAAAATAAGATAATTAGGCACACTGCACTTGAAATAAGATGATGGAGATCAGTTGTTCCTATTTTAAGTACAGAAATCTTATTCCATTGGCAAATCATTTTATTTACCTGCTCAAATCAAGGACAAATCCACTCATTCTAAGAAAATCCGTCTTAGTAGCGATCCGTTTCGTTTTTGCAGTGCAGCGATTACACTGCTAAAACGAAACTAAAAATAAGTAAAATTTTCTTAAAATGAGTGCATCTGTTCTTGCTTTGAGCAGATAAATAAGATGATCTGCCAACGGAATAAAAGTTTTGCACTTAAAATAGGAACAATTCATCTCCATCATCTTATTTCAAGTGCAGTATGTCTAATTATCTTATTTTATTTTCAAAATACTCTTTCCATTGGCAGATAATATTATTTACCTGCTCAAATCAAGGACAAAAACACACATTTTAAGAACATTTTACTTATTTTTAGATCCGTTTTTTGCAGCGAATCTGAAGTCTGAAACTTTTCTTTTCACTTAATCTGCCTCTAGATTTTCTTTTAATCGAAAGGTTTCCGCTAGAAGCGCAGAAACGAACCCTCATGGAGCTCCTTGCGTAGTTTCTCGGCATCTTCCTGCAGCACAGACTTCTGGGTGTTCAGCACCGCCACATACATCTCCAGGTCCGTACGACACGACTTCTCAGCCTCCAAAACGTGATTGAGCTCCTTCACCTGCCCAAAAAAATAAATTAAAAATAAAACAGCAGCTTTGGTTTGTTTTATTTTAAGTTTCTGATCTGAACAGAAATTTGAGACAGTTTTATTCGACACGGGCACAACATTGATCCCATTTTGCATTTTCACCATTTTCCTAAACAACTACAAGAAAAAAACGAAAGACAAACATTTAAAAAGCCTAAATTAATTAAAGGGGTTTGCAGAGTGTTTATCTGGGCGGGAAAACGTTAGCTTGAGTCTTTCTGGGATTATTAGATAAAATGTCTAACTGTGGCTCTTAAATGTTTACACACCAAGGCTGAAATACATTTTGTGACGTAAAAATGTCAAATTTATTTGTCTAGCACATTAAAAAAAAACAACCAGAGCTGACCAGAATGCTTCAGAGTTACACCAACAATCATTTAATAATAAAGAGAACAAAACTGCATTAACGATAAAAACTATTAAGCGTCTCAGACTTAATCAGTCATGAGTCATTATGGTTACAAAACGTCAATAAAGACTCGATTCCTGATTCTATTTGCAGACGCTGAGTCTTCTTAAGAAAAATTTCCCATTTGATCATACAGATTTATCCAGAAGTATTATTAGTATTATTATTATTAATAAACTGAACTGCGTGTAATATTCTCAAGGCTTTCTGAAGGTTTTTTATGCTTTTTTTTGGCCTAAATTAAAACTTTTGTACCTGAGTTATGAGGACTGGACTGAATATCTGTTAAAAATAATTGACCAAGGTAAAGAGAAAAACTTAAAAATATGTTCCTAAAGCAGAGACAACTACTGATGAGATATATATATATATATATATATATATATATATATATATATATATATATATATATATATATATATATATATATATATATATATATATATATATATTTACAGTATATTTAGATAGATAGATAGATAGATAGATAGATAGATAGATAGATAGATAGATAGATAGATAGATAGATAGATAGTGATAAGGCTATTATAGTGGGTGATTTTAACATCCATGTTGACACAGAATGTGATAACCTTAGTGTAGCCTTTAAAACTATCCTAGATTCAATTGGTTTTGCTCAAAATGTGCATGAACCGACGCACTCTCGGCTCCATACTTTAGACCTTGTTCTGACATATGGCATTGATTGTGAAGAATTAACAGTATTTCCTCACAACCCTGTCCTATCTGATCATTTTTTAATAACATTTGAGTTTAATCTAACTGAGTTTTCCACCCCCAAAAGAGGGTTCCATTATAGTAGATTTTTATCGGATAATGCTGTATCAAAACTTAAAGAGTCTGTCCCCTTTTTAATATCCTCCGTATTGCAGAAATGCCCTGTAGATGGCAGCAATGTTGTTTCTTCCAATTCACAAATAGATGTCTTTGTAAACGGTATGACTTCGTCATTGCGTTCTGCATTAGACAATGTAGCTCCCTTGAAAAAGAAGGTGATTATTCACAGGAAGCTGGCTCCTTGGTTTAATTCAGAGCTGCGTTCCTTGAAGCACAATGTTAGGAAATTGGAGAGAAAATGGCGCTCTACACACCAAGAGGAATCCTACTTAATCTGGAAGAACAGTCTATTGTTGTATAACAAGACCCTTCGCAGAGCTAGAGCAGCATATTTTTCATCATTAATTGAAGAGAATAAAAATAATCCTAGATTTCTCTTTAGTACAGTTGCCAAACTTACCCAGAGCCACAGCTCTGTTGATCCATCCATTCCCTTAGCTCTTAGCAGTAATGATTTTATGGGATTCTTCATAAATAAAATTGATTCCATTAAAAATAAAATAATTGGCATCCTCCCAAACATGATTACCTCGTCCTCAGTAAGTGAGGCAGCATTGGAGGAATCCTTAGAACCTGCGCAGTGTCTGAACTGTTTAAAAGCAGTAGAGCTTTCTGAGCTATCTAAAATTTTAGCTTCATCTAAACCTTCTACCTGTATGTTAGACCCAATCCCAACCAAGTTGTTTAAGGAGGTATTCCCTCTGATCAGTGGCACTATTTTAGACACGATTAATCTATTCTTGGTAAATGGATATGTACCACAGGCTTTTAAAGTAGCTGTTATTAAACCTTTACTTAAGAAACCATCTCTTGATCAAGATGAGTTAGTAAATTACAGACCTATATCTAATCTTCTTTTCTTATCTAAAATTGTTGAGAAAGTAGTTGCTAATCAACTATGTGAACATTTACAACGTAATGACCTACTTGAGGAGTTTCAGTCAGGCTTCAGAGCTCATCATAGCACTGAAACAGCTCTGGTGAAGGTCACTAATGATATTCTCATGGCCTCAGATAATGGACTTGTGTCTATACTTGTCCTGTTAGATCTCAGTGCTGCGTTTGATACAGTTGATCACAATATTCTCCTACAAAGACTTGAGCATACTGTAGGGATTAAGGGAAAAGCATTAGGCTGGTTTAAATCTTATCTGTCGGACAGATTCCAGTTTGTTCATGTTAATAATAAATCTTCCTCAAACTCTAGGGTCACTTGTGGAGTACCACAGGGTTCAGTCCTTGGACCAATTCTCTTTACTATATATATGCTTCCGATTGGCAAAATTATCAGACAGCATGGGATTAATTTCCACTGTTATGCTGATGACACTCAGCTATATTTATCCATAAATCCTGATGAATCCAATCAGTTACTTCGACTGCAGTCATGTCTTGATGACATCAAAAGCTGGATGACTTTAAATTTCCTGCATTTAAATTCTGACAAGACAGAAGTTGTAATCTTTGGGCCAGAGTCTTCAAAAAATAAAGTTCTTAATCAATCCCTTAATCTGGATGGCATTAACTTGGCCTCTGGTAATAAAGTTAAAAATCTTGGTGTTGTTTTCGACCAAGACATGTCATTTAAATCCCATATTAAACAGGTTTCCAGAGTTTCCTTTTTTCACCTCCGGAATATCGCCAAAATTAGAAACATTCTGTCCAGGAGTGATGCTGAAAAACTAGTCCATGCATTTGTTACTTCAAGGCTGGACTATTGTAATTCTTTACTATCAGGAAGTCCACAAAACGCAGTTCAAAGTCTTCAGCTGATTCAAAATGCTGCGGCAAGAGTTCTGATGAAAATCAACAAGAGGGATCATATTTCTCCAATTTTAGCTTCCCTTCATTGGCTTCCTGTTAAATCAAGAATAGAATTTAAAATTCTCCTAACGTATAAAGCCCTTAATAATCAAGCTCCATCATATATCAGAGCTCTGATTACCCCGTATCTTCCTAACAGAGCACTTCGCTCTCAGACTGCAGGTCTGCTGGTGGTTCCTAGAGTCTCTAAAAGTAGAATGGGAGGCAGATCCTTTAGCTATCAGGCTCCTCTCCTGTGGAACCAACTCCCAGTTTTGGTCCGTGAGGCAGACACCCTATCTATTTTCAAGACTAATGTTAAAACTTTCCTTTTTGACAAAGCTTATAGTTAGAGTGGCTCATACCCTGAGCTATCTCTATAGTTGTGCTGTGATAGGCCTAGGCTGCTGGAGGACATCAGGGTCTAATTTTCTCACTCTACTGATTTCTACTGTTCTTCAGTCTACTGTTCTCCAGTTTTGCATTGTATTACATTGAAATGACTGTCGTCATTTCACCTTTTAACTTTTTAAAACTTTTTAATTTAACTTTTTAATTGGATATCCTGCACTTGAAGAACAGATTACTGGATCAATGTGTGCTTCTGTGCTTGTTTGTCTCTCTTGTTGTGTCTCTGCTCTGTCTTCTGTAACCCCAGTCGGTCGAGGCAGATGACCGTTCATACTGAGCCCGGTTCTGCCGGAGGTTTTTCCTTCCCGTTAATGGGTGGTTTTTCTTCCCACTGTCGCTTCATGCTTGCTCAGTATGAGGGATTGCAGCAAAGCCATGTACAATGCAGATGACTCTTCCTGTGGCTCTACGGTTCCCCAGGAGTGAATGCTGCTTGTCGGGACTTTGATGCAATCAACTGGTTTCCTTATATAGGACATTTTTGACCAATCTGTATAATCTGACCCAATCTGTATAATATGATTGAACTTGACTTTGTAAAGTGCCTTGAGATGACATGTTTCATGATTTGGCGCTATATAAATAAAATTGAATTGAATTGAATTGAATTGAATTGAATTGAATTGAATTGAATTGAATTGAATAGATAGATAGATAGATAGATAGATAGATAGATAGATAGATAGATAGATAGATAGATAGATAGATAGATAGATAGATAGATAGATAGATAGATAGATAGATAGATAGATAGATAGATAGATAACTTTATTCAACGGCGATATGATATTTCTGATATTTCAGACATTACAGTTTAATTAAAGCATTTGCCACAGACTGACGTTCCAGCCAGATTTTATGTTTTATCTTTTAAGGGAAATATTTCTAAAATGTTTTATAAACATAGCAAAAATAATTGTCAGAACGTTTGTGCAATCATCTGTTTTGGACATTCTTGGCAGTCTTTCTGAGGCTTTTAATATCTTAATTATACTGTATCGAATAAAATTAAGAAATATATTTAAGTTTTGTTCAGCCCTAATTTAGAGGATTAGAAATTACAGCTCGACATCAAGCTCTACGGTGTTTTTGGCACAACATAAAGTAACAAATCAATTTTATGTAAATCTGTCAAAGAATCTTTTTTTAATGTAGTTTTTAGTGCTCCTGATTCTTTAATTGATTATTTATTCACAAATACTTTTTACATCAAAATAATGTGTGAAACAGCCTGAGACAAATTCAACAATATGGCGCTGTGATTGAAAGTTGGCAAATTTGTGTGAAATTATTAAAACCACGACTGGTCTAAATACTCTGTTGGACGTTTCTTAAAGTTTCTAAATGGGGAAACGGTCATTTTGGTGTTTAATACAACTGTTACATGATAGTTTTACTTTATCAACACCCCCTTTAATTTCAATAAAAATATTTTAGTTCAAAAAGAGAAATGAAAACAAAGAGTCTCATATGAAGCTAAATCTACCAGACCGTTGATTAAAACGAGTCATTTCCGGTATTTCATTTCAGTTATTTTCCAGAGTTATGCTAAATAATTAGTTTTCAGCCACAGGCTAACACATCTCCCATGATTTGAAAACAAAAACATGACTGACTAACCTTGGAGGCCTCCAGCTCCTTCACCCTCTCCTCTGCAGTGCTCAGCTTGGCCTTCAGGGCTGCGATCTCCTTCTCCATGGGCATCACCACTGAGCGCAGCTTCTCTGCATCTTCCTGGGCCTGAAACAAACATAACACTTTCTAATAAAAAAAAATAAAAAAAAAACGCAATGGAAACCGTTTAGGAACAAACCATGTTTATATTTTTGCACGCTTAGCGACGCCATCTTAAACATTAGCCTCCAGCTAACGCAAAGAGACGACAACAATCAGTGCCGCTAAGGCTGCGTTCACACTGCAGGGAAATGCGACCCTAATCCGATCTTTTTCACAGCAGTGTGAACGGCCATATTCCGAACTTTTCCCTCCCAAAGCAAATCCGACCTGAGCCACTTTCATATGTGGTACTAATTCAGATACGTATCGGATATTTTTCAAAGCGTCCGCTGTCTGAACGGTCATGTCGCATTTTATCCGACTTTCACGTCTCTCTCCTGTCGCTACTTTCTTCTTACCTTATTTAGCTTCACTACGATGTGGTCTTAATATTGTCGGCTCCAATTTTGTAACAGCTACTAATAATAACAAGGAAAGACGCCAGCCGGTATTCCATCCATCCTTCCATTGTCTTCTGCTTATCCGGGGTCGGGTCGTGGGTGTAGCAGCTTCAGTAGGGAGGCCCAGACGTCCCTCTCCCCGGCCACTTGGGCCAGCTCCTCAGGAGGAATCCCAAGGCGTTCCCAGGCCAGCCGGGAGACATAGTCCCTCCAGCGTGTCCTGGGTCTTCCCCTGGGCCTCCTCCCGGTGGGACGTGCCCGGAACACCTCACCAGGGAGGCGTCCAGGAGGCATCCTGACCAGATGCCCGAGCCACCTCAACTGGCTCCTCTCGACGTGGAGGAGCAGCGGCTCTACTCTGAGTCCTCCCCGGATGACTGAGCTCCTCACCCTATCTCTAAGGGAGAGCCGGGATTTCGTTCATTTGTTGTTTTTTTGTTTTGTTTTTTTAAACCGAACTTTATTGATCACTTCTAGAAACAATTACCGTATTTTCTGGACTATAAGTCGCTCTGGAGTACAAGTCGCATTTTTTGGGGAAATTTATTTGATAATATACGACATCAAGAACAGACATGTCATCTTGAAAGGCAATTTTAAATAAAAACAGAACGGAGGCAACAACAGGCTGAATAATTGTACCAGGGTTTCCCGCAGCGCTATCTTGGTGAGGCGGCCGCCTCGCCAAACTCACGCTACCGCCTCGCCAACATTCCCAAAAAAAAAACCTAAGTCGATATGCTTGCATGTTTATTTGACGGTAACAGGCGTTTTTTGTTGTTGCTTTCGCGCGTGCATATAGTAAAATAACAGGCGCTATGCTCCGCTGGTCGTCCGGCGCAAAGCTTGTCTTCTGTTTGGTGTGATAATAACAGGTGTAATGATATACCGGTAAAAATGTGTAATAATTTCACACATAAGTCACTCCAGAGCAGGGGTGTCAAACTAATTTCTATATGGGGCCACTTTGGCATCATAAAGTCATTAAAGGGGCCGGTTGCAAGTGTAGAGACAATACTTTTCATGTCATAATTTCATTCCAGTTTACATAGTACTATACAAAATGCATAGTAACATAAAAGTAGCACCCTTAGGCCCAGTTTATACAGTTTATCTGCAAAAAAAGTTGATATTGGGGTGAGTTACACTTACAGGAGGCACAGTTTTAGTCACTTTATACACTTTAAAACTATATATATGCCTTTTTTTCTGGCTCTCGAGGGCCGGATAATTTACCTTGACGGGCCGGATTTGGCCCGCGGGCCTTGAGTTTGACACCTGTGCTCCAGAGTATAAGTCGCACCCACGGCCAAACTATGAAAAAAACTGTGACTTATAGTCCGGAAAATACGGTACATTCATCATTATTTCCGTAAACAGCGCTCCGCTGTGACGTCTCCTCCTGTGGGTCGTTTTGCGGTCTTGAACCGCTCAACCAGAAGTCTGATGATGGTCGCATTTAGCGGTAATACCAACGGCCATCTAAAAAAAATTTTTTAGCAACTACAAAAAAATTTGTTTTTATTGCGTATCAAGACCTTGGGTGAGAACGTAGCCTCAGTCAAACGTGGCCTGTCCCGTTGGGGCTTCTTCTGCAGTACTGCTGCCGCTGCTCCTGTCTGTTGTTGGTACAGTTTTATCGTCCATCTACGTTCCCACCTTCCCGTTATGACCGTGATGTCTGACCCAAACAACAAGATCCTGGATACAAGCAGCAGAAACGAGCTTCTTCCAGAGGGGGTGGCTGGGCTCAGCCTTAGAGAGAGGGCCAGGAGCTCTGTCATCCAGGGGGAGCTCAAAGTAGAGCCGCTGCTTTTCCGCATCGAAGGGTGTCAGATGAAGTAATTCTGACATCTAATCAGGTTTTCTGATTGGGAGGAAACCCAGAACTCGCTTGGAGGGACTAGATATCCCCTCTGGATTGGGAACGCCGCAGAACGAGCTGCAGGATGTTACTAGGAAGAGTCTGGGTTTCCCTTCTGGACCCGTCGTCCCCTCAGATAAATAAGACGATCAAAATAAATCTACCTTCTTCATCTCGTCCTCCAGATTCTCCTCTTCCTGTCCCTCTGTGAGGCGATGTCTCAAATCCCCCACCTCCCTCTCCATGGCCTCTCGGTACTGGTTCCACTGGGCTCGCTCCTGCTCCAGGCGCTTATGGAACTGGACCTCATATTCACACACCGTGTCTGCAGACAGAGAGAGACGGTGAAATAAAAATAACTAAAAACAGGACAAGAGCAAGGTGTAGTTTAGATTTAAGGGATGAAACAGCAGAAACATTAGCAGTTCTAGTTGCAGCCTTATATTATTTTGTTGCTGGATAAAAGTTAAATCATAAATCTTCCTTACTTGATGCTCTGGGGTGTTACAGGAAACAAAATTACAGACAGATTCAGAAAAAACAACAACTTTTAAGATTATAAGCTTCAACTTTGGATTTCAGTTCAATATTTTACGGCTCTGAATGTTTTTAAATATGCAGTATTTCACCTAAAATCCTTAAATCTTCTTAAATATTGATGGTGCGCCTTATCTATGATCACCGTTAAGCTTACTGACTGATTTTATGTGGTACAATGCGCTTAAAAATCTGTTAAAATGTGTAAGAATGACTTTGGTTAGCAACGAAGTCACTCCGCTCAATGGATATTAGGAGCATTACGGTACACTGGACCACTTGATAGGACCCCTGAGCTGTCTACCAGACTGCCTGACTGTAATGTCTAAACTAGAAGTATTAAAAAAAATGATAAATCATATTGATTGATGTCGATAATTATCAACTAATTCAAAACATATATTTTAAGTGCAGCCCTGGACGTTTTATGCTGCTGCTTAGCAACCTGTTTTATAGATACAGAACACACAAACACTGAAATTAAACTAAACCCTTTATTCAACCAACTTTTTACCAAATCTTTTTTTTTTTAGAAGAAAAAATGTTTTTAAAAAGAAAAAAGAACCCGTGCTCTCTGAACTCTTTGAAGGGGGCGGGGCTTCCTGGCTCTGTGTTATGATTGGTTGGGAGGATTTAATGACTGTAATATTAACCTACATGATAAACTAGAATGCAAAAGGAAGGAAAACTGTTCTATTGAACTTTTTATTTACCTTTTTTTTCTATTATCGATATACGTCTATTGATCGATATATATTGTTATTAAATTATCGTCCAGCCCTAACGTAAAGGGGTGATATTACACACTTGGGAAGAATATTTAGTGCGCCTTATAATCTGAAAAATACAGTTAATTTTTTCATTTAGAGTCTGTAATAAAACCCGTACCACCATTCATGGGGATTTTTTTGTATTGTTATAATGGTTTAATACCAACTTGATTAGAGGAGCAGCAGCAGCGGCTCACTGCAAAAAGGGAACTAAAAGTAAGTAAATTTTTCTTGAAATTAGTGTATTTTTCTTTGATTTGACGAGCTAAATAAGACTATTTGCCAATGGAATCTGTATTTTTACCCCTAAAATAAGATAATTATATATCCTGCACTTAAAATAAGATTATGGAGATTAATTGTTCTTATTTTAAGTGCAAAAAATCATATTTACCTGCTCAAATCAAGGAAAAAATACAATGATTTCAAGAAAATTTTACTTACTTTTAGTTCCCTTTTTGCAGTGCTGGATTTACCTTTCAGGATGGCCTGCAGCGAGGCCACCTCCTCCTGCCACTGGCTGCGGACCTGGTCGATGGCTTCCTGCTTGGTGTTCTCCGACACGGTGGCCACGGCTTTGATGGTCTCGATCTCGGCCTGCGCCTGAGCCAGCTGGGTCCGCACGGAGCTCAGCTCGCTCTGGGAGTTCTCCAGCGCCGCCGTTTGTCTCTTGAGTTCCTCTGGGGACCGGGAGGAACCAGACGGGTCAGACGGGACACGGACTTGTTCGTTTCGGGAGTTAATAAAGTGTTTTTCAATTAAATTCAGTTGAACGAGCCAAAGGGGTTAAACAGAAGAGGATTTAGAGATATTCTCCTTTACACACTGCAAAAAGGGAACTAAAAGTAAGTAACATTTTCTAGAAATTAGTAAATTTTTCATTGATTTGAGCTGGTAAATAAGACTATTTGCCAATGGGATTAGTAGTTCTACCCCTAAAATAAGATAATTAGATATTCTGAAGAATGATGGAGATGAATTGTTCCTATTTTAAGTGCAAAAATCTTATCCCATTGGCAAATAGTCTTATTTACCTGATCATTTCAAGAAAAATTTACTTAATTTTTGTTCCGTTTTTGCAGTGCATGCACTTTGCTGCATCGTCAGCAAGACAAACATCCATCAACAAGCTCACTGCAAAAACAGAACTAAAAATAAGTAAAATTTTCTCGAAATTAGTGCATTTGTCCATGGTTTGAGCAGGTAAATAAGCTATTTTCCAATGGAATGAGTATTTTGACGCCTAAAATAAGATACTTAGATACAATGCACTTGAAATAAGGTGATGGAGATGAGTTGTTCCTATTTTAGGTGCAAAAATCTTATTCCATTGGCAGATTAGCTTATTTACATACTCAAATAAAGTACAAATACACTAATTTCAAGAAAAATGTACTTATTTTTAGTTCCGTTTTTGCAGTGCTTTAAGTCTGATTTCCTGAGCCTTGGTGCTTCCTTGTCAATGATTTACGGAGTAAAACTGGGCTCATTATCCTGGGATACCTACGTTCCTTTGACATGTACAGCTCTTTGAATTTGGCTCGCTTCTGGTTGAACTCGGCCTCCAGCTGCTGCTTGAGCCGGATGAACTCGGCCCGCTCCCCTTCCAGAGGAGCCCCTGGCTGCTGAAGCAGCTCTGGAAGACAGAAGGAGAAACAAAACGGGTCGTCAGCTGTTGGTGACAACGCGGCACGGTGTAAAACTGGGAAAAACAGCTGCAGAAATCATTAATGACGCCATCAGTGAAGGATACAGCAGTGAAGCACCGATTCAAAAGCAGAATATCAATAGAGAGCCACAGTAGCCTGCGAAAGTATTCACCCCACTAGGGCTGAACAATTAATCGCATTTTCAATATAATCGCGATTTAAAAAAACGCAATTTCCAAATCACAGAGTCTGCAATTTTTGGCTCTGTAACAATTAGTGAATTAGACACGTCCATTAGGTGTTGGTAATATGTTTAAAGTGGGTTTTCCTCCACATGGAAGGGAAGACAGTTGCAGCAGTGAGATAATCTAACTTTATTACTTGTTTTAGAGTTTATATAATCATACATAGCATTAAGTTCTGGTCAATCAGTTTAATACATAGACTTGCTTGTTGGTTGCACTTTATGTTCAACAAGGATTGATGTCCAAATCAATTAAAAGCTGTTCTCTTGAATAATATTCTGATTAATAGAAACATTAAAAGTTCTTGTTTTAAATAGTCCTTGTTTACAAACATCTTTATTTAGAGGCCATTTTTGTTGCTTGTGGTTAACGCAGAGAAAAGTCAAAATTGCAATTTTGGTTGAAATATATTGTAGGCAGAACGCAATAATTTCTGCTCTGAGTTTAGATGCTGTGGGTCTTTTAGCAACTAATCTGCACAGGAAGGAAACAAAATGATTTGTTGTTTGTATATGTTTAAAAAGACATGATAAATTAAACTGGGGAAAAAAAAAAAAAAAAAAAAAAAAAAAAAAAAAAAAAAAAAATCGCATTAAATCGCAATATTAAGAAAAAAAATAAAATAGCAGTTAGATTATTTTCCAAAATCGTTCAGCCCTACACCCCCCTTTGGCATTTTTCAGGTTTTGTTGTCTCTCAACCTGGAATTAAAATGGATCGTTGGACAACATGCCTTCAACGTTCAAGATGGATTTTTTTTTTCTTTTCTTGTGAAGCAAAAAAAACAAACAGGACAAAATAACATGAACTATTCACCCCCTAAAAGTCCATCACCTGTTTCAGCTGCAGGTGATGCTAAACAGCTCCAGCTTTACCATCAGTGTCTGAAAATAACTTCCTGATTCATCGGCCATGTTGGTCGGTAGATGTAAGAATAAACCGGCCAGGCATATTTTTTACCGGCCAAAATCTTAATTCTGACTGACTCCTGCTAAATATCTCCATATAATCCTGCTACGTTAGCTTGAGCTAAACGCTAGCTGTTAGCAAGCGGACGTGACGTAGTTGCTGTCGTTCCCGCGTCACATGGGCGAGTGTTTGTGTACGTTTGTTGTCATACGAGCTGAAAGCAGAGGAACATAAAGAAGCATCCACCGAGATGATGACTGAAAAACACAATTTATTTGGTGCAAACATTTACTCGCCATGCGGCAGCTAGCTCTCTGAAATTGATTCGCCAAACGGAAAATTTACTCACATTTGCCGTCTGGCGAGTGTTTTTTTCAGACCCTGTTCTCCATGTTGGTTGGTTTCTGCTTCTAAACAACGATCTTTAAGTCTAACCACAGATTCACAGAGGTCTGGACTTTGAGTAGGCCTACAAAAACCTACAAAAACAACAACATCAGCTACCGTCACTATGCAGACGACACACAGCTCTACATCACCATGTCACCAGGTGACTATGGACCAGTTCAAGCACTGAGTAAATGCCTAGAAGAAATCAATGCATGGATGTGCGAAAATTTTCTTCAACTAGATAAAACAAAACTGAAGTAATAATCTTTGGACCAATAGAGGAGAGATCAGAAGTTAGCACACAGCTTCAGCTAGGAACCACTAATCAGGCCCGAAACCTGGGTGTAGTGATGGACTCAGACCTGAACCTCCATCTAAAGACAAAGTGGACCTTCTAGAACCTGGAGAACATTTCTAGGATTAAAGGACTCATGTCTCAGCAGGATCTTGAAATGGACCCGGTTCTGAAGTCCTCACTAAGACTAAGAACGTAGAGAACATGGACCCGGTTCTCAAGTCCTTCCACTAAGACTAAGAACGTAGAGAACATGGACCCGGTTCTGAAGTCCTCACTAAGACTAGGAACGTAGAGAACATGGACCCGGTTCTGAAGTCCTCACTAAGACTAAGAACGTAGAGAACATGGACCCGGTTCTGAAGTCCTTCCACTAAGACTAAGAAAGTAGAGAACATGGACCCGGTTCTGAAGTCCTCACTAAGACTAAGAACGTAGAGAACATGGACCCGGTTCTGAAGTCCTCACTAAGACTAAGAACGTAGAGAACATGGACCCGGTTCTGAAGTCCTCACTAAGACTAAGAACGTAGAGAACATGGACCCGGTTCTGAAGTCCTCACTAAGACTAAGAACGTAGAGAACATGGACCCGGTTCTGAAGTCCTTCCACTAAGACTAAGAACGTAGAGAACATGGACCCGGTTCTGAAGTCCTCACTAAGACTAAGAACGTAGAGAACATGGACCCGGTTCTGAAGTCCTCACTAAGACTAAGAACGTAGAGAACATGGACCCGGTTCTGAAGTCCTTCCACTAAGACTAAGAACGTAGAGAACATGGACCCGGTTCTGAAGTCCTCACTAAGACTAAGAACGTAGAGAACATGGACCCGGTTCTGAAGTCCTTCCATGGCTCCCTGGATCTCAGAGAATAGACTTTAAAATCCTTCTGTTAGTCTATAAATCCCTGAATTAGCACCTAAATCCATCACAGACTTGTTATCAGGGCATCAACCCTCCAGACCACTCAGGTCTTCTGGCTCCAGCCTGCTCTGCAGAACCAGAACCAGAACCAGACATGGAGAAGCAGCATTTAGTTCCTATGCTCCACTGATCTGGAACAAACTTCCAGAAAACTGTAAAAGTGCTGAAAGTTCTTTTAAAACAAGATTAAAAACACATTTGTTTAGGATTCTAATTAAACTGTTTTACTGAAACATCATTAGTTTAACTTTGTAGTCCAACTGTTTTTAATGTTTGCTTTTAATTTCTAGTCTCCCATGTTTTATTTTACTTCTACATTTTATCCCAACTTGCTTTTATTCTGTTTTATTTTCCTATATTTCATCATGTAAGAAAAAGCACTTTGCATTGTCTCTGTACTCAAATGTGCTATAGAAATAAATTTACCTTGCCTTACTTAAGGACCCTGAAGAAGGCCACAAGCCCAAACGCGTTGGTCTGTTAATTAAAGTCCGCTCTTTAACCTTCAAGTGTTGCTGAAGTTTTTATCTACCAGTCCGTTGGAAGTTGGTGAAGTTGTGCCAGAACCTTTTGGATCTCAGCCGGCCATTCCAACACATTTAAACGTTTAAACCACTGGCTTGTTGCTTTAGCAGGAGGCCAGAATATTCCAGTATTTACCACCATCCATCTTTCCCTCGACTCGGACCAGTTTCTCAGTCACTGGTGCTGCTTGTTTTCTTTTAAAGCGCTTCTTAAACCCATTTAATATCGTTTTAGCTTTTAACAATTTGTAAAGAGCTTATTGTATATTATTCTATTTTCTTTTCTTTGGCGTCTTGATAGTTCAGCCTGATTTTATGTGTGCCACTACGTTTTTGTTTGTCGTTTTTTAATTCACTCATGTTTTACATTGTATTTTTGTCCCATCTGAGCCTTGTTTCATTTTACTTCTGAACATCACATGGAGGCTCTGCTTCCAGTTTGCTAAATATTTTGGGCTTGATTGCAAAAACAAAACAAAAAAAAGGAAATTTCCTGTATTCTCAGAGATAAAATCCAGATCTGAATCTCTCTTTCTTTTAAAATCTTTGTTGTATTTAGCCAAGTTTAATTACGCAATTGTTTAAAAGCAGGTTTGGGTGCAGCAAGATCTGCTTCTGAGTAAAAGTCACAGGAAGGATGTGTTGCTGTTTACTATCTAAGTTAAAAAAAAACACATATAAAGGCATTAAACGACCAATACTTTGAAATGGAAATAAATGTTAGAAAGGTTTGTTGTTAGCATATTTGCGCTAATTTGAAACACAATCAGTCCATGGGTCGCAAATGATTGCATAAAAACGAAGAGCTGCATTTGAGATATTCTTTCTAATATCATTTATGTACAAGGTAAATAAAAGGGCTTAGTATAAAACTAGGCCGTTTGTGACCCCCCCACCCCCAACAGCATTTCGAGAAAGATTTGGTCCAGGTGGCTGATGGAAGATTTTAGTTCTTAATTATGTCAAAATTATGACAGAAAAGTTAAAATCCTGCAATTAAAAATGTTAAGTTCAACACAAAGTATTCCTCCTTTAATAAACACACTTTTGACATCCTCTTTAATTTCTTAGTAACTATCAATCCAATGATATTTAATTTCTCAGATGCAGACTTTGGTGCATTAAATCTGCTTTGAATTCAATTATTAATTACGGCAAGTGTTTTCAAATAACAACTGAGCCAAATAATGTTCTTATATTGCTAGACCAAAAAGAGTAAAGTTTATTATTTTTAAAGTTAAGTTAAATTATTCTAAATAATTTGCAAACTGAATGACCATCATTTAATACAACAAATAAGCAAAACACTTTTTTACCTTTTATTTTGTAGAGCAGGTAAAAAAAAATTACATTATATTTTTTTGGTTTTAAAACAGAAAATTGTGTTAATTTTTTGGCCCTCGTGTTCCTTTAACTGGACAATTTTGGCCCCTGTGCCGAAAAGTTTGGACCCCCCTGATCTAACTGATAGTTAGCAAACCTTCCAGCTGTCTGTGTAGAAAACTGTTGTTAGACGTTTAACTGAAATGTTGTGATACACAGAATCAAAAGGACTAAAGAATCAATAAAGACTAACATTAAACCCGCATAATGGAAAATATACAGGAGAGGCTTTGACTGTAGTGGACACAGTCCTCTGGTCATTTTTAACTATACTTACATTTACAAATCAAACAATAACGTGTTTCACATAATTAACAGGTATACATAATGACCAGAAAATGCATAATTATATGCTTTAAACATCTTAAAAAGTCATTTTCTAATTTAAAGTTTGAATTGTGACCTAACCAGCCTGACAATGCATCCAGTCACAGGTTTTTCCCCCACAGCAATAGCAGCTCATACCTGATTTAACTCCTGTTATTTAAAACCAGCACAGCGAGCGGAGAGACGCTGACATTCTCACATGCAGACAGACAAATGGAAACGTTTACGAGCAACGAGCAACGCGTTGCCGCACAGCAGCAGCACCGCTGCGGTCACATGTTAGCCGGGCAAACTCCACGGAAACTCCCAACAAGGGGTTTACACAAAGCTGAGCTCCACTGCCCCATCGCGCAGCTTTAAGCTTTAACTTTATTGTGACAGAAACCTTTTATCATTCTCGGAGGAAAGCCATAAACTAACCGAACACCACAAAGTCCAACACTCTTTGGTCTGTTCAACAGAAAAGAGTTTAAAGGCTTTAACTAGATCCGTTTATATCAGATTCACTGGACGCATGAGTTGGCTAAAAGCCTTTTCATGCTGTGAAACATTGTTAAAAAGGAGCTTTTTTCAGTTTTTTTAAAAAGCACGTGTTAGTTCTACATTTAAAATTAAAAGATTTGTGATGTTGCTACTTCTCCTTTCCTGTCATGATTACAAATCAGCAGATTTTTAGATGTCTGAATTGTCCATAATCAGGGCAGGGACTGATTGGCAGCCTGGCTGACCAAAGGTCCAGGGTTCAGTCTGGGTTCAGTCCGGGGTTCAGTCAAGGGTTCAGTCAAGGGTTCAGTCAAGGGTTCAGTCAAGGGTTCAGTCCGGGGTTCAGTCCAGGGTTCAGTCGAGAGTTCAGTCCGGGGTTCAGTCAGGGTTCAGTCTGGGTTCAGTCAGGGTTCACTCCGGGGTTCAGCCTGGGGTTCACTCCGGGGTTCAGTCTGGGTTCAGTCCGGGGTTCAGTCCAGAGTTCAGTCCGGGGTTCAGTCCGGGGTTCAGTCCGGGGTTTAGTCAGGGTTCAGTCCGGGGTTCAGTCCGGGGTTCAGTCCAGGGTTCAGTCCAGGGTTCAGTCCGAGGTTCAGTCCGGGGTTCAGTCCAGAGTTCAGTCAGGGTTCAGTCCAGGGTTCAGTCGAGAGTTCAGTCGAGAGTTCAGTCCGGGTTTAGTCCGGGGTTCAGTCCAGGGTTCAGTCCGGGTTCAGTCTGTGAAGAGTTTGCATGTTCTCCCCGTGCATGCGTGGGTTCTCACCTGGTACTCCGCTTTTCTTCAATGCTCCAAAGATACACAACTTTGGGGTTAAAGCTGCAGTAGGGTGATGATGTGCAGCAATCTCTGTCCTGCACATCAGTCTGGTTCTGCTCCCATCCAGTCTGCTCAGGGCAAGGAGGGACATTCAGCAGAACTTTCTGAGCTCATTGGGCGATGAGACACCTAGTGCCCGCCTACCAACGGCTGGTTTTAGCCAATCACGGCATCAAATGAAGCAGCAGGCATCGTGAGAAACCACAACAAGTTACGGCTGCAACTAACGATTATTTGCTCTTGCCATTTGTAGAATTTATTACAAAAAAAGCCTCCACTCCACCTCGCTGCGTTTACGTCACTCTGCAGCCAGTCAGTCAGCTAGCATTTCTTCTTCTTCTTGAGTTTATTGGCGGTTAGCAAACATCTTTTCAGTGTGCATTACCGCCACCAACTGGTCAGCTAGCATTGACGACCGCCTGCATGAGGTAAACGGCTCTGCGACATGGAGAGTGACGCGTTAATCGCGCGACACAACGAATCAATAACGAAATCCGTTGCCAACGCCTTTTAATTGTCGGTTTTTAAACGATTTGTTTGATTCCCGTGTGTTTGTGAACGAATAAATACAGCGAGAATTCAGCCTGCAGGCAGAGTTAGCAGTAGGGACAACCGTGAAATTTTAATGAGTACACCTTCCTCTCTGCTCTACAGACCTCCCTCCACACAGGAACCTGCCACGCTTCCCCGATATTTACCTTTCTTCGTTTTCTGAGTAGGTGCCATTTTAGAAACTGGCAGTTTTCCTGTAAAGCAGGTTGTTTCTCCACCAGCTGCAGCCCACCGGCCATCTTGAGCTGGAACGACGGTGGCGCTGTGCGGCGGAAGGGGTGTGAGCAGCAACGAGCGTTAGCGACACGGCTAAGTCAGGAGGAACGCCTGGCTCTGATTGGCTGATTTTGACTGGGAGCGGCGTATTTCTGAAAATGGCAGCAGGACCACTAGGAGGAGCTTGATTTTTTTCCCCCTCCACAGATCAAAATATCTCATAACTTACAGTCAGGACACTGTGAAATTTTTATTTTAATACAAAAGCTATCCACTGCAGCTTTAACTGATCTCCCTAAATCGTCCTTCGGTGTGAGAGTGTGAACACGGTTGCTTTGCCCTGTTTTCCTCTGGCGTTCTGTGATGGACTGGCGGCCGGTCCAGGGTGAACCCGGTCTCTCCACTAAACTATATTATACACTGGAGTGCTAATCACCGTCTGTTTGAACGAGTCGCTTTGAAGCCACCAGCCGCCATCTTGGTACTCCCTATTTCCCTCCAGTAACTAGGGAATATGTGCGCTACAGCATCGAATAACAAGGATTTTCTCGTGTTCAGGGGGGGCTTAAGACTTTTAAAATGTCAAATGCCAAATTACTTTATGTTATGTTCTAAATCTATCAAGTACTGAGAAAGTCATTTGCTGAAATATTTTGCATTTTATTCATTTAAATATATATGTTTAACATTTATAAATATATAAATAACAATATACAAAAACATATATTTACATATGTGTATACATATATATATATATACATATATACATACTTATATATACATATATATATTTAATATGAATAACATGTAAAATATTTTAGCACCTAATTTCCTAGTAATTGATAGTGTTAGTACATCCACTGACTGTAGAATTACCTATGAAACGTTTTCACACAGCCAGAAAACTGCTTGTTGTTGCAACCAAATCCTGTGGGATTCTGTGAGAGTAGGGAGTAGCAAGATGGCGGCCAGTGACTTCAGTTTTTCGACAAAATCAGCACTCCAGTGTATTATATAGCTCAGTGGGTCTCTCTCCTAAAGGACCATTGGAAATGGGGACCAGCCCCCATGACCCTGCAAGGATAAGCAGGTAATGACAAGAGATGGATGCTCCTAATCGTTTACTTCTTATAGGTGGCGCCAAAGCAGATAACCTGTAGCCAGTCCAGGCCATCTTTTTTTTTCACCTCCACAGCAATTTAAAAGGCTCAATGCCAGTCAGCAATTACTGATAAGGTTAGATCAACTAGTAGTCAGGGGGTAATTACTTTTCACATAGAGCCAGGTTGGTTTGAATGCATTTACCAAGTACTAGTCATCTTTATCTGGTGTTAAAGCTGCAGTAGTTGACTTGTATAAATTTATTTTTTACAAATTTATTAACACATTCACCATGAATTGATGGTAAAATATGAGACGGATAATCTGTGAAAAGAATTAAGCTCTTCTGGCTCTTCCCAGTCGTCCTACCAGCATTCGCAGAAATACACAGCTCCCGGTCAGAGGCAACCAATCAGAGACAAGAAGAATGTCTGGCTCCGATTGGTTGTTAATCACTCTTGCATATGCGCAAAACATCGGATCAGCACGACAGGGAGAGCAAAGAGGGACCTGGAAGGTGTGTTTGTTTAAATTTTCAGGCTAAGTCCATGTTTTTTTCAAAACTCCATACTGCAGCTTTAAGTTGTTTCATGAGCCAAACAATGTGTGACAAAAAAAAGAGGAAATCTGCACATTCATAAACTTTACCACTGCACCGTGTAAAGAACTTCAATATATAATCTCAACTTCAAATTGGCAAACGGTACCATCTGTGTCACAAATTGCATTTTTTAATTTAGTCATGAGAAACAAATTACCGCTTACAGATGTCAAAAGGAATATCTTTCACATAAAGCATAAATTTATCTACATAAATATCATTAATAATGTCCGTCTGATAATCGTTCCAAGGATAGATTCCTTTTAAAAGTCGAACATAACAAGCAGATAATTATGAAATATGAAAGGAAACATCCCACTGGTTACATGTAAACAGAGTTTTAGAATAAGAGAAACTACATAAAACTGGCATATTGAATGCTCTACAACTAGAGCTCTACGACGTAAGAAAAATATGACATCGCAATGTTAATGTAGGTTATTGCAACCCTGAAACTGACTGCATTTCCTTCTATCTGAGCTGTGCAATCTAGGTCACAAAGATCTATGTCAGGTGTGGGCACCAAGGCGAGTGAAAGTCCATCCGAGTGGCCAAACTTATTTATTTTCAAACCCTGAAATGCTCTAACCAACCACACACTGCACCCAATCAGTCCTTTGGGAGTGCCATACTGCAAACAGCAAACAGGGAATTAAAAGTAAAAGTATTTTGAAATTAGTGCATTTATCCTTGATTTGAGCAGGTAAATAAGATTATCTGCCAATGGAGTAAGATTTTTTGCACTTAAAATAGGAACAACTCATCTCCATCATCTTTATTTCAGGTGCAGTATATGTAATTATCTTATTTTAGGGGCCAAAATACTTACTCCATTGGCAAATAATCTTATTTACCTGCTCAAATGAAGGACACATTTCAAGAAAATGTTACTTATTATAGTTCCATGTTTGCAGTGCAACGGCGCTCTACAGCTCGTGCTGCTCTATTTATGCCTGTGTTATTAGTTTTGCCATCTGGATAAGGATAGTTTCTCCCCATGCAGACATACATTTATTTATTTTTTTACAACATTGCTAGTTTGGAAACAAAATATTGCTCATCCCTGCACCAATGCCAGGAGGGAAAGACTACATGGACCCCAACTAATGGTAGGATGTTTATATGCAATTCAACTTTGCTAAACAAAGACTGCAATTATGGAAATAACTCATACGTTCCTACTTAAGCCCAAACTGAATGCACGGTGATTATCTCATCATGTGTCACAAGCTCCTTTATATTAGAGGCTGACTGTCCTGCAAAATGATCACAGGCTGCAGGTGAACCAGTCACCCTTACATGCAAGTCCAGCCCAACAAGCTCAGAGCTTCACGTCTGACCCATTTGACCCACAAGAACTGAGACAGGCTGTCAACTCAGAACCAAAACCGACCTTTAGATCACATTAGTGGCTAAAGCTTCCAGCTAAACAGCAGCTAAGGAGGGTGATGGTGCAGAGAAACCCACTGGGCTGGTTTGGTGAACGCCACAACAAAAGACCTGTTGTGTGATTTAAAGATTCAGCCACGCAGAACTGGTTAAAGTGGCGTTCGTGAACGTTCACTGCGGGCCACAGTAAAGGTTTCAATAAAGACCAAGTGACACGTCGCACTGATGATGCTAACTGGCTAAATGTTGTCAAGGATGCAGAGGCCGCTGCCTTCGGGTCGGTCAGCCGTCAACACTCCCACCCCCTACACCCTCCGCCCCAGAAGGGCGTGAAACACAGAGCAGTTACCGTCATGTTGGGACGACAGAGGGGAACCCTCGGCCTCCTCGGCCATGGTTTCCTGGGGGAAGCTTCAGGCAGTCAACAGAGAGGTGGGAAAAACTGCTAGGAGCGCCCAAGAAAACAAGCTAACATCACAACTAACGTCAAGCTAGCGACGCGGGGGGAAATGTAGAGTTTCCGGTTGGACTTTCAAAAATAAAACCCCCAACGTTTGGTCTTTAAAAAAGCAACACTCGATGCAAACGTTCACATAATTATGAGTGAGAAAACACGATTCAACAAGAACGTAAGTCCATATAATATATTTTTTAAAGTCTATTATAACCATTTAATGGGCATTGTTAAATATTTGCAGCGTCAGTGCTTTATTTTGAAGGCGGTGTCAATATTTCCCGCGTTCCTCTATCGTGTTCGATCATGTTCCGTCTGTTCCTTTCAAAAGAAAAGCACGGAGGGAGACGCTTTTACTTTCGAGCAGAGCTGACGCCGCGCCACATTGGCTTCGCTACCCCGTAGAAACGATACGTCACCGCGTCCGCCATGTTGTGAGTGTCATGTTCGCCTTGGACACCAACGCAGCTGTGCCCAGAAACGGAATTTGCATGATTCCTTTAATTTGAGAAATGTTATAGTCATTTTACTAATGTTTGGTGAAAGTAATAAACACCATTTGGAATTCAAAATAAATTCTGAAACAATACGACAATGTTTTTTTAATTATAATACCTAAACAATATTTAGTCTGGCAACTTTGTCTTGTTAAATAGTATTATTTAAAGTTCCCATGTTGAAACACTGTATAATAATATTACCAATTATTATTATTATTATAAAAATAATAATAATAACAATTATTATTATTATAAAAATAATAATAAGGGTTGCTGGTGCCTATCTCGAGCCTTCACTGGGCGAGAGGCGGGGTACACCCTGGACAGGTCGCCAGTCTGTCGCAGGGCAACACGAGACAAACAACCATTCATGCGCATACTCACACCTAAAGACAATTAAGAGATGCCAATTAACCTAACAGTCATGTTTTTGGACTGTGGGAGGAAGGCGGAGTACCCGGAGAGAAGCCACGCAGGGTTGGATTTTAACCCAGAACCTTCTTGCTGCAAGGCACCAGTGCTACCCACTGTATGAAACAATAACAATAAATTATATTCTAATCTGTTGAAAAAAGTAACAAAAAGTGAGACATTTTTGAATTTCTTAATGTGTGATTCACTGCAAGTGAAAAAATTAAATATGCATGATGTTTAAGGAAACTTTGGCTCACCCTTTCATGGTAGGTGGCCCAAAAAATCTGTTTGGTGATTAGGGACATAGTGCAGTCTCTCACCTTCAGGTGTAATTGTGATAGTTATATTTGATCCTCCTCTGTTCTGGAACCTTTTTTTTTTCTTGTTAGAGATATTTTAACCATCTTTGAATGCCAGATAAGATTCCATGCTTTGGCTATAGTCTGTCTTCTTTATTTCTCCAGCCCCTGATCTTTGTCTCCTCACCACTTGTTCTACTGCTGCATCGATTTCCAACGAGCTTTCCCTGATGTTAACAACTGAACTTCCACTTTCTGCCTTTAGCTGGCAGTCTCTGTCCTGGACAGATTTTGGAAAGGCTAATTTAGATTTGTTTTAATGTGATATATTATACAGTTATGTAACTGTAATTGGGAGGACAATTGAAGATGGCTGATCATTGCTCTTGGGGATTTTAACAGTGGAGACCCCTCTAATGAACAACCAAAATACAAACAACATGTAAAGTGTCCCACCAGAGACCCAGAAACACATGAAGAAGTGTCCCTTGCTGTCCTGGTGTAGCTTTAGGACTTTATGATTAATCTCTCCTTCATCTCATTCCTACTCAGAAACCTCTCAGGCTGCGGTGAGAACAGTTACAAAGTGCACCGGTGAGTCAAAGCAGATGATCCAGGCCTGATAAGACCGCATCACCGGAGTGTTTTTGAACCTTCAACCGCTGACCTGGATTAATATGCTGAAACTGTGACATTCTCAATAATTGCGACTCGTTCCTATATATATAATATATATATATATATATATATATATATATATAATACTATATATATATATATATATATAATATAAATAATATTATATATATAATACTTATATATATAGATAGCTAGATAGATAGATATAGATATATCTATATAGAAATGTGTGTGTGTATATATATATATATTATATATATAAATATATATATATATATATTCTGATCTGTGCTCTATTATTGTCTCGTTGCTCTCTCTCTCTCTCTCGTCTCTCTCCTCTCTATCTCTATATCTATATATAATGATAAGATATACGATACTATATAATTGTATATTAATTATACTATATATATATATATTTATTATATATATATATATATATATTCTGAAACTGTGACATTCTCAATAATTGTGACTCGTTGCTCTCTCTCTCTATATATATATATATATATATATATATATAGATACATAGATACATAGATAGATACATAGATAGATACATAGATACTTGCACTATTCCTATTGTCTTACACATACTTTTTCTGTACATATAAAAGGTATTTTGCTTAGCTACAACAAACCTGACACATACTTATATTTATAACGTTCCTCTTCTGTCCTTATTGAAACAAAGTTTCGCTCAGATGTACTTTGTGAACTGAATGCCGCTGAGTGACAATAAAGTCTAAGTCCGGGTCAAATCAAACGTCAGTTTCTGTGAGAACATGTGCGTGCAGACCAGGACCTTTCACACATACATTGTCAATAAACCACATCTACTCGTCTGAGGAAGCTGAGTCACACCAAAGAAGAAGCTGACAGAAAGAACAGGTCCCGTAAAAGCATGCAAGAGATAAACTGACCAAACGGGTTAAAAAAGCAGCTTCAGCAGCAGTTATAGGACCCTGAACCACATCATTTACCACAGGAGACGGTATAACACCTCTACTGGCTGAGGACCTCTGCAGCTTGTTCTGCATGTTTAAAAAACAGCCATTCACCTCAATCCCACTCAGAAAGACGACCTTCATTTGTTCTGTGTACACCATTTCTATCCTGTGGGTGTTTAACGAGCTCCATAAATAAAGCTGGTATGTTGTCATACCTGCACTCCCCACCAACAACTCTACAACCTCCTCTCTAATAATAATAATTCTAATACTATATATATATATATATATATATATATATATATATATATATATATATATATATATATATATATATATATATATATATAACTATATATATATATATATATATATATATATATAGATAGATAGATATAGATATAGATATAGATATAGATATATATAGATATATCTCAACAGACCTGTATCGATGATAGAAAAAAAAGGTCAATAAAAGTTGAATACAAAAAAATGTTTCCTTCCGTATGCATTCTAGCCATGTAGGTTAATATTACATCATTACATCCTTCCAATTAATCACAATCAGACCCAGGAAGCTCCGCCCCCTTCAAAGAGTTCAGAGAGCACACATTATTTTTCTTCTTTTCTTTTTAAAAACTTGCAGTTTTGGTAAAAAGTTGCTTGAATAAAGGGTTGAGTTTTAATTCAGTGTTTGTGTCTGTATCTAAAAATCAGCTGCTAAGCAACAACAGGGCCGCACTTAAAATGCATGTTTTGAATTTGTTGATAGTTATCGATATAGATCAATGTGATTTCTATTTTATCGATATGTTTTTTTGTTCTATATCGTCCAGCTCTACTCCTCTCCGCTCTGAGCCGCCGTCTGCACTACAGATCACAGAGGAAGACGTAAAAAGGCTCTTTCAGCGCCCAGGAAAGATCCAGGAACCCTTCTTTCCCCCTGAGAAGCTCCACTGACTAATTTATCCCCCAACTTCACTCGCCTTCAACAAGTCTGGAGCTGTGTGAGGTTCCCGGCCCCCAGGCAGCGCCCCATTACAGGATTAACTAAACGACATAAGGCCTGTCACCCTGACATCTCTGGCTTTAGATTTCTATTCTTAATGTCAGCGCTTGAAACTAAAGCCAAATTCAAATCTTGGCCAAAAAGCTGATTCAGGTATTTGTCTGACCCTATCCTTTTTTTTTTTTGTTTTTTTTTACCTTAGCATACGGTTTCCACCACTCTTAATGAGCTTTAGCACCACCGGCGCTAAAAATATACATCAGGTGTGATATGTAAGGGAAGTCAGAGTCTCTGCAAGTGGCTAAATATATTATTAAAATGCAGAGCATCAGTGCATGTGATGACAACAGAAACATAATATAAACATAATGCCAAGTATTGCGTCCAGCCGGTACTCTGTGATTGTATACACTGATATTGTGACGACAGTTATGTATGCATTTTCACATATTTATATATGTTACATATTTGTAACATTCAGTGTGAAACATGTGCTGAACCAAAGCTAGCCTGCACAGCTTTTTTCTGCTTCATGTTGATAACGAGATACGATCTGGTCTATGATCTCCCTGAAAATAATTTAAATAATCACTATCTCTCCTTTAGAAAAAGAAACCGTTTGTATTGTATAATCAGAGATGCACATTTCTAATAAAGTTATTACAACCTTGCATCTGCTCATTACAACACAGTTTTACCTCCTGATAGATAAACTGGTGAAGGATCAGAGTCTTATAAGAGGAACTGAAATTGTAAATGGCTCCTATGTGCTGCTAATCTGCGCTGGCGTCAGCTTCATCGGCTCGGTTCGGTGAAAGAAATAAGCGTACAGGTGGTTGGAAATGTCGGGTTTAAGCACGCAGAGAGCCCTGAGATGTGCTGCAGAGACTCTGTGAATCTGTCAGAGACGCAAACAGCGACAAGCTGGGGTCGTCAGAGCATGGAAGAGGGGTGGGGAGTGCCCGGTCTCGGCCTGCGGGCTCCTTCAGTGCAATGGAGAAAATGAGAAGCTGCTATGCAAAGTTTGTGCACATGATGACTGTTGCCGGATCACCATCCACTTTCATCTTCAGCTCCACGAGCCAGACACCCTGGTTTTGACCAAGCCTTGAATCCATCTGCTGGTTGCTGAACAGGTAGGACAGATTATTGCACCTGGGGGGGGTCTATAAGCGAAATTTCACGTTGTAGACGTACAGATAATTTAAAGTTTAAAGAGAAAAATAATCATTTGCAGCACGAAAGCTGGAGCTGATGAAAAGGGGCGCCGCTTAAGCGTAATTGTGAATAAGCAGATGTGTTCTTGGAAGTCGTCAGGAAGTTGCTGCAGACAAAAGGGGTGTGGGGAGAAAAGATAAACGAGTAAAAAAATGAACAAAAAAAACAAAACAGCAATTTCATGGAAAATATTAAGACGGAAATATGTGTTTCCAGATGGAATCAACAGTTAAAGTTAACGCTGCCTTCTCTCTTCATGCTGCTGTGAAATGCAAACTCCCGCAGCCGGAGAATTAATCTGTAAACATCACATTTCTGTCTCTCTTGCTGGCACTGCATGAGGCGGACTTCCTCCCAGAAATAGTCCCTAGAGGTTGTCAGGAGGCTCGTTCGAGTCTCACAATTCAGATGGTGAAACCAAAATAACTTTAAGACTCAGTCGACGCTCAAAAAGAGGAAGTGGTGAATGGTTGTCTTTCCGATCCTCAGCTTTGTATACTGAAAAGCAACGGATGAAAAATTGCTTGTTTCTTTTTTTTTTGTTTCTTTTTTTTTTCTTTTCTTAAACAAGCGGGTTCATTTTGTCTTTGATGCGTTGTGGTGTCCAGCAGAGATCCCATGGCTCTTTTACGCAAGTACATCTGGGTGTTGGTGATACTGGGGATGATTTTTGTCTCACTGGTGATCAGCCTCATCTTCATCCTCATCAACCGCTGTATTTTCAAAAAAGGTAAGCTCAATTTCCAAGGCACTGAAATGTTTTCATCTGTTTTTTTTTTTTGTTATTGTTGCTCTGTCAATGTATCAGCCATTTTTAGACGATTGACCCAGTGCTTATATGCTGAAAATAGAAAATAGTGTCGCACAGTTTGTACTTTCTGCCCGATCATCAGAAATATCCACAGCGTATGACAGCAAAAAAAGAAAAGGGACAAATTTCTCTGTCACACCCTTAATCCAGCCAACAAAATGCTTGCATGATCGTTTTTACTGACTAGAAACTGTACTATAATGCTAGATAATCCTGTTTCAGTTCAGTTATTTCCACAGACTGAGCTGAACGGTTCAGCGTACCGAAGGTGACTAAAAACAAGGTCCATGATCAGATTTAAGCTCGTCTCCTCCAAAGGAACACAGATTCTGCTTTAGGGCTCAGGGGTGCAAAAAATTTGGCCTCCATCACCCAGAAAATAGATGCAAAGTGTTGGAGTTTGTGTCAATAAAAATGGTAATTCCTAACCATGTGGGGCTCATAAACATCGGCTGTGATAAATCCGCTTTTTGATTGCTGTAAATGGATGAAAATGAGGGCAATTAGGGAGATGGGCTGTAAAATGAAGGGGGGTTTAAAGTTAACAAACATAATAAAAAACTGTTCAGATTTGTCTGCTGTAAACTGGTAATTAATCTGTTATAGAAAATAAAATTGCAATAAAAACACGTACAGCTCTAAAATAAAAATAAATATTGCAATGAATGAGTAAAAGTGAAGATGTAAGTAAATAAAGAAAATTTCACCTTTTTTTTTTAAACATACAGAAACATCCAACCTTCTTCTGTTTAAACGTCATGAGGATTTTATTTGATCAAATGAGTCAAGAGTGAAGGAACAAGAATTGTGTAAAACCCTTCAGACCAAACATTCGGGGTGTTTGGTCTTATTAGTTTGTTCTGCATTTCATAATTTAATTTTATTTAACGTTATCCTTCTTAGGATTTAACACACCAACCGTTGTGTAGTTAATTCGAATATTTCAGTTGTTTCGTTCTTTTTTATTTTCTCGTTCATCTGCGGTTCTGCTCCAGTTTTCCAGCGTATAAACAGAACCGTCTATGAGGCAATTTAGGAGTTTTCAGCTCGCTGAGCCACACTGGCTTGACGTCACTCATGATCCGAGCACCTTTGTCCTGCTTCTTTGCTGGTGAGCGTAACTCACAGGGGATATTTGTGGTTCAGGTTGATTCAGTTATGATTAAAATTCATTTTCACAAACTGAAACTAAAAGAATTTCAGCAAATCTTGAGTTCAAGTTAAACTTGTGACCTCGTCTGACCCGAACCGGGACCTTGTTCTCACAGTTCCCCTTCAGGCATGAACTTTTCCAAAATGTCTCTGTATTCTGCACTGATGAGTTTAATAACATGTAGAAAAGTTTTATTTGTATTCTTTACAACATTCAAATGATTCGCATGTTCAAGTTGCTGCAGGAGCCTCTTAATCATCCATTCATTTAAGTCAAAGTGTGGCAGTAAGACACCTAAAACATGTGGAACAGGGTTGGGAAGCGTAGCTTTACAGGACCTATAAATCTAAAAGTGTTTATCTGTAACCAAAATGTACACAAAATAGTGATCCAAACGATAGAAAAGACATTTTAGAAGGAATATAGAAAGGAACCATTATAAAAAACTGCAGAACACAAAGAGCTATAGGGGAAAAAACGACAGACATTATTTAAATATGTGCAAAGGTTTTGACTAAGATACATCTGGCAGCAATTGCTTTTCATGGTATAGTGCACAGCGATCAGGTGGACACTATATTTTAACTAGAATTGGGCTGTTTTTATGTCTAAAATTACACGTTTACTTAATTTCGGCTCAGACGTCACAGCGAAAGCTTTGCAACACCCAAAGCTGAAATCACTGTCACTACAAACCGACGTCTGCTGTTGTTAGCAATGGTTACCTACAACAAAAGCAAGAACTCATCACCAGTTTGCATCTCAATGTTGGCCTGAAAGTTATGGAAAAAGAAGATTAAGTCATTGCAGAAAAAGAACAGTTTTCTGGATCATCAGCAGCTTCAAAGTGAGAGCTACAGACGAAGGCATCGGGTTGTTCAAGACGGTCCAGCAAGCTCCAGAACCAGAGCTTCAGTAAGGTTGGCAGCAGCTGGACGAGCATGTGTGTGCAATGCACAGTGAGTTAAAGACTTTTGGACAAGATGGACGGAAAAAGAAGCCACTTCTGTCCAAAAAAGGCATCAAGATTGAAATCCTGCTGGAAGTTCACAGCTGGACATCAGAGGCTGAATGCGGAGTCACTTTTACCCGAATATTTGACGGTTTTGGACATCCAGAACAGCGAGAGCGACTTCTCCCCCGTTGCTCCCTGGAAGACTGCCGTGCAACAGAAAGAGTGGATCAAAACATCTTCTAAAAGGAAACTTTAAGAAAATCACACACTGCTCCAATCTAAGAAATTTTTTTATTTTTTTATTTTTTTATTGATATCTTTATTTCGAACATGCAGGAGGAAGTATATACAAACAGAAAAAAACAAAAAAAACAAACAAAAAAAACAATAAAACAATGTTTAAAAACATTGACGAGAAAACAATAAACAAGGTACCCTTCTTTCCTGAGTTAATATACGTCTATTACATGTGCGAAAAGGAGCAGGAAGAAGTAAAACTTATGTACTCCTACCCCTTTAAGGCGGGGATTCGGCAAGGGACAAGAGTTATAAAGGAGGGGTCGAGAGAGAGAGAGAGAGAGAGAAGAGAGAGAGAGATAGAGAGAGAGAGAGAGAGAGAGAGAGAGAGATAGAGAGATATACAGAGAGAGAGAGAGAGAGAGAGAGAGACAGAGAGAGAGACAGACAGAGAGAGACAGAGAGAGAGAGACAGATAGAGAGACATAGAGAGAGAGAGACAGAGATAGACAGAGAGAGAGATACAGAGAGAGAGACAGATAGACAGAGAGAGATACAGAGACATAGACAGAGAGATATACACACATAGATATATAGATAGAGATAGATATATATATATATATATATATATATATATATATATATATATACACACACACCTACCTACACATATACATACATAATTATATATACAGACATATAACAAAACAAAAACACCAACAAAACTTTCCACCATACTTATCTATACCTTCTGAAAATAATTTCTTTGTACATTTTTTTGAAAAGGAATATGTTTGGGCATTGCTTTAGGTTCTCATTTAGTTTGTTCCACAATTTAACTCTGCAAATTGATAAACATAATCTTTTCCTTGTAGTTCTACATCTATTAGTCTTAAAATTTACCCTTCCCCTTAAATCATACCCTCCCTCCCTTTGGTGGAGGGAGTGATGTGAATTTCACCCCCCGACTTTAACCTCTTTAACGAACCTGATGTCCGACAATTTGAGCGGATCGAGTCACCAGCAGCAAGTAATGGTCCAGGAGTTAAAACCCGGCATGTCAGCATAGGGTCTTCACACAAATGTAATATATCTGGAAGTGAAATGCCTGAAAGCCACAAAACAAAAGCACTGTGTCAGCGGCATGTCTTTTGTCCTTGGCTGTCACGTCTCTGTGCGAAAAAACAAAAACAAATAATTAAAGTCATGATTCTGGTTTATAACTTCCTTATAACTTCATTATAATATCAGATGAGATCATTAAAAGACACACTGTGCAGCTGCACCCTGTTCTGCCTTCAACAGATCCGCTTCTTATTTCCGCTACAACATAAACAATTAAAATGGCATCCATCCTAATTTTACTGCATTTATGATTTATGATTTTTTTTTTTCAAATCAAACTTTCTTTAGATTTGAAGCAGCTGTGTTTCTGGTAGGAGATATTTCTACTTTAATTTTTGTTTTAAGGCTTTTGACTTTTAAACACTGTGTCGCTGATTATTTACTCTAATATCAGCTGTAATACACAGTTATTCCGTAATTGATTAGTTCTAAAACATCCAAACATGATTTTGCTGGAAACTCTAGTAAAGATGTGTTAAAAGTCTTAAAATAAATAAGTTATAAGCATTTTTTTTGTGAGGTAATTACAGCAAAATTTAAAAAATAGATTTTTAGGACTCACCTGCTTTACATCCAGTCATCATACCATACCGCCTTTATTTTTAAAGCACTTTATCACAACTAAGGTCATCAAAGTGCTGTACATACAACTGAAAGTACCAGTGACCTTAAAATAAACAAGTAAAACAAGGACCAGCTAAAGATAACATTTATTAATAGTAATTTAAAAAAAAATAATAAGAGTCAGCCTCTCATGATGTGCAAAATGCTTCTGCAAACTTTTTTTTTTTTTTTTTTTTTTTAATAAAGTCTTAAACTCAGGCCTACCTGACATGCAATGGCAGATTATTCCACAACCGTGGAGTCGCCACAGCAAAGGCACGATCTTCGAAGCAAATTATTTCAAAACAAATAAGAGAACTTTAAAATGGATTTTAAAATGTATATGCAGCCAATGAAGAGACTTCAGAATGGAGGAAATGCGTTTAGAAATATTTGTTCCAGTTAAAAGTCGTGCTGCAGCATTTTTGCACAACCTGCAGCCGCCTGATAGAAGCTACAGTGAGTTAGATTTAACAACCGCCCTAATCTGACTGTCAAGTTTAAGATCAGTATCTATCTTAACTCACAGATTTGTGATAACTGGTCTAACATGTTGTGGCGGAAAACCGATTGTTAAGTACGGTGAAGGGTGTGTGATGCCGTGGGATTGTTCCTCGAGGCACAGCACTGTGGACATTTTAAAATCACAGGCCTTTTTAAAAGGCGGTATCGGCCAGACAACTTCATTCATCGGCTCCTTCAGGACAGTAACGATCCAAGAAGCACGGCTGATTAAACAGGCACCAAATCAGCCTTCATGTTCATCTCAGTCTCCAGACACTAAACCGAACCTGTGGAGAAATCTGAACAGAAGAGAGGATCAAGAGAAACTGTGGAGAGAGGAAGGCCCAACAACTGTAACTCAGCTCAGTTCAATTCAGTTTATTCATAAAGCGCAAACTCCCACCACGTCATCTTCAGGCTATTTACTTTTATATGAAATCCTTCAGACTAGGTTGGTTAGAAAGTTTCCTCTCTAAGGAAACCCAGCAGGTTGCATCAAGTCTCTCCAAGCAGCATTCACTCCTCCTGAAAGAGCGTAGAGCCACAGTGGACAGTCGTCTGCATTGTTGATGGCTTTGCAGCAATCCCTCATACTGAGCATGCATGAAGCGACAGTGGAGAGGAAAACTCCCCTTTAACAGGGAGGAGAACCTCCAGCAGAACCAGAACCAGGCTCAGTTTGAAAATTCATCTTCCACAACTGAAGAAGACTAGCTTCATTAGAGGCCAGCGGCATCTTCAGAGCATAATTTTGTTAAAATGATTTACATCTAACATCCATTTTTTTTCACCCACCGAATAAAAACAAAATAAATTAAGGGCTGAATTTTCTAAAAATGTCATAGTGTTACCCTTTCTAACATGGAAGAGATTCCTGGATCAATGTGTGCTTCTGTGCTTTTTTTGTATCTCTGCTCTGTTTTCTGGGTGAACGCTGCAAGGCAAACAACTCGATGCAGTCTGCTGGGTTTCCTTAGATAGAAAACCTTTAAAATCAATTAATTCAACCTTGAATTAACTAGATCATTACCGCAGTAAAAGATGTATCTACTTAAATTTTACTCTAAACATCCTTACCATGATTTACAATAAATTAGTCAGCATCTGTAATATATGCATGATTCTTTTGTAAGCAACCAGAGGCTAGAAAATTGTGCAATATTAGGCAATGCATCAGTGACGCAAGCATTAACCCAACATATTGCTTCACTGTCATATTTAGGCATTTAAAATCCAGTTCAGAAAAAAAAGAATCAGTAAGGCAAAGTTTTCTTTTTAGTCAAAACAGCCATCGGTGTTTAGGTAACCTGAAAATGAACAGGAAGTGGGGAAACCAAACCTCTTTATTATCGTCACAATCACAGCCGAGGGTTTTCACTGCAGCCCCACATGAAAAGTTATTATAATTGTATGAATTGCTATTATTGGAGGCACCCCGTGGATTTGATTGGCTCAGATGAAACTTTAATGATCCCGGCGGCGCGGCTGCAGCAGAACAGGGAGGCTTTAGAGTACAGATGAACTAAAAGCAAACAAATGCAACAAAATATGGTGCTCTATGAATACTGCTATGATGTATTTCACACATTTGGAGAGGAAGGAATGTTTCATGAGTAAAGATGAAAATAGGAAGATGTTTTTTAATTGTAGCTATATGTATTTCTTTGCAAAGCTGCTTACTCTAATTTAATTTGTGTTTATTTTTATTTTCTAGCTCTATTTATGACAGCCTCACCCATTAATATTCACACTTTTAATAAAACAATGCATACTGACCTCTCCCAGTATTTTACCATAATGTGAGCTTTTCAATTTGCATTTTCTAAAGTCTTATTTGTTTATTTTGCTGCAGGGTCAATAAACTTAAAATCATTTTCTTTCTTTCTTTCCACAGGCAAACGGCAAGTTTTAAACCTTCAGGGGAGATCTGACGTCAAAGTCGAGTAATGCATTTCCTCATCCATGTGGTCTGAGTTTCTTTTAAAAGCAAACGCACATCCCGGCTTGTGGTCGGCTGAAAACAGGAACAGTGCAGCCTGACAATTGGACAGGGACCGCAGAACCTGGCACAACGACTGAAAACACAACGATTTTTATCAACAATTCACCAGTATAGTTTAAAAAAAACCCGATAAAACAAATAATCATAACTTCTGTGCGCTTTAAGATGCGGTTTGTTGGAATGAAGACCAACATCTAATTAGTTCTGAATTTGCTGAATGTTTCTTAACTGAGGGCCAGCTTTTGTAGGCAGGTATTAAACATCGGCATGAATTGTGATTAATGTGATGAAATAACGTATTTAATCTCCTTTGAGCTCAACGTCCTGCTGAAGGAGCTGTTAGCATGTTTCTTTTTCATGCTGTTTTAGTTAAAGCCCAATAAAATAAAATAAAAATACACTCTTGACAAAACAGGCGGCAGCCAAACCACAAAGTTAATTTTTTGTTTTCTGATTTTTGTTCATATTTCTAGTTAATTTTAATTGCTGAAGCAATGAGGCTCATGTTTATTCACTTTATTTATTCATTTATTTATTTATTTGACCATTTCTGCTTTTCTGTAAGACTTCTGTACTGGCCATAATATACCTTGCAAAAGTATTCAAACATATTTAAAATGTTCACATTTAACGTGCAAATTTATTTTGTGAATTGAGGAAAAAACATAGTAATAGGCAGTGTTGTATAAAGTACTGAAATCTCGGAGTCAAGTAAAAGTATAAGTACCGCTCCAAAATATGACTTTGGTAAGTCACTGACTGAAATGTTACTTGAGTAAAAGTCTTAAAGTATCTGAAATGTCTTGTACTTAAGTATGAAAATTACTGTAAAAATAGATGTACTCAAGTAATGTAATAAAAAGTAAAAAGTAAAACAAAGCAAATGCAGTTTGAATGACATTTTTTAGATAATTTTTGGTAAACTTTGAAAGTCAAATTCACTTGAAATAATATAAACAACCAAGTGCAGGAGAAATTTAGACCAAATTTAGACAGAAAATACAACCTTTTTGTAAGCTTTCAGTTTTCATTCTTCAAGTAAAGTCAGTGCTATGCACTTTAAAATTGTACACAATCAAGTTCAGGCAAAATTTAGACCAGGGGGTGTATACTAAGAACATGGTTAAGTGATAAACCAGGCTTAGTTAACCTACAGGAAGTGGTAAACCTGCTAATAGATACACCTGCAGGTATCATTTAGTTGAGAAAATTAGGACTCTCTGCTACTAGATGCTTTACTTATACCACAAGGTTAATTTAACCTGCTTTACCACTGAACCAGCTTCTTATCCTGTTGGTGGTGATAAACAAACCCAGGCAAATCCCGACTTTGTCGCAGTCAATCAGTAGGTGGGGTCAAAACATTTGCGTGCGTGAGTCTCTCTCTTTTTGTAACGAGTAACTAAACCAAACATTGAAAATGTATTGGAGTAAAAGTATGCAATTAAGTTCAGAAACATAGTGAAGTAAAAGTAAAAGTTGTACTATACAACACTGGTAATGGGCTTTACAACTTTCTTCTTGCCACTTTCTCCTCAAAGCCAGATTCGTTGAGTTAATTACTGTGACAGTATCAGCAGATTCTTGGCTTCTTCTGTCAGTCCAGGTGGACGTCCATGTCCTGGTAGGTCTGCAGGTGGTCCATCCTCTCTCCAGGTCCAGATGGATGGATCAGAGCTCTGGGATGTTGTTTCAGAACATGACCCTGCTTTAAACTGGACCAGAACCTCAGGATTTATACCAAAGCCCCTTTTCCATTGGCACTCAGAAGCCTGGCCGGCTAATTTCACTTTCCTGGGGCTTTACTTTCCTGGGGCTTTACTTTCCTGGGGTTTTAGTCCCTCAACGACTCAGTACTTTGCTCTGCATTCTCGGGCTTATTGAGGGAGCGGGGTTGAGTGCAGCTAGAAGACTGCTAGCTTTTCCTCATTGTCCCGTTGACAGAGCATCCTTTTAAACTTTTAAAAATTATATCCATAAAGCTCTAAAGATCAATCTCATCTACCCTCCACTTCTGTCAGTTTAAAATTGTTGAATTAAAAGGGCCAAGAAATATGATTTAGAAAGAAAAATAAATTTCACAGAAAAATACATTATGATTTTTTTAACCTTTTCCAAAAAATATGATCTCACAATATTTTAACTAAACAAATTTGTCAAATTTTATTTGGAAACGGAAGGTGTAAATCAATGTAGATCCAAAAAAAAAAAAAAAAAAAAATGGGTTTTGTACATTTGGTTTATTAAAAGATGGTCATCCAGTTTGCTAAGTCTTCTGGGTTGAACTGAAAACAACCGAAAGACATTTAAGTCTGTTCTCAGCAACATGGACAGGATTTAGTTCTGTCTTTTTTTTTTAAACAGTTGCTATATTTAGCCAAGTTTAATAAATGAATTAAAAGCAGGTTTTGGTGCACCAGGGTCTGCATTAAAGTGAAAGTTATTGGACAGATGTGTTCTTATTTTCAAGAATAATGTAACCCAGCATTAAAATCTTCTCACAATGGAAAATGCTAGGTACAACACACATTATTCATCTTTTAATTTAACAGTGTAATGAATGGAGTAACGGAAGAATTCAACAAGGAACAATGAAAAACCAGGAGATTCACTGCTAAGGCAGTTGTGGAAAGTATCAAAGGAACCAGATAAACTAAGTAGAGGAGATGTGAAAGAGCTGCGGCAGAATGAAAACAAGGAAGCTGAGGGATGGAGACACATTACCTCAAAGAGAGCTGAACCATGACGCAAAGAAACAACTAACCAAGGGGGGGGGGGGGGGGGGGGTGACCAACAGTAATCTAAGAGAAATAAATAATAAACTAGAAAAGGCTGTTCCTGCGAAACAGCAGTGAGAATGCTAATCTGCAGAATGATTGAGCAGAAGATGCAGAAAACATTGAAATCAGATTTGAAGAATTTGAAAAAGTTTGAAGAATTGAAAGAAATAGAAGAATTTGAAGGATTTTGAAGTTTGAAACATTTGAAGAATTTTGGAGAATTTGAAAAAGTTTGAAGAAATTTGAAATATTTAAAAATTTTCAAAAAATTTGAAGGAATTTGAAAATTTTGAAGAATTTGACAAACTTGAAGAATTTAAAAATTTTGAAGAAATTTGGAGAATTTGAACAAATTTGAAGGAATTTGAAAAATTAAAAAAATTGAATAATTTGAAGATCACAAACAACTAAAAAAATTCTGAAGAAATTTAGCAAGGCGCCTGCCTCGTGGTACCGTCAAAAATACTAACAGGGAGTAACACTGCGAATTTCAGCTTCCTACGGTCTTCACAGCACCCGCAGTAGCCTTCGAAAGGTACCATGTTAAGTCAATGGACCTCCTAGAAGCCTCTGGCTAAAAGGGTTGTCATGGAGACTCCCTCACAGCTGTAGCCCTCTATTTGTCTGTAAAGGCAGAGCAACCCCGGCTAAGCAGAAGTTGGTAGGACCTTTCTAAAGCTATCTGGTTAGCAACATGCTAACCGTTAGCCGCTAGCATGGTTGTGTTCAGTATCACCGGGTGATTGTACTCTGTCAGTTTGGTCCAAATCCTGTACTGGGAAGTGCCTCAAAAAGGGGTGCCAATACTTAATGTCACCAAACGTGACCAAAGTTCATGGGTCAGATTGGCCTCCTTTAGAAACTCAGCCTCACCACATCTGGGCCCAGTAGTATGGTGTAGGGCCTCCTTTTGCGGCCAATACAGCGTCAATTCGTCTTGGGAATGACATAAACAAGTCCTGCACAGTGGTCAGAGGGATTTTAAGCCATTCTTCTTGCAGGATAGTGGCCAGGTCACGACGTGATGCTGGTGGAGGAAAATGTTTCCTGACTCGCTCCTCCAAAACACCCCAAAGTGGCTCAATAATATTTAGATCTGGTGACTGTGCAGGCCATGGGAGATGTTCAACTTCACTTTCATGTTCATCAAAGCAATCTTTCACCAGTCTTGCTGTGTGTATTGGTGCATTGTCATCCTGATACACGGCACCTCCTTCAGGATACAATGTTTGAACCATTGGATGCACATGGTCCTCCAGAATGGTTCGGTAGTCCTTGGCAGTGACGCGCCTATCTAGCACAAGTATGGGGCCAAGGGAATGCCATGATATGGCAGCCCAAACCATCACTGATCCACCACCATGCTTCACTCTGGGCATGCAACAGTCTGGGTGGTACGCTTCTTTGGGGCTTCTCCACACCGTAACTCTCCCGGATGTGGGGAAAACGGTAAAGGTGGACTCATCAGAGAACAATACATGTTTCAAATTGTCCACAGCCCAAGATTTGCGCTCCTTGCACCATTAAAAACAACTAAAAAAAATCTGAAGAAATTTAGCAAGGCGCCTGCCTCGTGGTACCGTCAAAAATACTAACAGGGAGTAACACTGCGAATTTCAGCTTCCTACGGTCTTCACAGCACCCGCAGTAGCCTTCGAAAGGTACCATGTTAAGTCAATGGACCTCCTAGAAGCCTCTGGCTAAAAGGGTTGTCATGGAGACTCCCTCACAGCTGTAGCCCTCTATTTGTCTGTAAAGGCAGAGCAACCCCGGCTAAGCAGAAGTTGGTAGGACCTTTCTAAAGCTATCTGGTTAGCAACATGCTAACCGTTAGCCGCTAGCATGGTTGTGTTCAGTATCACCGGGTGATTGTACTCTGTCAGTTTGGTCCAAATCCTGTACTGGGAAGTGCCTCAAAAAGGGGTGCCAATACTTAATGTCACCAAACGTGACCAAAGTTCATGGGTCAGATTGGCCTCCTTTAGCAACTCAGCCTCACCACATCTGGGCCAAGAACTCAACATTTGACCAAAATGGTCAGTAGCGCCATTTCCCACATGTGGGGGGTGCTGTATTGGCCAATTGGGTCGTGTCTGGGCATCATGCCAGGTCCTGTTGGAAGCAAAAGCCCAATAGGAAAGCATGTGACATCCAAAATGGGACAGAAAACTGACACATGGCTGAAAGTCACTTGAAAATTTTAAAATGTCAAGAGGAAGTGACTGTGCGAATTTCAGATTGCTACATTAATCATAGCCGCTGCAGCGGGCGTCGAAAGTTGCCATTGTATTTCAATGGAGATTCTCCCTCTGGCCCTCAGAGTTCCGTCGTCATGGAAACTCACTGACACAGCTGCAGCGGCCAGTCCACAGAAGTGCAGAGACTTTGTCAGACTCTGCCTCATTGAAATAGAATGGAGAACTTTGCCTCAAACAACGCTCCATATCTCCTGTTCTGTAAATGGTAGAGACATAATTTTTTCAGCGTTTAGTTCGTAACGGATAGGAGAACAAGAAAAACTATCGGTTTTTGCTAGAAATATTTTAATTTAGGCGTAAAAAATTATGATATAAAGAGGATTTTTATGAAATTTGAGAAATCCTCTACAAACGGTCCCGAACAAATCGCTGTAGCTGAAAAAGTATAAGAGATATCAAAATAATTCTTTCACTCTGAGTATCAGCAGGCTTTTGAGGACTATGGAGTTCATTTTTAGGTTTGTACAAAAATCGGTGTAGGCACAGCGACGATGTAAAAAGTGGATGATGTGGAAGAATGAAGCTCCAAAGCGTTTTAAGGATTTTGCACATTCGCTACTCCCGAACAAATTGTTCCTGCGGAAAAACCGTAACAGTTATCCACAAAATTCCTTTTTTATGAGTGCCAGAAGGGTCGGGACATTCATGTGTGAAAGTCTCATGCCTGTACATAAAACGGTTTAGGAGTAGCGACGATGTAGAAAAGTGCCTCATTTGGGGAGATTGAAGTCTGATCCTGTTTTAGCATTTTCCCAAAACGCTACTCCCGAACAAATTGTTCCTGCGGCAAAACCGTAACATTTATCCACAAAATTTCTCTTTTGTGAGCGCCAGAAGGGTCTGGACATGAATGTGTGAAAGTCTCGTGCCTGTACATGAAACGGTTTAGGAGTAGTGACGATGTAAATACATGTGATGTTTTGGATTTCCAGGTGTCATTTTTGAAAACCGCTCCATAGGAAATGAATGGGGAAGGTTTCGGGTTAGTGTCGCTCTGAGGTGATTTGCGAAAAATCTATAAATCCCACACCAATAATAGTTACATTTTCCGAATCCAGACAAAAATTCCTACGTTTTGATGTATAATTTATGTGGATAGGTTGAAAATTGAGCGAGTGAGAAGAAGTTGTTCGGAGAAGAAGAATTTGTTGAATTTCTAGAGTGCGCACTCTAACAGAGGCTCCTTGACAACCATAGCAACGCATGTTATTTGCTGAATTTCTTGAAAAGCCAAAATTATTTTAAGGAGGTACTATATGAAAATGGTGAAAGATATGAAAAAGCTGAAACATACCATAATAGCCAAAAGATATCACTACATTTCAAAAGTTGAATGACGTTTCTAGCTGAAAGTAGGCTGAAGCAGTAAGATGTCAAAAAGCTGAAATATTTGAAGAATTTGAAGGATTCTCCATTCAATTTCAATGAGAGCAAAAAACGCACAAAAAGTTAAATATTTTAAATATTATAAAAGTTATAATTACAAAAAGTCTTAGCAGTAATGTCCTGAAGGAGCTGAACGTTTTGATACCAGAATGGTTGAAATCGGTTGAAAAATGAGGAACTAGTTAGAAGTCGAAAAACGTACGGAATAATAATAATAACTAGAAAAGGCTGTTCCTGCGAAACAGCAGTGAGAATGCTAATCTGCAGAATGATTGAGCAGAAGATGCAGAAAACATTGAAATCAGATTTGAAGAATTTGAAAAAGTTTGAAGAATTGAAAGAAATAGAAGAATTTGAAGGATTTTGAAGTTTGAAAAATTTGAAGAAATTTGAAGAATTTGAAAAATTTGAAGAATTTGAAAAATTTGAAGAAATTTGGAGAAATTGAAAAAGTTTGAAGGAATTTGAAAAATTTGAAGAAATTTTAAATATTTAAAAATTTTCAAAAAATTTGAAGGAATTTGAAAAATTTGAAGAATTTGACAAACTTGAAGAATTTAAAACATTTAGAAGAAATTTAGAGAATTTGAACAAATTTGAAGGAATTTGAAAAATTTGAAAAATTAAAAAAAAATTGAAGAATTTGAAGATTAAGAACAACAAAAAAAATTCTGAAGAAATTTAGCAAGGCGCCTGCCTCGTGGTACCGTCAAAAATACTAACGGGGAGTAACACTGCGAATTTCAGCTTCCTACGGTCTTTACAGCACCCACAGTGCCCTTCGAAAGGTGCCATGTTAAGTCAATGGACCTCCTAGAAGCCTCTGGCTAAAAGGGTTGTCATGGAGACTCCCTCACAGCTGTAGCCCTCTATTTGTCTGTAAAGGCAGAACAACCCCGGCTAAGCAGAAGTTGGTAGGACCTTTCTAAAGCTACTTCTGGTTAGCAACATGCTAACCGTTAGCCGCTAGCATGGTTGTGTTCAGTATCACCGGGTGATTGTACTCTGTCAGTTTGGTCCAAATCCTGTACTGGGAAGTGCCTCAAAAAGGGGTGCCAATACTTAATGTCACCAAACGTGACCAAAGTTCATGGGTCAGATTGGCCTCCTTTAGCAACTCAGCCTCACCACATCTGGGCCAAGAACTCAACATTTGACCAAAATGGTCAGTAGCGCCATTTCCCACATGTGGGGGGTGCTGTATTGGCCAATTGGGTCGTGTCTGGGCATCATGCCAGGTCCTGTTGGAAGCAAAGGCCCAATAGGAAAGCATGTGACATCCAAAATGGGACAGAAAACTGACACATGGCTGAAAGTCACTTGAAAATTTTAAAATGTTAAGAGGAAGTGACTGTGCGAATTTCAGGCTCCTACATTAATCACAGCCACTGCAGTGGGTGTTGAAAGTTGCTATTCTATCCGAATGGAGCATGTCCCCCTGGCCCTCAGAGTTCCGTCGTCATGGAAACTCACTGACACAGCTGCAGCGGCCAGTCTCCCGAAGTGCAGAGACTTTGTCAGACTCTGCCTCATTGAAATAGAATGGAGAACTTTGCCTCAAACAACGCTCCATATCTCCTGTTCTGTAAATGGTACAGACATATTTTTTTCAGCGTTTAGTTCGTAACGGATAGGAGAACAAGAAAAACTATCGGTTTTTGCTAGAAATATTTTAATTTAGGCGTAAAAAATTATGATATAAAGAGGATTTTTATGAAATTTGAGAAATCCTCTACAAACGGTCCCGAACAAATCGCTGTAGCTGAAAAAGTATAAGAGATATCAAAATAATTCTTTCACTCTGAGTATCAGCAGGCTTTTGAGGACTATGGAGTTTATTTTTAGGTTTGTACGAAAATCGGTGTAGGCACAGCGACGATGTAAAAAGTGGATGATGTGGAAGAATGAAGCTCCAAAGCGTTTTAAGGATTTTGCACATTCGCTACTCCCGAACAAATTGTTCCTGCGGAAAAACCGTAACAGTTATCCACAAAATTCCTTTTTTATGAGTGCCAGAAGGGTCGGTACATTCATGTGTGAAAGTCTCATGCCTGTACATAAAACGGTTTAGGAGTAGCGACGATGTAGAAAAGTGCCTCATTTGGGGAGATTGAAGTCTGATCCTGTTTTAGCATTTTCCTAAAACGCTACTCCCGAACAAATTGTTCCTGCGGCAAAACCGTAACATTTATCGACAAAATTTCTCTTTTGTGAGCGCCAGAAGGGTCTGGACATGAATGTGTGAAAGTCTCGTGCCTGTACATGAAACGGTTTAGGAGTAGTGACGATGTAAATACATGTGATGTTTTGGATTTCCAGGTGTCATTTTTGAAAACCGCTCCATAGGAAATGAATGGGGAAGGTTTCGGGTTAGTGTCGCTCTGAGGTGATTTGCGAAAAATCTATAAATCCCACACCAATGATGGTTACATTTTCCGAATCCAGACAAAAATTCCTACGTTTTGATGTATAATTTATGTGGATAGGTTGAAAATTGAGCGAGTGAGAAGAAGTTGTTCGGAGAAGAAGAATTTGTTGAATTTCTAGAGTGCGCACTCTAACAGAGGCTCCTTGACGACCATAGCAACGCATATTATTTGCTGAATTTCTTGAAAAACCAAAATTATTTTAAAGACGTACTATACGAAAATGGTGAAAGATATGAAAAAGCTGAAACATGCCATAATAGCCAAAAGATATCACTACATTTCAAAAGTTGAATGACGTTTCTAGCTGAAAGTAGGCTGAAGCAGTAAGATGTCAAAAAGCTGAAATATTTGAAGAATTTGAAGGATTCTCCATTCAATTTCAATGAGAGCAAAAAACGCACAAAAAGTTAAATATTTTAAATATTATAAAAGTTATAATTACAAAAAGTCTTAGCAGTAATGTCCTGAAGGAGCTGAACGTTTTGATACCAGAATGGTTGAAATCGGTTGAAAAATGCAGAACTAGTTAGAAGTCGAAAAACGTACGGAATAATAATAATAATAAAAATACAGAAAAACAGGAAAACAATAAGTGAGAATGCTGTATAGCATTCTCACTTGACTAGAAAAGGCTGTTCCTGCGAAACAGCAGTGAGAATGCTAATCTGCAGAATGATTGAGCAGAATATGCAGAAAACTGTGAAATCAGATTTGAAGAATTTGAAAAAATTTAAAAATTTGAAGGGATTTGAAGAATTTGAAAAAGTTTGAAGAATTGAAAGAAATAGAATTTGAAGGAATTTGAAAAATTTGAAGAATTTGACAAATTTGAAGAATTTAAAAATTTTGAAGAAATTTGGAGAATTTGAACAACTTTGAAGGAATTTGAAAAATTTGAAAATTTAAAAAAATTGAAGAATTTGAAGATTAAGAACAACTAAAAAAATTCTGAAGAAATTTAGCAAGGCGCCTGCCTCGTGGTACCGTCAAAAATACTAACAGGGAGTAACACTGCGAATTTCAGCTTCCTACGGTCTTCACAGCACCCACAGTAGCCTTCGAAAGGTGCCATGTTAAGTCAATGGACCTCCTAGAAGCCTCTGGCTAAAAGGGTTGTCATGGAGACTCCCTCACAGCTGTAGCCCTCTATTTGTCTGTAAAGGCAGAACAACCCCGGCAAAGCAGAAGTTGGTAGGACCTTTCTAAAGCTACTTCTGGTTAGCAACATGCTAACCGTTAGCCGCTAGCATGGTTGTGTTCAGTATCACTGGGTGATTGTACTCTGTCAGTTTGGTCCAAATCCTGTACTGGGAAGTGCCTCAAATAGGGGTGCCAATACTTAATGTCACCAAACGTGACCAAAGTTCATGGGTCAGATTGGCCTCCTTTAGAAACTCAGCCTCACCACATCTGGGCCCAGAACTCAACATTTGACCAAAATGCTCAGTAGCTCCATTTCCCACATGTGGCTGGTGCTGTATTGGCCAATTGGGTCGTGTCTGGGCATCATGCCAGGTCCTGTTGGAAGCAAAGGCCCAATAGAAAAGCATGTGAAATCCAAAATGGGTCAAAAAAGTGACATATCGCTGAAAGTCACTTGAAAATTTTAAAATGTCAAGAGGAAGTGACTGTGCGAATTTCAGATTGCTACATTAATCATAGCCACTGCAGCGGGCGTCGAAAGTTGCCATTGCATCTCAATGGAGATTCTCCCACTGGCCCTCAGAGTTCCGTCGTCATGGAAACTCACTGACACAGCTGCAGCGGGCCAGTCCACAGAAGTGCAGAGACTTTGTCAGACTCTGCCTCTTTGAAATAGAATGGAATACTTTGCCTCAAACAACGCTCCATATCTCCTGTTTCGTAAATGGTAGAGACATAATTTTTTCAGCGTTTAGTTCCTAACGGATAGGAGAACAAGAAAAACTATCGGTTTTTGCTAGAAATATTTTAATTTAGGTGTAAATAATTATGATATAAAGAGGATTTTTATGAAATTTGAGAAATCCTCTACAAACGGTCCCGAACAAATCGCTGTAGCTGAAAAAGTATAAGAGATATCAAAATAATTCTTTCACTCTGAGTATCAGCAGGCTTTTGAGGACTATGGAGTTCATTTTTAGGTTTGTAAAAAAATCGGTGTAGGCACAGCGATGATGTAAAAAGTGGATGATGTGGAAGAATGAAGCTCCAAAGCGTTTTAAGGATTTTGCACATTCGCTACTCCCGAACAAATTGTTCCTGTGGAAAAACCGTAACAGTTATCCACAAAATTCCTTTTTTATGAGTGCCAGAAGGGTCGGGACATTCATGTGTGAAAGTCTCATGCCTGTACATAAAACGGTTTAGGAGTAGCGACGATGTAGAAAAGTGCCTCATTTGGGGAGATTGAAGTCTGATCCTGTTTTAGCATTTTCCCAAAACGCTACTCCCGAACAAATTGTTCCTGCGGCAAAACCGTAACATTTATCGACAAAATTTCTCTTTTGTGAGCGCCAGAAGGGTCGGGACATGAATGTGTGAACGTCTCATGCCTGTACATGAAACGGTTTAGGAGTAGCGACGATGCGAAAACATGTGATGTTTTGGATTTCCAGGTGTCATTTTTGAAAACCGCTCCATAGGAAATGAATGGGGAAGGTTTCGGGTTAGTGTCGCTCTGAGGTGATTTGCGAAAAATCTATAAATCCCACACCAATGATGGCTACATTTTCCGAATCCAGACAAAAATTCCTACGTTTTGATATATAATTTATGTGGATAGGTTTAAAATTGAGCGAGTGAGAAGAAGTTGTTCGGAGAAGAAGAATTTGTTGAATTTCTAGAGTGCGCACTCTAACAGAGGCTCCTTGACAACCATAGCAACGCATGTTATTTGGCTGAATTTCTTGAAAAGCCAAAATTATTTTAAGGAGGTACTATATGAAAATGGTAAAAGATATGAAAAAGCTGAACTATACCATAATAGCTGAAAGATATTACTACATTTTAAAAGTTGAATGACATTTATAGCTGAAAGTAGGCTGAAGCAGTAAAATGACAAAAAGTTGTAATATTTGAAGAATTTGAAGGATTTTCCATTCATTTTCAATGAGAGCAAAAAACGCACAAAAAGTTAAATATTTTAAATATTATAAAAGTTATAATTACAAAAAGACATAGCAGTAATGTTGTGAACGAGCTGAACGTTTTGATACGAAAATTGTTTAAATCGGTTGAAGTATGCAGGAGTAGTTAGATGCCGAAAAACGTACGGAATAATAATCAAGACCTGAAGGAACTTAATAAGTGAGAATGCTGTATAGCATTCTCACTTGACTAGAAAAGGCTGTTCCTGCGAAACAGCAGTGAGAATGCTAATCTGCAGAATGATTGAGCAGAAGATGCAGAAAACATTGAAATCAGATTTGAAGAATTTGAAAAAATGTAAAAATTTGAAGGGATTTGAAGAATTTGAAAAAGTTTGAAGAATTGAAAGAAATAGAATTTGAAGGAATTTGAAGAGTTTGAAGAAATTTGAAGAATTTGAAAAATTTGAAGAAATATGGAGAATTTGAAAAAATTTGAAGAATTTGAAGAAATTTGAAATATTTGAAAATTTTCAAAAAATTTGAAGGAATTTGAAAAATTTGAAGAATTTGACAAATTTGAAGAATTTAAAAATTTTGAAGAAATTTGGAGAATTTGAACAACTTTGAAGGAATTTGAAAAATTTGAAAATTTAAAAAAATTGAAGAATTTGAAGATTAAGAACAACTAAAAAAATTCTGAAGAAATTTAGCAAGGCGCCTGCCTCGTGGTACCGTCAAAAATACTAACAGGGAGTAACACTGCGAATTTCAGCTTCCTACGGTCTTCACAGCACCCGCAGTAGCCTTCGACAGGTGCCATGTTAAGTCAATGGACCTCCTAGAAGCCTCTGGCTAAAAGGGTTGTCATGGAGACTCCCTCACAGCTGTAGCCCTCTATTTGTCTGTAAAGGCAGAACAGCCCCGCCAAAGCAGAAGTTGGTAGGACCTTTCTAAAGCTACTTCTGGTTAGCAACATGCTAACCGTTAGCTGCTAGCATGGTTGTGTTCAGTATCACCGGGTGATTGTACTCTGTCAGTTTGGTCCAAATCCTGTACTGGGAAGTGCCTCAAAAAGGGGTGCCAATACTTAATGTCACCAAACGTGACCAAAATTCATGGGTCAGATTGGCCTCCTTTAGCAACTCAGCCTCACCACATCTGGGCCCAGAACTCAACATTTGACCAAAATGGTCAGTAGCTCCATTTCCCACATGTGGCTGGTGCTGTATTGGCCAATTGGGTCGTGTCTGGGCATCATGCCAGGTCCTGTTGGAAGCAAAGGCCCAATAGAAAAGCATGTGAAATCCAAAATGGGTCAGAAAAGTGACATATCGCTGAAAGTCACTTGAAAATTTTAAAATGTCAAGAGGAAGTGACTGTGCGAATTTCAGATTGCTACATTAATCATAGCCGCTGCAGCGGGCGTCGAAAGTTGCCATTGTATCTCAATGGAGATTCTCCCTCTGGCCCTCAGAGTTCCGTCGTCATGGAAACTCACTGACACAGCTGCAGCGGCCAGTCTCCCGAAGTGCAGAGACTTTGTCAGACTCTGCCTCATTGAAATAGAATGGAGAACTTTGCCTGAAACAACGCTCCATATCTCCTGTTCTGTAAATGGTAGAGACATAATTTTTTCAGCGTTTAGTTCGTAACGGATAGGAGAACAAGAAAAACTATCGGTTTTTGCTAGAAATATTTTAATTTAGGCGTAAAAAATTATGATATAAAGAGGATTTTTATGAAATTTGAGAAATCCTCTACAAACGGTCCCGAACAAATCGCTGTAGCTGAAAAAGTATAAGAGATATCAAAATAATTCTTTCACTCTGAGTATCAGCAGGCTTTTGAGGACTATGGAGTTCATTTTTAGGTTAGTACAAAAATCGGTGTAGGCACAGCGATGATGTAAAAAGTGGATGATGTGGAAGAATGAAGCTCCAAAGCGTTTTAAGGATTTTGCACATTCGCTACTCCCGAACAAATTGTTCCTGCGGAAAAACCGTAACAGTTATCCACAAAATTCCTTTTTTATGAGTGCCAGAAGGGTCGGGACATTCATGTGTGAAAGTCTCATGCCTGTACATAAAACGGTTTAGGAGTAGCGACGATGTAGAAAAGTGCCTCATTTGGGGAGATTGAAGTCTGATCATGTTTTAGCATTTTCCCAAAACGCTACTCCCGAACAAATTGTTCCTGCGGCAAAACTGTAACATTTATCGACAAAATTTCTCTTTTGTGAGCGCCAGAAGGGTCTGGACATGAATGTGTGAAAGTCTCGTGCCTGTACATGAAACGGTTTAGGAGTAGTGACGATGTAAATACATGTGATGTTTTGGATTTCCAGGTGTCATTTTTGAAAACCGCTCCATAGGAAATGAATGGGGAAGGTTTCGGGTTAGTGTCGCTCTGAGGTGATTTGCGAAAAATCTATAAATCCCACACCAATGATGGTTACATTTTCCGAATCCAGACAAAAATTCCTACGTTTTGATGTATAATTTATGTGGATAGGTTGAAAATTGAGCGAGTGAGAAGAAGTTGTTCGGAGAAGAAGAATTTGTTGAATTTCTAGAGTGCGCACTCTAACAGAGGCTCCTTGACAACCATAGCAACGCATGTTATTTGCTGAATTTCTTGAAAAGCCAAAATTATTTTAAGGAGGTACTATATGAAAATGGTAAAAGATATGAAAAAGCTGAACTATACCATAATAGCTGAAAGATATCACTACATTTTAAAAGTTGAATGGCGTTTCTAGCTGAAAGTAGGCTGAAGCAGTAAGCTGTCAAAAAGCTGAAATATTTGAAGAATTTGAAGGATTCTCCATTCATTTGAATGAGAGCAAAAAACTCACAAAAAGTTGAATATTTTAAATATTATAAAAGTTATAATTACCAAAAGTCATAGCAGTAATGTCCTGAAGGAGCTGAACGTTTTGATACCAGAATGGTTGAAATCGGTTGAAAAATGCGGAACGAGTTAGGCGTCGAAAAACGTACGGAATAATAATAAAAAGTAAAGAAAAACAGGAAAACAATAAGTGAGAATGCTGTATAGCATTCTCACTTGACTAGAAAAAGCTGTTCCTACGCAACAGCGAGTGAGAATGCTAATCTGCAAAATGATTTGAGGAGAAGATGCAGACGTTTCATGCAGAAGAGAAAAAAGCTGAAAAACATTTAAGAATTTGAAAAATTTGAAGAAATTGAAAAATTTGAACAATTTGTAGTAGTAGTAGCAGTAGTATCAGTAGTAGTAGTAATAGTAGTAGTAGTATTCAGTAGTAGTAGTTGTAGTAGTAGTAGTAGAAGTAGTAGTAGAAGAAGTAGTAGTAGTAGTATCAGTAGTAGTAGTATCAGTAGTAGTAGTAGTTGTATCAGTTTTTAAAGAATTTGAAGGAATTTGAAGAATTTGAAGTAATTTGTAGTAGTAGTAGTAGTAGTAGTATCAGTAGTACTAGTAGTAGTAGTTGTTGTATTAGTAATAGTAGTAGTATCAGTAGTCGTAGGAGTAGTATCAGTAGTAGTAGTAGTATCAGTTTTTAAAGAATTTGAAGGAATTTGAAGAATTTGAAGGAATTTGTAGTAGTAGTAGTAGCAGTAGTAGTAGTAGTATCAGTAGTACTAGTAAAAGTAGTTGTTGTATTAGTAGTAGTAATAGTAGTAGTATCAGTAGTAGTATCAGTAGTAGTAGTAGTATCAGTTTTTAAAGAATTTGAAGGAATTTTGTAGCAGTAGTACTATTAGTAGTAGTAGTAGTAGTATCAGTAGTACTACTACTAGTAGTAGTTGTATTAGTAGTAGTAATAGTTGTAGTAGCAGTAGTAGTTGTTGTAGTAGCAGTAGCAGCAGTAGTATCATTGGTAGTAGTAGTAGTAGTATCAGTAGTAGTAGTAGTAGTAGTAGTAGTAGTATCAGTAGTACTAGTAGTAGTAGTTGTTGTATTAGTAGTAGTAATAGTAGTAGTATCAGTAGTAGTTGTTGTAGTATCAGCAGTAGCATCAGTAGTAGTAGCAGTAGCAGCAGTAGTATCATTAGTAGTAGAAGTAGTAGTAGTAGTAGTAGTAGTAGTAGTAGTGGTAGTAGTATCAGTAGTACTAGTAGTAGTAGTAGTAGTAGTATCTGTTGTAGTAATAGTATTGGCATCAGTTGTATCAGAAGAACTAGAAGGAATTTGAAGAATTTGAAAAATTTGAAGGAATTTGCATTCATTTCAATGGGAGCAAAAAACGCACAAAAAGTACAAATACTTCAAAAAGTATAAAAGGTACCATAACCATGAGACATAGCAGTAATGTCGAGAACGAGCCGAACGTTTTGGTACGAAAATCGTTGAAATCGGTTGAAGTATGCAGGAGTAGTTAGACGCACAAAAACGTACGGAATAATAATAATAATAATAATAAAGAAAAACAGGAAAACAATAAGTGAGAATGCTGTATAGCATTCTCACTGATAAAAATACAGAAAAACAGGAAAACAATAAGTGAGAATGCTGTATAGCATTCTCACTTGATAATAAACACAAGAATAAACTAAGAAACCAAACATAGAGGAAATGTATGGGAACACCTTTCTAACAGTAATAGTAGCAGAAAAGAAATAACTATGTATGGCAAGATCTTTAGAATATAAATGAACAACAAGGAAATGATAAAAGCACAAACACAAAGAAAAACCTGAACACCCAAGAATCGTAACATTTTTATACAAAAAACTTGATGCTCTGTAACATGTCCCGAGGTAAAATAAGTTAAATGCATACCTTGGCATGTTTATTTATCATTTAAGTCAGGAAGGCACTGTAGCCATGCAGTGTTAATTCAAGGCTCATTGACATGTGCAGGCCAGATTTTAATACAGGTTACGTCTACATGCCGGCTGTATTTTTACATCTCCAGATCTGGTTATTAGGGTCAAGTTTCTAACAGAATGATAGTTCAAAAGACTAATTTCAATGTGTCTTTGTCCTTAAACCTTTTTAGGAGCAACAAATACCAGATGAGGCAAGTTGACTCAGGCACACCTCCTCTTCCTCCCCGAACGCAGTTTCTCACAGCAGGTAAGGCTCCGCCCCCTTCCAGTACCGGGCCCTGAAACACAAAATGTTTGCAGCAACTGTAAAAACCTCGCAGAAAATGACAGTTTAACTTTTTCCACGAAAAACGCTGACACTCGAGCAGAAACAGAAACCCACACATTCACTTTCAGTTAAGCTTTCGGAGGCAGAGTTCCTTTAATTTAGGCTAAGGGTATTTAACGGCCTTCTCTTTTATTTGACACAGTTATTCTCAAGTGCGAGTTATTATTATAATAATATTAATAATAATAATAATTATTATTATTGTCATTACTAGTATTAGAAATCAGGAGATATTTTTAGTTATTTTTTAACTCTCAAACTAAGGGTGTGTTTTTTCAGGACTCAAACCAGGAATGTTTTCAAACCAGAACACAGTTAGATTAACTGAGAGCAGATTTTTATGTAATGCAGATGGCCTCCCGTTAGAAATTATGAGCCTGACACGTAATGCAGAAAAGAAAAGGCGGCCTTAAAGCCTTGCGGTACTTGTCAAAGTAATGTTTCTTACAAACAGTTTTGTGTTTGCCACTTTAAAGCTCATAAAAAAAGCTTTTAAATAATCTGTAATAATCAGACCCACAATAAATGGTAAACACATTGAAGCTGGTAAGAAAGCGTCACTTTCCACAGTGCAAAGAGTGCTGATATAAAACAGATTACGGTTTGTAAATGCACTCTGACACAAAGATCTTAATTTACAGAGACATGTTGTTTGGTCTGATGAAAAGTGAAGAGTTTGGGCCGTAATGATAATGAGGAAAAACACCAATCCATCTATAAAGTACGGAAAAAGAGGCATCATGCAGGTGAAACTGGTGCATTTATCAAAAATAGATGGCATCGAGAACAAAAGGACAAGGTACCAATTTCCAGTAAGGCCCCCTTTATTAATGGGTAATAAAGAAGTTTATAGATGCATTATTAAATAATATGTAAACAGTTTATAACTCATTCATATGTGTTTTATATGCATTAATTAAGGCCGAGCAAGAGACAAAACTAACTGTTCTCTTGCCAAATAATTAGCCTAATCTGTTTATCTATATATTTAATCTAGAGTTGGTTATATTAAAGATTCCTGGATAAATTACTACCTTGTAAGAGCAAAACCGGTCAGTTTTGTCTCTTCCTCGCCCTTTAATAATGCATAATAAACACTTATGAATGAGTTATAAACTGTTTACATATTAAACAATTTGAATAAACATACAGAAAGCATAAAATCAAACGACTTCATTGTTTCTGTTCATAATAAGAACTAAGATAGGTAAATACTTTTCTGAATTAAAGTAATTTTGTCCAGATTTTCCAAAGCTACAACTGGAATAACTTCTTTTTTTCATTCTTTTACTGGAACGAACTTCATTACTAACATTTTAAAGCATAATTATTTATATTCATAAATTACCAAAAGAAAAAACATTACATTAAGCGAAGTAATTCCCTGACTAGACCTCTTTAGTTTCACTAGAACAAGTTTCATCACTAATAATTCAAAGCCTAATTATTTCTATTCATACATTAACAAAATCCTTAAAGCTACAACTTAAGGTCTCTGATCCGACCTTTCTAAACTGCTTAAGTTGATTCTCGCTAACAGTTTTGATCTCATAAAATAAAGGGTAAATGGAGGCCACTATGTGAGCTACAGGCTGTTTTACCATAAAAAGAGGAGCCTAAATATTAGCCAGTGATGTTTGTGAGTTATTATGGGATGTTAAGGGCTTATAATAACCTGTCCATGTCAGGCGTAGCTTCATAATAATGACTACATGAATCTCTTTCCAGCTGAACTCTGCATTAAACAGCTTTTGATTATGTAGGAAACAAAAAAAGTAACTCACCCCCAAAATTATTTAATGGCAAAATTATTAGGATGTCAAAATAAAAGCCCTTCCTGTTCCATTCATTCTGCAGTTTGAGTTTAATTCTTTTTATTCTGAAGCTTAATGCTTGTTTAGAGCAAAACATAATGAAGAATTGGACAAACAGGTGTCAACATGGTCATAACAAAGATAAAAAAAAAACACTTTGTTGGATTAAATCAGAAATTTAACATTAACATGTGTTAATCTATTAGTTTTTTTCACAGCATAAATGTATATTTATTTGCCCCAATTTCTAATGGGGCAAATATTATAGTCGATCAATTCTCAAAATAATAAAAAGCAACCTTTATCAGTTTTATATTTGAAGGTGAAATATTAAAAGATAGCTGTTAATGAATATTAAAAAGACAGAGAGATCATCATTAAATGTCCATGTTGTAATTTAGGCCTGAGCACAAACAGGAGAGCGATGCAGATTCAGAGGTGACACAAAGAGGTGATATAAAAATGTATATATATATAAATAAAAAAATAAAAAAAAGATTCAAAAGTGAGCTAGATGTCGTGGGTTTGATGACAACTTTTTTTTTAGTCATCAGAGACTTGAGATTTTACTTGAACTTGGAAAAACATCTCTGGATGATGCATGAATGCTTCTTTGTGCTCCATGATGTTCTCCTGGTTGGTTCTGCCTCTGACCCTTCTTGTGTGAGGCTTTTAAGGAAGATCTCGTTATGACCCCTCACTTATCGGTTGATAAGATTCCTGTGCTTTCTGTGTCTCTGTTCTGTCTTCTCTAAGCCCCAGTGGGTGGAGGCAGATGAGCGTTCACACTGAGCCTGGTTCTGGTTCTGCTGGAGGTTCTCCTCCCTGTTAAAGGGGAGTTTTCCTCTCCACTGTCGCTTCATGCATGCTCAGTATGAGGGATTGCTGCAAAGCCATCAACAATGCAGACGACTGTCCACTGTGGCTCTACGCTCTTTCAGGAGGAGTGAATGCTGCTTGGAGAGACTTGATGCAACCTGCTGGGTTTCCTTAGAGAGGAAACTTTCTCACCAACCTGGAGGATCTGATGGAGTCTGACTTTGGAGAGAGCCTTGAGATGATGTGTATCATGAATTGGCGCTATAAAAATAAAAATGAATTGAAAATTGAATTGAATGTTTCCCCCGTATAAACAATTACCATATTTTTTATAACAAGGATATTATATTATAAGTCCTTATATTCAAGCATCACATCCAGATGTTTCTGCAATCTTTTGACCTCTTTTTGACCAATGTGTCTGGAGGATCTGATTGAGTTTGACTTTGGAAATGACATGCATCATGAATTGGCGCTATATAAATAAAATTTTATTGAATTGACTTGGTTGGAGGATGCACTAATTGTTTAGTTTCAAATAACAGTAGGTTAATCAACCAAATAATGTTTTTTTTTTGTCCATACATGATTGCAAACCGAAAAAAAAATTAAATTTGTCGTTTCAGGCGCCCAAAGCTATGAGAACCTGGCTGAAGAGCTGGACTGCGAGGACCAGAGCGAGCACGACTACGAGGAGACCCTGGACCAGAAGCTCGACGCCGTGAAGGTGGAGGAAAACAGGATCCTCGGTTCCGCTCCGCTCTGCAATCACCCGAACAGAAACTCAGAGGCTTCGGTCGGCCTGAGCTACGAGAATCTGGCAGAAGAGCACGACTACGAGGAGAGCATGGATCCACAGCTGGACTACGTGGAGGTGGAGGACGAAGCCGAGCGTTTTCCTCCTCCGGCTCCTCTCTGCAACTCCGACCCAAACATGAAATGCAACATTTCTTTGGCTCAGAGCTACGAAAACCTCGCCGACGAGAACGATTACGAGGAGAGCACGGACCAGCAGTGGGACTATGTGAAGGTGGAGGACGACGAGGCGCTGGTGTCTCATCACAAGGCCAGGGACAACCACTCCACCGCCTCCACGGAGGACTACGATGACATCGGAGGCGACGATGACGAAGACTATGATGATGTGGTATGAGGTCACGAGAGGAAGAGAGACCTTTGTCTGACTCCCAAGGAGCAGATTCTCTTTTATTCTCATCTTCAAGTGTTATTCACAGCTTTTACAAAGCAGAACGACTGATATAGCAGAGTTTATGATTCCTCCACAACTTATCAATTAATACTGATCATTTATCAGTGTGGAAGGCTTTTTTCCCCCTTTTTTGCTTTATAACTTTGTGAACTATGTTTTTTTTTTTTTTAATAAAGCACATTCAATTTATATTTGGAAAAATGTATAAGGAGTGAACATATCGTTTTTTTTAACTCAACTATTATTTATACAGGCAGTCTCATTGAGATCCATAATGTGATTTAAAGGACAGAACTGTAATAATAATAATAATAATACATTTAATTTATACAGCACTTTCTATCAAAAGATCTCCAAGTGCTACAGGGGAAGAGAAAAAAAAACATAAAAAAAAACCGTTAAAAAGCGTTAAAAATAAAACATCTAAAGGGGACCAAAAGCTTTGCTAAAAAGAAATATTTTAAGGCCTTTTTTAAAACACTCGGTGGACTGAGGTGCCCTCAAGGTGTCAGGGAGGGCAGAGCTGTGTTGATAAAAACAAACAAAAAAAAGTCACAGAATTATTAAAACATTCACATTAAATATGCTAATTGAATGATGCATTGCATGAATGTCACCAATAGATAATTGATTGACTGCATTTAAGCTTCTTTTTTTTGGAGCAGAGATGATCAAACAAGATAAAAGTGAACAAAATGGCAGAACAGCAAAGAAAAACTTGTTTTAAATAACTACAACACTGGTGTGTTTTTACATGTTTCTAGTTTTAAAAAGGTGAATTATCAAAAGTTTAAGATACACTGAATATTTTATTTTAATTATGGGTCATTGTTGTGCTGTCAAAACATATTTACCCCTTTAGAGATTTTATGCTGTTAAAACCTATTTGTCAAACTTAAATGTTTCCGATTATTCTTAACATTTGACAAAAAATAACTTGAGTAAATACAAAATACAGTTATAATTTGGGGTTTTATTCATCCAGGGAAAATAAAGCCGTCCAAATTAACCAGATCTTCTGTGGGGGAAAAAGTAAATGCACCCTAAACTCCAATAACTGGTTGTTCATCCCTTGGCGGCAACGACTGTGATCAGATGTTTGTGATAACTGGTAACGTCACTGTGGATGAATTCTGACCCACTCTGCCTTGCAGAATTGTTTTAACTCAGCCTTGCAATATAAATGGCCAATTTAAGGTCGTATAACAGGATTCTGATAAGGTTAAAGTCCAGACCTTGACTAGGCCACTCCACAACCTTTATTTTGTTTGTTTTGGATCAGTTTCCCATTGCAGAATCAAAGAGCATTCAAAGTTGCACAGAGATCCCCAGACATTCACCTGCAAGATGTTCCTCTTCTGAAATCCTGTTATAGTTTTGGGTCAGATGTAACATGATGTACACCAGGGGCGATTCTAGGATCTGACCTTTAGGGGTGCTCAGCCCCCAGTGTTGACTGTGATTCCTGGCACGAACAACAGGCTTTCCGTTTTTAGTCCAGATGTAAGATTCTTAGAGTTGACACATTTTTGAGCTAAAGCTCATCAAACAAGCTACAATATAGGCCCATCCAAAAGCAGCGGCAAACAGATTGAAATGTTTTCACTCGATAAAACCTTGTGCATTTGTAAAACCTGCATGATGGCAATAGTTAGACCAGCTTTATTGATAAAACTGAGGAATAATTTCCCTAAAGACACAAAACTAGGGTTAGGGCACTGCTACATAGTGTTTGTCAGCTGGCTGAAAAAAGGGCTGCTATTACTGCACTTTCATTATTGTCGTATTGCTTTGCTTACAAATTTAGCAGTTTGGATATATACCCAGTTGTGGAAAAGCATTTATTTATTTATATATACATACATACATATGCCATTAGATATGCAGTCTCATATAAGACATAAGCCTACCATATATTATGGCGGTCTAAATTACAAAATTACATTAAAATTATTATTTTTATAAAAAATTATACAAATGTTTTATCTTTGGAACAGAATCAAGGTGTAATATATTCAACAAATTATTAACTAACATGGTTTAAAACAAAGAAATAACTTCTATAAATATAAATAGACAACACCTACAAACATACAATTAAAAAATAGTTGGAATGGAAATTAATTTACTGATTATTTAATGTATTTTTACAGGTAGTGAAAAAAAATGAAATGAACCAGCATGTGTACATGACTACAACTGATCCAGGTTAGGTCAGATGTAGTCATGTTCACTTAAACATGGAGCCACCTCTGCTGGAGCAGGAGGCCGCTTCCAGACAGCTCTCTGCCACTTTAAAGCTAACAAAGCTTGCCTCACGCACCACCATAAAATAGACCAGGACCCTGAGCTGAAGAGAGCTGCTCTCAGTGTGAAGTTTCCCCTCCTTCACAATAAATATGTATGTGTGGAGGCAGCAGAGGTCCTCGGGGGACTTCCAGTGGATTTGCAGGGCTTGTTTGATCAGGTCGAGGTTCTCATCAGGACTTTGATGGCGCTGCCTGTGTCTTCATGTGACACTGAGAGGAGTTTCCGTACTCTGCATCGGTTAAAGACAAAGACTATTTCGGTCTATGTGATGTCCATAAAGTGAAGATGGACATAAACATGATCTGCCATGAGTTTGTCGGATCCAGCATCACTGGAAGAAGAACATCTGGTTCTTTTGTTTAGAGAAGTGCTGTTTTTATTTTTATTTTTTGCTGTTAGGTGCAAATGTTATTAGTGTGGCTGGCATAAACTGTGCTTCAGGTTTTCACAGCCAGATGACATAACAGCAGATGAATTGATGAATGGGCGGTTAAAACCTTTTATTTATAGACCCACTGTTACAATCTGTTACTTCAAAGTGCTGTACATGTATAAGTTTCCACATTTATGTGGGATAGTTATAATATCTCATTGAATTTTTGTGTGTTGATTCTGAGGTAAATATATATTTCTGAAGAGGAGTTTGATTTTGTTGGATTATTCTTGAAGATTTTTCTTTTATACCATGAGCTTCAATTTCCTCTGAAGCTGCTTTGATGGAGTATATTAAATATTAGAGCAGCATGCAAATAAATGTTAGATGTAATCATAAAGGTGGACCATTGCTACCTTCCACCTAATACCGTTGATGGTTGAACAGGTAGAAACCTGTATGCAGGTAAAATATGGACTAATAAAGAATAATGCTATTACTACTATAATTACTTTTAATAACGTTTCTTAACATGCTGAAGTAGGGCTGGATGATATAGAAAAACATTGATAAAATGTAAGTCAAATTGATTGATATTGATAATTCTCCAAAAATTTAAATAATAGATTCTAAGTTCAGCTCTGGCCATTTTATGCTGTTGCTTAGTGACCTATATTTAAATAAAGAATGCAGAATTCAAACTCAACCCTTTATTCAACCAACTTTTTATCAAAACAACTACAAGTTATCAAACAACTACAAGTTTTTAAAAAGTAAAAACACGTGTTCTCTGAAGTCTTTGAAGGGGGCGAAGCTTACTGGGCCTGCGTTGTGATTGGTTGAGAGGATGTAATATTACCATACATGGCTAGAATCCAAAAGGAAGGAAAACTGTTATTCTATTGAACTTTTTATTGATCTTTTTTCTGTCATCGATATACGTCTATTGATCGATGCATATATCTTTATTGAATTATCGTCCAGCCCTATGCTGAAGGCTCAACCTTGCAAGAAAAGTTGCAAAGGTGCATGAAAGAGAACGAGAGAGCAAGCTTTTTAGTCCCCCCCCCAAAAAATGAATTGGGTTCTTCTCACCATTCTAGGGGAGTACTGTGAAATATTATGGTGAAGAGTACTGGTTACCATCCATAAGGTGCAATCGGTATAAATATAATTTTCTACCAATCTCTATCAGAGCTCTTAAACAAATTTGATCAGATTTGACCAAGCATGACACATTTTACAACATTTAACATGGTTTTATTGTTGCTGAGTGTGATGTTGTGCTGATATATGTGGATTAAGCCTCGACCACTGCTGTGCACCACATTTCCTCATGTGGGTTAACAAAGAACTGAACTGCAGTGGAGCAAAAGCTTTTCGTGTTAACTATAAAGCCAGATTACTATCTGATTTTATACAGATTTATCTACTGAAGTAAATAAGCGCTGTGATTTTCTCCTGTTATGTCCAAATATTCATGTTACAAAGAAGGCTTTTTTTTCTCTCACTAAGACATCAGTATTATTCATTTTACTTTTAATTGGTTTTAAAGTAAAAAGCAATAACAAATGAAATAAAAATCCAACACTTTTGTCATGAACACCAAAGTTTCTGATTTTTTTGGATCTGAAAGCTGAACTCTGACACATTAGGTAGGTGGTTACCCAGTATTTTTTTAAATGAGCTACTCCTACATGTTTGTTAGGCTGTCGTCAGTAATCAAGATGAATAATCCGCATTCTTTTGAAATGTAGGAGGGACAGGAAGCGAAAAACATCCATTGCATCCTCAGTTTCTTGTCCATATTTGACTGCATTATGCATCCAGCAGTAATCCAAGTTAAGTTTATTTTTTTTTAGTGTTCATGAGATAATTAGTGACTAATCTATTAAAAATCAGTCTGATGGATAAATTGCTCACTTCTCCAGAAACAATCCCTTTAGAAAAATTTATATATTTATTTCGATTTAGAGTTTATTTTAAACTTGTGAAAGACATTTAACACATTCAGCAACGTAACATGTTAAACGATTAGAAGAAGAATCAGGAATCTAACTTAACAAGCACAACCATAACAAGCAAACAAGCAAACAAACAAAACACCAATACTTCATCTAAAGCAGAGGCGTCCAGAATGTTTGGCATGTGGACCAAAATAGTCAAAAGTATTAGTGGGCCAAAAAATATATGTATAAACAAAGCTAAAATTACAAAAAAATTATTACTTTTTGTTATTAATTCAACACTGAAATAAGCATGCAATATTTTAATTAAGCAGATAAAGATGTCTGATGTTTTTGTAGGAAAGGGATGAATAAATCATTGTACATCCTAAATTAAAAAAGGGTTTAGCATGTATGCTTTACTAAAAACAGGGAATCCAGTTTTCAAATGCCTTTGGGATCAATTGAAATTTTTTTTAATTTATTCTCAGCAATTAAACAAAGAGTTTGGGTATTTTTTTCTTTGAAAACACTTGCCGTATTTAGCCAAGCTTAATAAATTAATTGAAAGCAGATTATGTGTTAAATAATTAGGAAAAGTGTATCCATGTCAACCACTTTTGCTGGAGGACAACATGGGGCCGCACAAAATCCCTCTGTGGGCCACAAATGGCCCCCGGGCCACACTTTGGACATCCCTGATCTAAAGAGACAGAAAATCCATCAAGAGTTGCACGGTCTGGAAAACCTTCATTCCACCCTGTTCAGCCATTTTTAGAGTATAACAAGCAACCGATGACTGATCCACTTGTAGTTTGACCCAAGAAGAGCATAAAGATCTCTACACAGCTGTACTTTCAACTTTTCTGCACTCCCAGAGACTCCAAGTACACAACAAAATGTATTTAAGGGCTAAAAAAAAGTGGATTTTGCATGAAATGTTCCCTTTAATTCATACATACAAGTAATTAAAATACATGCAAACACATTAAAAAGCTATTTGAATTCTCCTTATTTGTTCTCTCTGAGCTTTTGAGAGACTTTTCTATAAAAGCCGAAACACTATCTGAATCCTGTCAGGATCCTTTTTATTATGCTTTACATGAAGAGCAAAAAAAAAAAACAATGTGTACTCTCTGCTGTCAGCTTCCACCCCTTAATTATTTGTTTGAGGCTTCTTCAACCTTTTTATTTCAGTTTTCAGAGCTGCAAAAGCCTTTCAGAAACGGGGAAGTAAGAATGTTTGCTCCAGGGTGTGCTCTTTTCATCCACAAATAATGTCCTACATCATTACACTGCATTTTAAAATACTATCAGAGTGGTCTTAGCTTGATCCGCCCATAAAATCTGAAGTTATTTGAATCTGAGGGGCCTCGCACTGAAAAACACATCTGTAACTTTAGATCTTTGAGTGATTTAGATGCTATAAAAATACATTTTTACTCTGGTAAAACAACGGTACTTTCCATTTCTGATGAATTCATCACCAGCACAGTTCCTCAGCCCACAGGAAAGAACAGGAGCTTTGTCTTCTCAAACCGAGGCTTATGCGAATAACCAACGTCTGGCAGCAAATGTTGTGGTTTGAGAGTCCATGAGCCAAGAGGAAACCAAACAAGTTCATTTTCAGGCACTTTAGAGGTCAGAAGAACGTCCAGAGACGGCTAATCAGAAGAGGATTTCTAGAAACCCACAGTTATTACAGTGGGGAATGCGAAACTGTTGCTCAATTTCCTGTTTTAATGAAACAGAGCTCAACAAGTGAAAATAAAATCACGCATTCTTTAGAAAAGAGAACCTCCACCTTCTTCTAGTTGAATTATTGAGAGTCAGGCCCCGAAAAGTTACAAGATGCACGTTTATGCTCCAATTATAATGGATTAAAATCAAATTTATTCATCTTAAAAGGATCAAAAAGGCATTTATTGTTGCCAGCCTTTCCCATTATGGGTGTGCTGTGCTTTGCTGTGAAAGAAACACACAGAAGCAAATAATGATCTAGATATTAGTCTGAAAGGTAGAATAAAATAAAGATAAAGTGGAAAGCAGAGATGATAAAAGAAAAGTTCTGTTTGGTGGAAAGTTTTGGGGCCCAGACAGCCAGTTGTCTTGGGCGCCCCCTGGTGGTTATCAGGCCCGGATCCGCTTCCAGCAGTACGCAGTAAATAGTATTATAAGAAATATACAATAGATGACATATACTACAAAAAATAAAAGAAATAAAACAAAGTAATAAAGTAATTAAACTCTAATACTCTAGCTGATACTCTTCTGACCTACATACTGTAACTTACATACCCCTCTCTAACCACATAATATCATTTCAGACATTATTCACCTTTTATTCTGTTTTAATAATGAAAATTTTTGCTTTCCAATGACTTGGCAGCATATATGCAATATTCATACACTTTAAATATGCAGACTATTTCACTGCGTAGCTATGCACTATGCAACCAAGCCTGGACTAATAGACGTTAATTGCTTTTTACTGAGACGTTTTTGTGAATGCATAAATATTTCTCATTAATGTAGATGTAGATTATATAGTAATATAGTGATAATTCTTTTCCTTTTATGCGCTAACAGGTATAGACTTTTCACACTCCTTAAAAACCTTTTCCATTATATTGCAGAACAAAATTCAATGTATTTTAGTAGGACTGTGTGAGACAAAGCAACACGAAATAGGAAAAGTAAAATGATACCTGGCTTTCAACATTTTACAGATAAAAATAAGAAAAAATGCATTTGTATTTATTTTCCTTTTGCTCTGATATATAAAATCAAGTTTCACAATCAGTAAACAGTTCAACTGTGAGAATTAGAGGCCTCAGATTTTTTTTGGGGGGGGGGGGGGGGGGGGGGGGGGTGGGTCAGGTTCTGCCTAAAGCAGAGGATTTTAGCTATCTTGTTCACAGCACAGGGGATGGTAGGACAGACGGATTGAGGCTACATCTGCTGTAGTGCTGCTCAGGTCCATTGTGGTGAATAATCCAAAATGAGCAAAAAAAAGAAGGAAATCTCTCCATTTACCTCTCTCTGTGGTTCGACCCCTCACCTCTTTCACGATGATGTGGATTATGGACTGACAGAACGACATCCTGGATACACGAGGCAAAAAAGAGCTTCCTCTGTAAGGGAGGCTGGACTCAACCTTACAGATAGGTAGCTGGAAGTAGATCTGCTGCTTCTCCATATCAACAGGATTTGGTTGAGGTGGTTGGGCATCTGATCGGGATGCCTCAATTCAATTAAATTTTATTTATATAGCACCAAATGACAGCAAACGTCATTTCAAGTCTCTTTCCAAAGTCAGACTCCATCAGATCCTCCAGGTTGGTCAGAAAGTTTCCTCTCTAAGGAAACCCAGCAGGTTGCATCAAGTCTCTCCAAGCAGCATTCACTCCTCCTGAAAGAGCGTAGAGCCACAGTGGACAGTCGTCTGCATTGTTGATGGCTTTGCAGCAATCCCTCATACTGAGCATGCATGAAGCGACAGTGGAGAGGAAAACTCCCCTTTAACAGGGAGGAGAACCTCCAGCAGAACCAGAACCAGGCTCAGTGTGAACGCTCATCTGCCTCCACCCACTGGGGCTTAGAGAAGACAGAGCAGAGACACAGAAAGCTCAGAAGCTCACATTGACCCAGGAGTACTTTCTATGTTAGATGGTAATAGAGGATGATCTGCCTCCCCTGATGATGTCACAGCTAACAGAACACCAGACCAGGTGTACCTTCTATGAAGAGAAAAATGAGAGAACAAAAAGTTCAAATTTTAAATAACAACAAACAATGCAGATCGGAGAACAGTTTCAGACTAATATTCTCTCGCTCAGCAGAGTGAGAGAAATAGGCCCTGATGTCCTCCAGCAGCCTAAGCCTATAGCAGCATAACTATAGAGGTAGCTCAGGGTAACATGAACCACTCTGACTATAAGCTTTGTCACAAAGGAAAGTTTTAAGCCTAGTCTTAAAAGTAGACGGGGTGTCTGCCTCACGGACTAAAACTGAGAGTTGGTTCCACAGGAGAGGAGCCTGATAGCTAAAGGATCTGCCTCCCATTCTACTTTTAGAGACTCTAGGAACCACCAGCAGACCTGCAGTCTGAGAGCGAAGTGCTCTGTTAGGAACATACGGGGTAATCAGAGCTCTGATACAAGAGTCAGGTTAATCTAGGGCTAGAGGATAATTCAGTAACAATATATATCGATCGACAGACATATATTGATGATGGAAAAAGGGTCAATAAAAAGTTCAATAGAATAAAAGTTTTCCTTTTGCTTTCTAGCCATGTAGATTAATATTATAGTCATTATTCCCTCCCAGCAAATCATAACGCAGACACAGGAAGCTCCGCCCCCTTCATAGAGTTCAGATATCACGTGTTCTTTTTTCTTTTTTAAATACTTGCAGTTTTGGTGAAAAGTTGGTTGAATAGAGGTTTGAATTTGAATTCAGTGTTTGTGTGTGTCTGTATCTAAAAATAGGTCGTCAAGCAGCAGCATAAAATAGCCAGGGCTGCACTTAAAATATTTAAATTGTAAAATTGTAAAATATTTCATATTTAACAATAATTATTATTGAGATCGATCAATATGATTTCTATTTTATCTATATGCTTTTGTCAACTTCAGTGAAGTTGAATTTAAAGGTTCGGATTTTACTTGAAGCTCCCACTTCCGACACAACCCGAACGCAGCACCGTGACGGCACCAAGCCGCGCTTTTATTGCGAAAGGCTCCACCGGAAGCGTCGCGGTTTCACACAGTGCGCCGCCGCGTGCGGGCTCCTCGCATTCCGATGCGGTCTGGCTGCGCGAGCAGCAGTCAGTGTGCGGCGGGACGTCGCTGCGTCGCAACCCGCTCCTCTCGCTCCCGTCCGGGCGCCGTTTTTAAGGCGTCGAAGATGTCCAACTCCAAGGAGGGCAGCTCCTGTCCCGACGGCTACCGGGCTCTGAGCACCGCCGAGCTGCGGGAGCTGCTGCAAAGCAACGACAAGATGGACCAAATTATCCGACTCAACGAGAAGGTAAGGCATCTTCAGTTACAAGCTCAAACAGCCCGCTGGCTTCTTGCGCTAATTCTCCCCCCTTTCTTTTCTTCTTTTCTTTTTTATCGCTGCTTAATATCAGTGAATGGGTTTTTAAATGTAATAACTGGAGTAGAAATAAATTACGCGTGCGTGTTTTTAGTGGGCAGTTGGTTGGTTGGTGTGGAGCAGATGCGTGATCGGTTGTCTGCGTGGCGAGCGGTCGGGTCTCCCACTTTCATCAGGGTTAAGGATCCGAGTTTGGGTTGTGGAAAACGTGAGATTCACATTTCTGCTCCTTTAAATGTGTGTTACTGTGGTGTTCGGTGGTCCCTGAGGTGGAGGAGGCTTCATATGCAACGTTGACCACCCCCCACTCCCACTCCCACTCCCAGCACAATGTGGGTTACATTGGTGCCATACAGGAGTGGGAGTGTTTATAGTCCCTATAATATTCCCTAGAAATTAAATACTGGAGGGAGATTCCAACTTTTAGCAACTCGAGCTTCTTCGCATTAGTCATAATTAATTAATTTTTTATAGTTTTGTTTCTTATATGTTCCTGTGGTAATAAATAGGCTGACCGTTAAAGCTATAGTTGGTAATACTGGTCAGAAACAGTTTTTGTTATGCTGGGTGAAATCTGGTCCTTCCATCCTGAGAGTAGTTAATACATTATTTATTAAGGGCAAAAAGAGGTTAAAAAAATTACATGCTGCAGGCATGGAAAAACTGACCAATCACTGCTGTTTGTTCTGAATGGCAGTGATTGGTTGATGCGGGGGATCATCTTATCTATTGGTTGTTCACACGTCAATCATTCTGATGTGCTCACATAAGACCAGTGTGCTCTTTCCTTGTTAGTTTCTGCTTGCTGGCTGCGCATTTCCAGTGTTTATGTTTTCGATTAGCTTAGCGGTTAGCTTCGGTGTTAGCCGTTCATTGTAGCGCCACGGCTCTCACCGCATACTTTGAACATGGCTTAGAAGTCGCAAGAAAAAAACTGGGTTCATGTTTATGAGAAGAAGAGGAAGGCTTCTGCAGAAAGAAATAAGACCAGAGCGGATTTGGGAGATTTTTTTCGTACGATCCCCCTGAGGAGCGGATAAAGCCGCTAAGACGGTCTTTCACATGCGCAGTTATTCAAAAAGGGACTTGGGGAAACTTTCGGAAAAATTGCCAGCTCTATATTTAAATCTACTAGCCTTGCCTTTCTCACTTTTAAAGTAGTTTGTCACCTCAACAGCACATCACGGTCAGTTTTTCACTTTGTTTTTGTGTTATGTTGTCAATTGTTACAGGGCTTAGCCAAGGTTGGATGGGCCCCTGAGCAGAATTTTATTTGGAGCCCCGTCTTCCTATTAAAGGTTGATTTATGTTTGACACACCAAAGAGGTCCGCATGGCTAAAAGCTTTCGCTCCGGAAAATTCCTAACTATGCAAACATGGCGAACAAGCAAACGTTTCTGGCAGAGATTTGTAAATATAGACATCTTTATGATTTGGCTCATAAAAGTCACCGTGATCAACAAATTGTTAACCATTCTTGGACAATCGCTATCACTCTTAGAATAAAGTAAGATGCTTTAACGTGTTGGAAACAACTGTTTTCTACTTCAACATGTAGTGGGTGTAGTACTCTTGGCGTAGGTGCACACCACTGCCCCCTAGAGTCCTGGAGTATAGTGCTACTTCGGAGGAAATGGCAATCATTTACGGGCGGAACGTACTTGTGTCAAGCAAAAATAAGACCATCGCCACCACTAATATCGTTTCGGCCCGTATTTGTTGGAGTCTGGGAAAGGGAGGCCTAGCTTAATTTGCTGAGCTTCAACGCGATCACGGATAATAGGTTATTATTTGCTGAGATGTGTTTGTGAACGAACGGAGCTGAAACACGGAAAAAATATAAGTTGTGACTTTATTATTGCAACAAACTATGAAGATTGTTCATTTGTGCAAAGTTAGCTTCCCCATTTAAAGTGTAAACAATTTAAAATATGTTAATGCATCTGTGCTGAAACTGTTAAATCAAATTTCATTGTATTCTCAACAAAACACATTGTTAAAATTCATTTTGTGAAATCCCAAATGTCGTAGCTCAGCTGTGTTTTTGTTGTTAGTATGTGTTTTGTTGGTAACAAGAAGAAGAAAAAAATCACTACTGGACAGCATCTTTAATTTTTAAAAGGTAAAATTACTCGGTATAACCCCTAACCGCTGCTGCAGCTCTAACCCTTGCCCTTCCCGTAAACCCTGACTTGATATTAAAATTTCATAACCACGGCTATGGCCGCTTCTCCTCCCACGCGATGGGACTGTATTAATACATTTATGTCCCCCACAGCACAGGGAATGCAAACAGACACTCGCGCAGAAGAAAGCGGCTCAGAGCTCCACCCGGGGTGGGGGGCGGTGGGGGTCCCAAAGTTTTTCAAGAGCTCTGTTTATGAGGTTTTGTTTTTCCCGTGGACAATATAAAGCATTGAGGAGCTGCAGCGTTGAATGGGTTCCTCATAGCTACGGGTGGAGCGATAACAACAGTGTGCAGTGAAACATAAACCGGCGTGGGTTTAGCCACCCTGCAGTCGTCTGAACCACGGAGGGGGGTAGAAGATTAGCGAACCAGGGATTGGATTTTAAAAATCTTTGAACTGGACCTTTAGGTGTTTTTGACCGCCGTCTCCCAAAGAAGGTAAAAGCTGAATAAAACACAATTTAGCCCAGAAAATTAAAAGCGTTACTTTTGGCCAGGATCAGGTTTAAAGATTTGCAATTTAAAACCCTGGGATGATGGAGATTAAATGGTTGAATCACAAGAGAGAGAGAGAGAGAGGGGGGGGGGTCCCATATTTCTGACTCAGAGCGGCCCGGGGCTGTGTTAGTCAGTGTCGACTGAAGCGGTAATTAATCTGCCATTAATACCCAACACGGCGCTTGTGTGGATTCGATCATCTCGCGGGGATTTAGCCCAAATCATTGCAGGTAGACGCATGAAAACATAAACGGCATGAAATCATGCTTAGGAGGCGGTGTGTGTGAGTGTGTGTGTGTGTGTGTGTGTGTGTGTGTGTGTGTGTGTGTGTGTGTGCGACATCTTCCATGCTGCCGCCTCTCGTCTCGGACAAACTGTGCGAGCCGTGCGGCTTCTTAGCTTTGTGTTAATTATGATTGTTATGTAAGCTGCTCGGTTTAATTAGTGATAATGAATGTGAATCATGACTGCTGCAGACTGCCTGGTGCAATGGAGCTCGTTACTAGAGATGCTCCAGATGACATTTCACTCAATGCCAATTAAAGGTCTAGGATACTCGTTCTGATTTACTTTCTAAGGATGCCAACGGACAGCAACGTCCTTTTTAGAAAGTTAACCGTGTTGATACTGAAACTACAACTGTAATGTGTCTTTCTGGCAAAACTAAATGTGTTTAGCGCTTCTTAAGAAACACATCAGCTATATTATATCAATATGGCTGTGTCTAAATCTGATCGCTGCTTTTGGCTGTCATTCTGCTGGTAGATTGTCTGTAGTATTAATATCGATGCAACAATAAGAGTTTTATGGTCAATCTTAGTTTTTGACCTGATGAATTTTCAGAAATGATGACAAAATGGTTTTTCTAGCCGTCCTGCTATTAGTGGTCATTAAATATTTATATTGAGAGCAGAGGTGACGTCACGCTGCCTGTGGTTTACAAAAGATCCCTCGTGTTTAATGACAAACAGGGTTGGAAACATCAATATGATAAAACTGAGCGACCTTGTTGTGCTACACTCAACCTTCCTGTTATCTGCCTAAAACGTTGCTCTCTCTCACGCTCACAACCTGGAGGAATTACAGAAATGTCCCATAAATATATCTGTCCTCTAAATAGGTTCTGTTTTTGTTTTGAAGTTTTTACATTTGTCTTTTTATTTATGTTATTTACAAAAAAGTAAAGCATAATTGTGAGGGGGGGGAAGTGATGATGCTCAAACAGATACAGTTTTTCTAGTTTAACCCTGTTTTTATTTATTTATTTTTAATGTTGTTTTTACTACTCGGGGTGGTAATTGGGGATTAGTGCTCCGCGTTGTGACTGAACTTGGTCCTTCTGGATAAATTCCTCCTTTATAAGACTCTTCATAAAAAAATTACATATTTTGTACCCTGTGATCCATAAATCTCATTTTTTTGTTTTTTTTTGCGATGTTTTGCAGTCCCCTCTGTTCTGAAGAATGTTCACTGTCCATGTTTTGTTTTTTTTTGTTTTTTTTCACTTATGTTATTGCTTTTCTCTTATGTTATGCTTTGTCATGTATAAAAATAACCTTAAAAAATGTTGTTTAAAAGTATGTCCTTAAATCTGCAGTAGAGGGTTTTCATAAACTGTATTTTGTTTCATAGCTTCAGTATGCGTTCCCGCAGCGGCCCATTCGGTGGGGGGTGGGGACGGGGGGGGGGGGGGGGGCTGTCCATCAGGCTAATTACAGCTAGCGTTAGCTCATATTGTCCGGGAGGTTCACAACTTAAGCCTGGTTTATGCTTGACACATCGGTTAGGTCTGCACAGCCATATTCTGTCGTTTTGGCTTCCACGGCCCGCCGCGTGGCCCAAAGTTTCCACACTGGGAAAATTTGTAACTGCATGGATATTGCTGGTGAAGATTCTCAGTCATCCAGGTCATGGTCATTCCAAAAAAAGTTAAAAATCAAACAACTGGACTTTTCCCCCCCGAAGTTTAAAGACGTTTGGCTTCCCATCCAGGAAGCTTTCTCAATTCAAATGTCTGGAATAGTGTGGAGCTCCAAGCTTTATATTATTGCCCAAAAAGGCGTTGTTATGGCTTAGATAACATGCAAATTAACCCAAAACTGGTCCACCACCGTAGTAATGGGAAGTCGTTATGGTCATCGTTGGTCTAGTTTACAGGGGAGATGTTGTGATCACCTGCATGGAGGTGAGTATTGTGGTGAAAATCAGAAGGAATCAAACCTGTAGCTGTGTTGTAAGTTTGTGAAAGTTGACGGCGGAGGTTCATAAATATAGACATCTTTACGATTTGGTCCTTAAAGATCACCGTGATGAACAAATTGTTAAAAATTCCTGGACGGAAATCGGCATCACTCTCTGAAGAAAGGAAGAGGCTTAATTGTTGGAAACAACTGTGTGTTCCACTTCTACGTGTATGGGGTGTAGAACGCTTGGCGTAAGAGCGCGACGCTGCCCTCTAGAGTCCAGGAGAATAGTGCTACTTCGGAGGAAGAGCAGCACGGAGCATAAATGCTGCAGACGTCGTGTCCTCACGTCTCATTTCTGTGCAGGACCTACATGTGTCAAGCATAAAGCAAACTTTAGCTGATGCACATTCATCAGCTTTCCGCGTTGTTGAGTGGCGGAAATACGTCGGGAAGTAAAACTGTCGGGGCTCCCGATACAACATTTCTATTCGAAACATTAAAGAACTCAAAATTATTACTTATTAAGTAAAGTTTCAACCATAATTACAACATCGTGCAAGTCCAGCCTGGGCACTGGGAAGACAAACCAACTTGCATAATACTGCTTTGTTTACTGTTTTTGTTGTTCAACAATAACAGAAGTTCTTCTTCTGTGGTTTCTGTAGGGAGATTTAATAACTGAACATTGGTGGTTCTATTCTGAAGCCAGGTTCATATACACACGCGTTATGATCGGATTAATCGATTGTGTGCCCATATAAACGATTATTTTTAGTTTTTTTTTAGTTTAATTTCAATCCAATCGTTACATTTTGTGCACGTAAACAGCTAATTTCTGTCTCTGGATAAGTCTTCAGTCTCAACCACGTTTCTGCACTGCTTTTAGGTGCACCGTTGCATAAATGAATCCAGGTTGTTGATTGTAGGCTGACCAATGGGTCTACCTTTTTCATGGCTCTGGAATACATCTGGTTTTTACCAGATTTTCTGAAGATTTTAAATCTATCCTCAAGCGATCAAAACCGCCCTCACCGCAGAATGTGTTGGTTCATGTGTTCCAGTCGGTAAACCGGTGCCAGCGCTCTCTTTCTTTCCTTTGGCACGGCCAGAAAACGCCGATCCTGGGATCTCCGTGCGTAATGTTTGCATCCCAGCTCAACACGCAGTAATCCACATGTCTTAACTGACAATTATTTATTGTTTATTAATCTATTAATAAATCCTCAGAGACAAGATAAAAAAAAAGAGAGTATTTAGACTCCTTTTGTGCTGTCAGGATGTCCTGTCATTTCACCTCCAGGCCGTCTGAGGTAAGTCTGAGAATCAAAGCGACAGGCAGAGATTCGTGTGAGGGAAACGCTCGCAGACTGAAGAAGTGTCAGTCAGACCTCACAGCTTAACAATCGGCCATAATGAGCGGCAAAGCTCAAAGAGGACCTGCAGAATGGACCGGTGATATGAGATTATGTCTGCTACCGATGACGCACCTTCCTTTCATGTGTTGTTATAATAAAATGAGTCATTTTCGCTTTAAACTCTTTCCAAACGCTCTGAGTTGAGACGCCTTGAGACTTGCAGGGCAGATCCGCTGCATACGGATCGTCTTCCGAGACGTTTGTCCCGGGCTGAGTGTTTAATTGATGGCTCCAGACTGCAGGAACCCTCGTTAGGCTTCATGTTGTTGGGGATGAAAGAGGAACGCCACGAAAACGCAGCCAGACGAGTCAGAAGTCATTTGTAGAGGACGGCAAAGGCTGCAGCCCGTTAAATCAGAGTGCAGAGGACTCTCCGTCCCTCAGCACAGCGCTGGTTGTTGTTCGATTAAAACGGCTGGAAACGATTTTGCAAAAATAATCTAATTGCGATTTTTTTTTTTTCTTAATATTGTGATTAAATGCGATTTGTTTCCAGTTTAATTTATCACGTCTTTTTTAAACATATACAAACAACAAATCAATTTGTTTCCTCACTGTGCGGATTAGTTGCTAAAAGACCCACAGCATCTAAACTCGGATCAAAAATTATTGCGTTCTGCCTACGATTTATTTCAACCAAAATTGCAATTTTGACTTTTCTCTGCATTAACCACAAGCAACAAAAATGTTCTCTAAAAAAAGATGTTTGTAAAGAAGGACTATTTAAAACAAGAACTTTTACTGTTTTTATTAATCAGAATATTATTCAAGAGAACAGCTTTTAATTGATTTGGACATCAATCCTTGTTGAACATAAAGTGCAACCAACAAGCAAGTCTATGTATTAAACTGATTGACCTGTACTTAATGCTTTGTATGATTATATAAACTCTAAAACAAGTAATAAAATTAGATTATCTCACTGCTGCAACTGTCTTCCCTTCCATGTGGAGCAAACCCACTTTAAACATTTTACCAACACCTAATGGACGTGTCTAATTCCCTGATTGTTACATAGCCAAAAATTGCAGACCTCTGCGATTTGGAAATTGCGTTTTTTTAAATCGCGATTATATTGAAAATGTGATTAATTGTTCAGCCCTACTGGAAACGAGGGCCTCCCTTCTCGTTCCTGTCTGTCTTATCGTTATTCCTGTTGAAAGGACAGCAGGGCAGGGCGCATGTTTCTGTTTACAACAGCGTCACAGAGTCCTCCGGTACCTTTTTTAACGACGCCTGGAAATGTGAGACAGATGTGGGGGTCCTCCAGGGACAAAGTGACCCCATGGAGTGAGGAAAGTGTCCGTCTCTCAGGACGGCTGGATGAGGAGGAGCGTCTCATCCAGCCGGAGAGGAGCGGCTCTATTGTTCAGCAGGACTTCAGGGAGCAGCGATCATTTGAATTATTTATGGGGTTTTTAATGTTCTGGTGACTGTGTGACGTTCTGGACCCCTCCCCCATGTTTCCCAATATCCCAATCCCCCCCCCCCAAAGCAGAGCAGCTGCATGCAGCTCCGTGTCACAATCTGTCTTTCACGCTTTTAAACACTTCCTGCATTTTGGACTCAGATGTTTGTCTGAGTGACTACAGATCATCTTTATTTTCGCCGGTAAGCCTGGCAGGCCGGCTTTAAGGGCTGTGACTTTAACAAGGAGCAAAATGGCTTCTGTTAATGTATTTGTTCTGTGTGTGAGCGCAGGGAGACTCTATAAAAACCTTGTTGGTGTCAGTTTAATTTATTTTATTTCCCACTTTTCTTTTTTTTTTTTACGATTCTCCTGGTTCTCTTACAGACCTTTGCTTCTCTAGATAGATAGATAGATAGATAGATAGATAGATAGATGGATATCTTTATTGTCATTTTGTATACACAAAGTGCGTACAGAACGAAATTTCGTTTGCATACAGCTTGAAAAAAGTCACTCTAGAAATCACTCTAAAAATCACAGTAGATTGCACTATTTTTCAGGATAAACATAAAGATAAGTGTCTAGTGTTTATTGCACCAATACTGGCCCTTGCAAAAGTATTCACATCCCGGATATATATATATATATATATATATATATATATATATATATATATATATATATATATATATATATATATATATATATATATATATATATATATATATATATATATATAATTTTTTTTTATTATTATTATTTTTTTTTTACATGTTTTCACCTAGGAGTGGACACTAATTCTCTGTCAATACATATCGCAATATAACTTCATTAAATAAAGGTGATGTAACCTTTCTATATACATCACAGTTTATGATCACAGCATTTTTCACTGACTGACGTTCCGGGTTTTATGTAGTAAAATGTTATATTGAAGGAGTTTTATGAACATAATAAAATAATTGTCATAAGTTATGTACAGGCGTCTGTTGTGTAACCTTGCCTGCAAGATGAATTCTCGTCCATCTTGTATCCATCGTGTACCGCTCCGGCTTCATCCGTTTCGTGACAGAACCAAAAACGGTTCGGGCCAATCACGTCGCAGCATTGAGGTTTAAGCTGCTGCTCTCGCATTTGATTGGTCAGAACCGATTTCTTCTTTGATGGTTGAACAGGAAGATGCGCCTTGACTAGTTTAGCTAGTGGTGATGCTTACTGCTGCTTACGTTTTAATTTGATGCCGTGATTGGCTAAAACTAGAGGTCGATTAAATATATCCGCCAGCCAATATTTTGGCTCACATTTGCGGTATGTAAGCATCGGCCATCAGCCGATGCGTACATACGTTCGCCGGTCCATTAGTGCATTCAGCAGCCATGATCGTTTTCTTTTACTCTCACTTTGCCAATATCGGCTTCAAAAATTGGCCCAAAAACAAACTAAACAACTAAACAAACGGGTATCGGTTTGCCTGAAATCAATATTATCGGTATCGGGCTTAAAAAAACCCGTATCGGTTGATCTGTAGCTAAAACCAACCTTTGGTGGGCGGGCACTAGGTGCCGCTTCGCCCAATCAGCTCAGAGAGTTCTGCTGACTGTCCCTCCTTTCCCCAAACTGGTTCAAATGGAGCAGAACCAGATTGATAATATGCAGAACTAGAGCGCTACACGTTATCAATCTGAATATCTGATGTGGGCATTCTTGGCTGTCATGTTTATATCGATATCGTAATTATATTGTATCGACCAAAATTAAGAAATATATCGGAATATGTTTTGGCCATTTTCTCCATCCTTCTTTTCACCTGTAAAGTCGTCTTAATATAAATATTCAGTTGCACATCAAACTTTGAAGAGTTTTATTTGTAAAAAAAACAAAAAAGTTGAAAGTAGTGCAAAATTTAGCATTTCATTGTGTTTTTTTTTTATGTCCTGTCTACCTAGCTGAATGCATTTTGTTGTTGTGACATGAGTACAAACGTTTTTTTTGCACGGCGCTTCTATTTGAACCGAAGGTCACCGTCGCTTTGAGAACAGCTTCACATTTTGTGTGTCTGCGCAGCGTCGGGACGATAAGGTGGTCCTCCTTCAGCAGCGACTGCACCCGTCAAGTCTGGCTTCGGTCGGGCTGCATGAGAACAAGCAGCTTCCTGCAAAACAGCGGCGCTACCTTCCTGCACCCGTAGAGAAGATGAGCGCCCACAGGATATGGTCTCTCATGCATCGATGCCTCTCACCTTCTCAGCTGCAGGAACCACCGTCATATATTTGCACACTCCGACCCCTTCTCGCCTCCCCCCCAACGTCTACAGATCATGTTTGCGTTTTCTCCTGGTTACCAGGGAGCCCTGCTGGCGTTAAAAGCAAACATTTATCAGCCTGAAAACGGAAGCGCAGGGTTGGGCCCCATTTACATCTGCTTCCCTTCAGGCCTTTTGAGTGAAATGTTCTCCCTGGGATCCGACGACGACGTTGTTGTTTCATATCGAGGACAGTTTCTTTTTTTTTTAGATGCATAAATCATCTCCTTCACTGTAAAAAGAACTGGGGGATAAAAGCTTTCCGGTTTTAAAAGTTAAACTACGACCGCCGATGTTCTGTCGGGATGAAAAGAAAAACTTTGTCGGCTTTTAAGCTGCTTTAACGGACTCTGACGGTAGAAAAACTGTCTGGCTGCTACGTTTTCCCTCTGAATATGAGTTTAGACGCACGTTTTCAGGACTAACGCCACGCCTGGAGGTGTGGATGTGCAGAGCGGACATTTCTAATTCTGATGTTAACGTCTAGATCAGGGCCCAGAGAGACATTTTTGTCCCTCGTCCAGCCAAATTAAATTTGTTGAGAGCCACAAACAGCTACAGGGAAAAATAAAATTTGCTTAATTTTACAGAATCTACCACCGGAAGTTTGTTTTTACGTTTTTTTTAATTAAATAAAAACTGCTTTAAGTTTTTGGTTTTACATTCTGAAATAAAGGAAATTGTCAAACTTTTACACAGAAAGGAACGACTAAGTTTTCTTCAATGATACATTCAAGTTTTATAGAAAATTATCTCAAAAAGCAGGTAGTTTGTAAACAAAAGACAAGAAAAAATTACTTCATAAAAAAAATATTCCTTCCAGTTTTAGTGTCTCTCCTTGTAGACATTTTATGTGTATATTGTATGAAAACTGCTAAAGGAAGCACTTTTTTTTTTTTAATGACATTTACAAAAATTGCTTCAGCATTTTTGTGTTGCAGACTTCTGGTCTACATAAATACAATATAAACGAGATAAACTAGTAATTAATGCGCAGTTTAAAAAGTGGCAGCTGTCGTTATTACCTTTTTAATTAAAGGTTGGACATCCTGAAGGCTCACAATCTTTATCTATTACTAAATATGGGAATAATAACAATAATATGTATTTATTTTGTGCTGTAGTTGGGACTTTATAGGTGGAAATCATGCTTTAAAGTTGTTAATTTCGCAGTAAATGTGAAAGTTTGTTGTAATAAAAACAGAATAAAATGGTGTAGGAAATTAATATTTTTAAAAAGTCAATAGATTTGATAATAAAAGTGCAGTGGCTGCCCAAACACACGATTCTGGGAAAACCCAGATGTAATTCTGGATTCTGGATTGGGCCCGGTTCTCCAGCAGGAGATGAATAGGAGCTGTTTTGTTTGGCAAAGAGCCCCGGGGGGGGGGCAATTGCTAAATGAACTGAATCGGGCTGAAATAAGAGACGAAGAGTAATGAGCTGGTCCAAACGAGGTGCCGTTCTGGGCTTTCTGAAAGGTGAAGAGCCAACATCATAGTTAGTTTTGCAGCTGATTGTTTATAGTGTGAAAACCAGCCTTGAAAACGTTTCTCATTAAATCACCACAACAAAAACGGGTCGGGTTGGTTCTGCCCTGAAGCCGGAGCTCCTGTAAGCCTAAACCTGGTCGCCTTCCAGCCGAGGCTCGTTCCAGCTTCCTGGGTGCAGGATCCGGTTCTTTCCTCGACGACTGCAGCTCTTCTGCTCCTCCAAAGCTCCCACTGCGGCGCTACAAGGGAAATAAAACCTGCAGCCATGCAGCAGAGCGGCGGTGAGCCGATGTGGGTCGCTGTGCAGTGATCTGAGAGAACGGGTCACATTTCAGACGCTGGAGCAGGATTTTAATTACAATAGTTAAAGCTTTTGTTTTTCTGGTGTTTTTTTTTATTTTTTTATTCAATTCAATTTTATTTATATAGCGGCAAATCATGAAACATGTCATCTCAAGGCACTTTACAAAACCAAGTTCAATCATATTATACAGATTGGTCAAAATGTCCTATATAAGGAAACCAGTTGATTGCATCAAAGTCCCGACAAGCAGCATTCACTCCTGGGGAACCGTAGAGCCACAGTGGACAGTCGTCTGCATTGTCCATGGCTTTGCTGCAATCCCTCATACTGAGCAAGCATGAAGCGACAGTGGAAAGAAAAACTCCCCATTAACGGGAAGGAAAACCTCCGGCAGAACCAGGCTCAGTATGAACGGTCATCTGCCTCGACCGCCTCATATATACTCTGTATTGTCACTTTATGCATGCTGAGTATGAGGGATTGCTGCAAAGCCATCAACAATGCAGACGACTGTCCACTGTGGCTCTACGCTCTTTCAGGAGGAGTGAATGCTGCTTGGAGAGACTTGATGCAACCTGCTGGGTTTCCTTAGAGAGGAAACTTTCTCACCAATCTGTATAATCTGATAAACCTTGAGATTAAGGCTGCACAATTAATCGCATTTGCAATATAGTCGCAATAAAAAAAAAAATGCAATTTCCAAATTGCAGAGGTCTGCAATTTTTGGCTATGTAACAATTAGTGAATCAGACGCGTCCTTTAGGTGTCAGTAAAATAGTTTAAAGTGGGTTTGCCTCCATAGGAAGGAAACAGAGCTGCAGCAGTGAGATAATCTAATTTAATTACTTATTTTAGAGTTTATATAATCATAATTTTTACCAGAAACTTTCAGAAATCTCACCACAGCATTAAGTTCTGGTCAATCAGTTTAATACATAGACTTGTTGGTTGGTTTCACTTTATGTTCAACAAGGGTTGATGTCCAAATCAACTAAAAGCTGTTCTCTTGAATAATATTCTGATTAATAAAAACATTAAAAGTTCTTGTTTTAAACAATCCTTGTTTACAAACATCTTTATCTAGAGGCCATTTTTGTTGCTTGTGGTTAATGCAGAGAAAAGTCAGAATCAAATCGCAGAACACAATCATTTCTGCTCAGAGTTGAGACGCAGCAGCTCTTTTAGCACCTGATCTGCACAGCGACGAAACAGATTGATTTGCAGGTTGTATATGTTTAAAAAGACATGATAAGTTAAACTGAAAAAAAAAATAATCACATTAAATCGCAATATTAAGATAAAAAAAAATCGCAATTACATTATTTTCCAAAATTGTTCAGCCCTACTTGATGACATGTGTCATGAATTGGTGCTATATAGATAACATTTAATTGAATTAATGTCGTCTGCGTGGTTGATGCATGTCATATCGCTAAAAGGAGGAGAAAAAAAACTCAGATTTGATGTTTTTTCTTCTTCTTTCCCAGTTCCAGGAGCTTCAAGTTGACAGAGAGATGCTGCTGACCACCAACCGGAGCCTGGCTGAGGTCAGCCTGGCCCGGCGGCCCCGCTTTAATAACGGCAAGCTGCAGCTGGCGGAGAAATACAAGGAGCTGTCCGGCCTGGTGGCTGCGTGCTGGGAGAAACAGAGTCAGCTGGGTGAGTTCACATCGCCGCCGCCGCCGAGGGTAGGGAGGGAGGGGAGGGGGGGGTCAGGTTTCATGCAGCTGAAATGTCAGTGGACAAGGTCACTGGTTTGTATCCCCGGCCGGATCGATGAACGCAGCCTTTCTAAAACAGAAAAGCCCTCAGCAGCGTGAAGCGATCCAGAGTCAGGAAAGGTTGCGTCCCGACCACTGAGGCTGACGGCTAATTACACACGATAACCCACAGCGGCTCCTCGTTGTCTTCCCTCCTAATTGCAGAAAGGCACCCACGCTTGCAGCCGTATTTAAGCCTCGGTCTGCTCTCTGCGACGGCCTCGCTGCGTCTGAAACCTCACGTCAGCGCAGAGAAAAGCCGCTCAGCGGGGCTGGAGCTCGCTCATGGGAACCGAACGCAGCATATCAAATACCAGCAGGAAGTTGTCAAGGAATTTCTGTGTGTGTGCGTGTGTGGGGGGGGGGAGGGTGGTGTTTGTTTCTGCAAGTTATGCTTCTGCAGGGCAGCAGCAGAGGATGCACTGCAAAAACAGAACTAAAAGTAAGTGAAATTTTCTTGAAATCATTGTAATTTTCCTTGATTAGAGCAGGTAAATAAGACTATTTGCCAATGGAATAAGATTTTTGCACTTAAAAACAGGAACAGTTCATCTCCATCGTCTTATTTCAAGTGCAGGATGTCTAATTATGTTATTTTAGAGATGAATTGTTCCTGTTTTAAGTGCAAAGATCTCATTCTATTGGCGAATAGTCTTATCTACCTGCTCAAATCAAGGAAAAATACACTAATTTCAAGAAATTTTTACTTATTTTTAGTTCCCTTTTTGCAGAGGATGTCTGAGCCTCGGCACGCCGCTTTAAGCTTAAAGCCACAGAGCTAGCTCGGTGGGTGAGCTTTAAAGGTATACTTTGCAACCGGGGTTGATTTTCCAGTGAGGCTCCCCCCAGAGGGCGAAAGTAAAAGTGCACTGTCATAAAGATGCTCAGCTGTTCTGGTTTCTACGTCAAGCCAGGCGCTTTGGTTGTTTTGAGCTTAGCAGACAGGCGAACGCAACGAAAAGTGGAAAAAACGGCAGTAAAAACAATGAATAACACAGTGAAAGTATGAACAGGGTTTCCCGCAGCGCTATCTTGGACTCGCCAAACTCACGCTACCGCCTCACCAACATTCAACAAATAATAATAATAAAAAAAAAAATAATAATAATAATTAAAAAAAACTCGATATGCTTGCATGTTTATTTGACGTTAACACGCGGTTCTTTGTTGTTGCTTTCGCGCGTGCATATAGTGTATGGCAGGGCAAAAACACATGGAGTTCTCTGTGGGTGCGGGCCGAGGGCTCCTGCAATTGCAAGTGCGGTATTTCCCCCACAGACCACCAGGGCGGTCGAGAAAACCTTTGTTCGACCTGAAATGACTCATTTAATCATCCAAAACGGTATGGAACACATTAATTACCTGAAAAATGTTGCATAGTTTGCCTTTAAAGGCCCCTACGGAGCGAAGCCAATCAGAAACAGGTGATGAAATAACCGTGGCCGCCTTCGTTTTCCGCAGCGTCTTCTGCTCCGTCCACTGCGCTGTGACAAAGAAGGCCAGATCTGTGCCTCAGCTGCAGGCCCGCCGTGGAAGTCGGGTGGAATGCTAAACTTCCTGGCACACAGATGCTATCCCGCCGCCCCGGCGGGGGCAGGATGGGCGGGGGTCCGTCCTCGCGTCCTTCCTGCGCGCAGCATCTGATTCTCATTTGGCTGCGCGGGACGGAGGGGGGGGACACGACGGATGAATGGGATGGCTCCTCTTGACGCAAACGTTCCCGGCGGAGGAGCGGATGGTGGCGGACGGCTCGATTGTTTCTGTGAGCGGGGAGAAGCTGGCGGGCTGAGATCTGAGCCCGCCAGGTGGAGGAGAGGCCTGGAGCCATCCTGGTTTAGAGTTTCACAAAGATTACACCAGGAGTCTACTTCCTTCTGCTGTTACCTTTTTAGAAATGAAAGATTTTTTGCATTTTCACACATGTTCACGAGGCATTTTAACAGCTGTTTGGGCTCGTAGGAACGGTCGTCTTTCCTCCTCCAGTTTTAAGCTGAAAAGGTGGGTAAGAAATCCTAAAACCTTGACGGCAGGAGTCTTCACTGCAAAAAGGGAACTAAAAGTAAGTAAAATCTTCTTGAAATTTGTGTATTTTTCGTTGATTTGAGCAGGTAAATAAGACTATTTGCCAATATTTTGCACTTGAAATAGGATAATGGAGATGAGTTGTTTTCATTTTAAGTGCAGTTTATCTAATTATCTTATTTTAGGCATCAAAATACTCATTCTGTTGGCAAATAGTCTTATTTAGCTGCTCAAATCAAGGAAAAATACACACATTTCAAGAAGATTTTACTTACTTTTGGTTCCCTTTTTGCAATGCTGAGAGGGTTTGCTGTCATGCTACAAACACCCATCAACAGCTAAGCAGGAGAAAAAGTCTGATTTAGACGTCATTTGGACCAGATTTGCACCAGAGATTGAGTTGTAAGTGATTTGCGTGGAGCAGACTGGACTAGAACAACTTATGAGGGCAAAAGTGTTTGACATTATGAGTCGAGAGACGTGTGAACAGCCGCATGGAGACCAAGGAACCCAGCAGACGGGTCAGGGAGGAGGTTCTGCAGGGCAAAAACAGACTAAACTAAACTAAAAATGAGTGAAAATGTTCTTGAAATGAGTGTATTTGTACTTTATTTGACTAGTTAAAGAAGATAATCTGCCAATGGAATAAGATTTTTGCACTTAAAATAGGAACAACTCATCTCCATCATCTTATTTCAAGTGCATTATATCTAATTATCTTATTTTAGGGGTCAAAATACTCCTTCCATTGGCAGATAATCTTATTTTCCTGCTCAAATCAAGGACAATTACACTCATTTCAAGAAGATTTTACTTATTCTTAGTTCTGTTTTTGTAGTGTGGTCCAGTTTAAAGCAGGATCAGGTTCTACACTGCAAAAACGGAACTAAAAATAAGTAACATTTTCTTAAAATTTGTGTTTTTTTCCTTTATTTGAGCAGGTAAATAAGATGATCTGCCAATAGAATAGGATTTTTGCACTTAAAATAGGAACATTCTATCTCCATCATCTTATTTCAAGTGCAGTATATCTAATTATCTTATTTTAGGGGTCAAAATACTCATTCTATTGGCAGATAATATTATTTACCTGCTCAAATCTAGGACAAAAACACTAATTTTAAGAACATTTTACTTATTTTTACATCCGTTTTTGCAGTGTACAACAACTTCCCAGGAGCTCAGGTGGGAAAATGTTTCAACACAACAGCTTTTTAGTCGTGTCCTCCAAAAATTTGGACTTTATGGAAGAGAGACGAGAAGAAAGCCAAGTCTGTGGAGGAAAGCTGTTACAAAATGCTCTCTGTTCTCGTGGCGACTCTCCGGGTACTCCAGCTTCCTCCCACAGTCCAAAAACATGACTTTAGGGTTAATTGGTCCTTCAGCTTAGGTGTAGGTTTGTTTGTCCTTTGTGTCTCTGTGTTGTCCTGTGATGGATGGGCGACCTGTCCAGGGTGGACCAATGATCTGCTGGAGACAAGCTCCAGACTCAGAGGCTCGCAATCTAAAAATACAACCTAAAAAAAACAGAGCTGCAATTTCCTTTTTAGAACAAAGGGCATTCATGCTTTTAAATGGCCTAGTCAAAGTTCAGTTGAGGATCTGTGGGAAGACATGACGCCCCCAGATGCTCTCCATCCACCCTGACGTGGTTTGAGCTGCTGCACTAAGAATAAAAGGCAGAAAATGTGCAACTCTGACTGTGCAAAGCTGGTGCACATAAAGTACTGACTTCCTTTGTTGATTCTCATCTAAAAAACATTTTATAAACCACGTATCCGTTTCTGACAAATTTCACAATTAACCACGTGTTTGTGGCTGTTTGGGCTGCAACATAAAATCCCTCCTGAAGTTCGTCCAGGTTTGTGGCTGTAAGGTGACGAAATGTGAAAATGTTCACAAGGGGGTTGGGAATACTTTGGAATGCACTGAAATGTAAAATACTTTTATACGAATGGAAACTTTTTAGAGACAAATTTCTAGACATCCCTGGTAAATCTGTGCGACATCTTTTCTTGCAGAAGAAATTTAGATAAATCAAACATTTAATTTTATTACATTTAGGTAAAAAGCTAGAATTCCTTGGTGTGATTTTTAAATAGTAAAATAACAACCCCTAAGAATATAAATGTAACTGAGCCGTTCTCTAAGTCTCTGCTTTACCTGTTTTTTTTTTTTTTTTATGTCAAATAAAATTTCAGGGAACTTCTTTTTGGAGATAACTTTGTTTCTCTGGAATATAAATATGATGCAACACCGTTTATAGTAAATAAGGCGACTTTTACTCAAAAGCAGACTTTGGTGCATTAAAATCTGATTGGAATTCATTTATAAAATAGGCTAAATACAGTTTAATATCTCTTCTTAAAATTATCATATTTTGTTAGGCAGGGTCAGTACACTGCAAAAAGGGAACTAAAATTAAGTACATTTTTCTTGAAATGGGTGCATTTCTTCTTGATTTGAGCAGGTAAATAAGACTATTTGCCAATGGAATAAGATTTATGCACTTAACTTGGGAACAATTCATCTCCATCATTATTTTTCAAGTGCAGAATATCTAATTATCTTATTTCAGTGGTAGAACTACTAATCCCATTAGCAAATAATCTTATTTACCTGCTCAAATCAATGAAAAATAGACTAATTTCTAGAAAATTTTACTTACTTTTAGTTCCCTTTTTGCAGTGTATTTTTGGTTAAGTTATTTTATTATTTATATAACCTTTTTGGCCCTCGAGTGCTTGTGATTTAACAATTTGGGCCCAACAGCCGAAAAGTTTGGACACCGGCGCTGTAGACCCAGGATGCATAAGGAGGTAATTTAATTCGGATGTTGTTGGACCTGGGACAACATTTGGAAGTGGCAGGACATTGTCCCTCCAGGACAGGAATTCGACACCTGCTGATCTAAAGAGACGGTGTGAAGAGGTCAGAGGTCGCTCACAGCGTGGAGAAGAACAGCTGGCAGGAACGGAACGGTAGAATATCTGACAGCGCATCTAGTGCATCAATTTCTTTGTAATTACTGCAGCACCATTGTCACAAAGAGCCGTTCTGAAAAATCTCCATGTTTTGTGATTACAGCGCTAAGATATTAGAACCATATTGTTTTTTTTTTTGTGCTGTGGGTTATATAAAGAAAGAGATAAATTAAAAATAAGTCTTCTAACAACAAGGAGCAAGTATTTCTCCTGCGTTTTGTCTTGAAATGTGCTTTTTTCCCCCTCAGCTAAGCCTCAGATGCTGACGGCGTGAGGCGACTCCAGGTATATCTGGCGCTGCTATGAAACTATTTAAAACATGAATAGCACAGATGTGTTGTCGCCGGCCTGAGATCAGGCCTCATGGGCGTCTTCTGAAGGCGGCACTTTGAGTGGAGGTCTATTTTTAAGGTGTTAAAAAATAACACACAGATGAAAATATGACAACCGCCTCCTTTAACTGCAATTTGAGGCCGTCACAACAGGAGTGTTTTTTTTTAGCTATGCCATTAAACTTGGATTTGGCATTACATCAAAAACTAGCTTTAAAATATAAAAAATTGCGTCTGTGTTATAATTTCCGGCTGTAAGCCCAGAAGTGTTTTTATCTGAACTGGACTGATTTACTCTTCTGTTACTTGAGGTGTAATATTTACTTAACACTCAAGAAGTGTAACGGTCCATGTGTTGGTACCAAAAACATCCGGTACGGCCCTGTGGGTTTGATACCACATGTACCAGATAAAAAAAACATTTTCTACCTGAACACATGCAGGTAGTTTCTGTGGGGGAACTTAATGCAGCGGCGCAACGTTCTGTAGGGAAGCTTTAAAAGGCGACACCACAAACCAACCAGAGATCACTGAACTCTGTTAACTTGAAGGTTTCTCATGCAGCTACAGTAGAGGAAGGAAGGTGGATCGAACCAGAACTTAATGTCAGCGTCTTTCTGCACTGAACTGAATCACTGAACGTAAACATCACTGGTTCTGGAGAAACATTTAGCTTTCCTGCTAGCTAAATTCTTGCGGTATTTGTTCGTTCCTGTATTTGTTCGTTCGGCCCGAACCAAAAACGGTTTGGGCCAATCACGTTGCAGTATTGAGGTTTAAGGCGGGACATACCGGCTGTGACGAAAGCAAGAGCGGTTGAGCCCACAGCCGGACCAACGTAAACATGGCAGCGCAGGAGAACGCATGCTAGCTGCTGCTATCGCATCCGTTTAGTCATAATCCACAATTTCTTCTTTGATAGAAGAACAGCATTAACCACGTGTTTGTGGCTGTTTGGGCTGTAAGGTGACGAAATGTGAAAATGTTCAAAGGGGGGTGGGAATACTTTGGAAGGCACTGAACAGAGGAAACACTTGGAAGAAGACTGAAGTGTAAAATACTTTTACAAGAACAGAAACTTTTTAGAGACAAATTTCTAGACATCCCTGGTAAATCTGTGCGACATCTTTTCTTACAGAAGAAATTTAGATAAATCAAACATTTAATTTTATTACATTTAGGTAAAAAGCTAGAATTCCTTGGTGTGATTTTTAAATAATAAAATAACAACCCCTAAGAATATAAATGTAACTGAGCCGTTCTCTAAGTCTCTGCTTTACCTATTTTTTTTTTTTTTTATGTCGACTAAAATTTCAGGGAACTTCTTTTTGGAGATAACTTTGTTTCTCTGGAGTATAAATATGATGCAACACCGTTTATAGTAAATAAGGCGACTTTTACTCAAAAGCAGACTTTGGGGCATTAAAATCTGATTGGAATTCATTTATAAAATAGGCTAAATACAGTTTAATATCTCTTCTTAAAATTATCATATTTTGTTGGGCAGGGTCAGTACACTGCAAAAAGGGAACTAAAATTAAGTAAATTTTTCTTGAAATGGGTGCATTTCTTCTTGATTTGAGCAGGTAAATAAGACTATTTGCCAATGGAATAAGATTTTTGAACTTAAAGTAGGAACAATTCATCTCCATCATTATTTTTCAAGTGCAGAATATCTAATTATCTTATTTCAGTGGTAGAACTACTAGTCCCATTGGCAAATAATCTTATTTACCAGCTCAAATCAATGAAAAATCATGTTGCAGTATTGAGCTTTAAGGCGGGACATACAAGCTGTGACAAAAGCAAGAGCGGTTGAACCCACAGCTGGACCAACGTAAACATAGCAGCGCAGGAGAACGCATGCTAGCTGCTGCTATCGCATCCGTTTAGTCAGAATCCACGATTTCTTCTTTGATAGAAGAACAGCAGGAAATGCCTTGACTAGTCTAACCTGTGGTTTCTTATAACGTCTGCTGCTTACGTTTTAATTTGATGCCGTGATTGGCTAAAACCAACCTTTGGTAGGCGGGCAGTAGGTGTCGCTTCGGCCAATCAGCTCAGAGAGTTCTGCTGAATGTCCCTCCTTTCCAAAAACGGATTCAATAAGAGCAGAACCAGACTGATAATGTGGAGAATGGAGAAAAATCAGCTAAGGTCTAAATGGTAACCTGCAGCATCCAATCAGCCCAAACATCAGGTCCCTCCATTGATGAGAGGAGATTTCCCCACAGCTGCTCGTGCTGCATTCAGGTACAGCTGGGACACCAGGCTGTCTAAATATCTAAATAACAAAAAGGCGATTTAAACGTGTTTTATTCCCAACAATGGGCTCAGTCTTATTTAAATATATATCTAAACATCAACTTTCACAATTTTTAGTGGTTTTATTATTGTTTTATAAAATAAAATAAATTTTAGATGTTGGGGGGGAAAGAAATCACTTTTTTAATTTTTTCTTGACTCAAGCATACAGAAGTCGTATTATCGTATTAAACCGTGATTTATGTATGCCGTTACGCCCCCATCTCTGTGTTACCGTGCTAACGCGTTGCTAACACAGGAAAACAGGAATAATCAAGGTTATTAATGTTACAGAGATACGATTAACTAAGTTTTACTCCTTTTCACGCCTTTTCAGGCATATTCACTAAATACGGTGGTATATTTGCGGCGCTTAGTAACGGGTACTTCATGTTTACTAAATTAGTTTGTATTTATTTTGCCTTCATATATAAATATGTCGTTTGGTGTTTGCATTTGCACAGAATATATATGCGTTAAGATGTAATGTCTGAAATACATAATTATAAATACATAAATATGTAAAACAATTGCCTGAGATATATAGTTTTCCTGCCGTATAGATAGATAATATATATAGTATATTTAGGCAAGGCCTGTTTATTAGTATAGTACATTTCAGTAACGGGACAACTCAAAGTGCTTTAAATGAACATTTATAGGTACTAAACGTATTTACTACACACTCATTAGTCAGCATGTTGTTGTGACGTTAAAAGTGAAGCAGACAGTTTCAAATGCTGAGTTCAGGCTCGCGTGTAAAACCAGCCACAACATTTGCTTCGTTTCCTTGTCTGTTAATGACCTTGAATGCATCACCGTCAGTTTCTTGTATTAAGCGTGACAGCGCAAACACGGCCCTCGTGGTCATGGTGCTTTAAGGTTTAATTTTTGATATTTCACTTTAAATGAGAGGAACTCTCAGCACAATAAAGGAGGCGAGTGATGCATAAATATTTATATTCCTGAAACATGTCAGACGCAAACAGGCTAAACTAAACTCCCCATTGGGGTTTTTAATGCAGCAAACTTAAAATGCTCTGTGCAAAGAGTAATTGCAGTTGTAGCTCCATTTAGGAAAGCAGCGAACAGCTGTGTTATTACTGTATGACTCTGAATTCATAATGCATTAGATTAAAGACCTCTGCATGATTTATGTAACCTTTGGGCCTGCTGAAGCCTAGCGTTAGCGCCAGCGTTCGACTCGTCCTCCCTTAAACTCCACTTTAATAAAGTGCTGAAAACTGTGTTTAAACGTCTGTTTCAGACGATAGAAAATTGGACTCATTTCTCTTGAGCTGTTCAGGACCGCGTGTGTCTTTTTGTTGTCGCTGATTGATGAGCTCTTTACATGTGGATGACAGTGAGGCTCCTTTCACATTATCTCCTTAAAACACTCGCTGCCAAGGCTCCCCTCTTTCTCTCGTGGTTGCTTTCACCGTGGTGCTTTTAAAGTCCACCTTATTAAAGAACTCTTAGTTGTGTTTTACCATCCTCCTCAAACCGGCGTCACTCCATAGAGCTGGGCTTTTTGCAAGAGGGACCAGAAAAAAAAACATTAGTGCTAAAAAAATAAAAAGGCACGTTCTGAATTTGCCAAAACTCCCCAAAGGAAGGTGATCTGTAGCCTGACATAGTCATACTCAATTCTAGTCAGAATTTGAGTCTGATACTGCTCCATAGAGCTGTGATTATGGGGCGTGTTTCGAACAAACCAAGAAAAATAATTCCTCTGCACTCAATTGGATAGACCTACAACCAATAAGAGCAACGGAGTGTGTGACGTATGTTAAGCGACGCATAATTGTTGTCAATGGAACTCAACGGTTAGCCTAGCATAAGAAGATGAGCGTTAACGATTTTTGCCGGCGTTGCAAAAAGAATGTAAGAAAACAACACACAAACCTCATTTTTCAGAAAAACCATAAAGGCGAATGCACATACGAACAAGTTTTCATTGTTCCCCACCTCTTAGCGACCAACGGAGCCAGCTGATAAATTAAACTTTTGCCGAATCCCGTAAGAAGGACGCCAAAAACATCTTTCTTTTCAACAAATGCCTTGATCGCTTTTCTCTGTTCCTCCTTTTAAAATTAATTTGCTGTCGATATCTTCTAAAACAGACCTAATAGCAGAATCTACACACCGCAACTCTCCAGCGGCAGCCATCGTTGTTGTAAACGAATTCAACCCAAGCCCGCCCTGACAATTTGATTGGCCCGCCAGATATTGGGCGAGCATACTCGCGCTACTATTGAGCAGACCGAACTTCCCGACCTCAAACGTTGTGGGCGGGACTAAGTTCGGAATGGCACCCAGGCTAGGTGATCTGGTCAGATTAGACCTAAATTTATCTTTTCCGCCACCAAGGAACGCACTTACGTGTGGCCCAAACCCAGCACACCCCATAACCCCACGAACTTGGTGAAACATGGTATTGGCGGCATCATGTTGCAGGGATTGGGAAACTGCTTTGAGGGAATGATGGATGTAGCTAAATATGGGCAAATATTTGGTTAAAGTTGGTTTTACCTGATCACATGTCTAAGATAGCTTGGCTAAAGAAGGCAGTAGGCGAAATATGTCCAGTGTAGCAGGTGGTTTATTTAGAAAAATAGTGGGGAAAAATATTTACAAAAATCCAAAATGAATAACTCAAAGGTTATTATGGCACAACAGATCATAACTGTTCATAAAACAACCAAAATTAACGTCATGTGTACTCAGCTACACTGACCTGGTTCTCTGCTTAAATTCTTTATTTCCAGGCAGATAAAAAAAAAAAAGGCCTCCAATGGACTCTTCCATCATCAGGCACCCCCAACATTCAATTCAATTTTATTTATATAGCGCCAATTCATGAAATATGTCATCTCAAGGCACTTTACAAAGTCAAGTTCAACCATATTATATAGATTGGTCAAAAAATTCCTCTCTAAGGAAACCCAGCAGGTTGCATCAAGTCTCTCCAAGCAGCATTCACTCCTCCTGAAAGAGCGTAGAGCCACAGTGGACAGTCGTCTGCATTGCTGATGGCTTTGCAGCAATCCCTCATACTGAGCAAGCATGAAGCGACAGTGGGAAGAAAAACTCCCCATTAATGGGAAGGAAAACCTCCGGCAGAACCGGGCTCAGTATGAACATAGTTTCTACTTGAACTCAACATGACTTCCTTCAATGGGCCTCAGCAACATTTCTTTGAGTATCGCCACAACAATGTAAAATTAAATCCACACAGAATAATTTTATCCAATGCCCAAATTTGACCACCTCAAAGTCAAGTAGCCATCCCTTCCCCCCCTTCACCTGGTACCTTCCTGTGACATTATCTCCAACAGGAAGTTATAACTGCAGGAAGTGAGATAACACTTCCCCCTGAAACACAGATAAGTAAGATAAGTTCACCAAATAAAAAAGTTAAATGATCAAACAATAAATACAAACTGGAACTGAATTGATTTAAACCAATATGTTATAGTAAATAATCTGTAGAAATGCAAAACATAGACAAACCCTAGATAGTATACATTTGCAAACTATAGATTAAATACAATATGGCTAAATCAAGCAAACAAGAATGTTACCAAAAATATATAAACTGAGGCAAATGGTGTTCTCACCCACTTTGTCACAACATGCCTTTTGTGAAGCTTCTAGCATAATTGTGGTTGGCTACTGTTCTCTGCAGACATGGTAGAGCTCATTTAAGCTCGTTCCAATCGGAGACCACGTGCCATAAAATATGTGTTAAATCACTCTCTACTTCCTGTCTTTTTGTACTCTTAAAACTTTATCAAGTCATCATTTTAGAACCGATCAAGTCTTGTCCACTCTGTGCTTGTATGGCAATCTCTTATCCTCTAAGGGTCAATAGCTATTTCTACATGGACAAAAGTCATCCCATAAGGGCCAATTGGAATAAAAATTTGTCATATGTCAAACATACAAACGAAATATTGTGATCGGATTAAGCTCAATCGGAATGAGATTATATTACGAATGAGACGGGTGGTTTATGCTGATTGTTAACCCCTTAAGCCCGCTCATACCAGTACAGGTATGAGCAGAGACACGGCCATTTGATCATGCCTTAGGTCAGAAACGGTCACGTTTCTTTCCTTAAATAACTCTACAAATGAGGCTTTAATGTTTCTAAAACAAGTCCCTAATTTTTTTTCACACATACTTTTGGTTTTACAGCATTTTAAACACACAAGATGCCATTTAACTGCCTATCAAACATTGCTGACTCTCAGAAGAATGCTTCACTGGACAGAAAAACAGGCTAAAAAAAACAAAGTCCAGTGTCTTTGGAAACTAGAGAGTACTGTATAGACCTGAATACAGGGTGAGTTTTTTTTAAATTATAAATAATGTGATTGTAAATAAATAGAACTGAATTTAAAAACATGAATAAATGCAGTTACTGTGTGCAGTTCAGTCATAAAACTCGAACTTCTCTGTGTAGCAGGTGTTCCAAAGAGCGTATTCTAATATGGGTGTTTTTTGTTTTTTTTTAAGCAGTATTTCTGTTGTGCAGTTGCTGAAAAAAGAAGGCAAAGAAGTTTTAAATATTTTTATACCACAAAAGATCCGCTGAATAAATATCCAAACCTCTTTCAATTTTAAGAAACAGACCTGATAACATCAGCCATCATGACAAACCAGTTTCTTTGAACTTTAGCTGCTGGTTTTATGTAAATAACAGACTAAAGTTTACCTCCTAAAGGTTAAAAAAAAGGTAAACCTTGTTGGAGAACATGCGGACCAGATGGGAAGTCTTCGCTCAGGAGCAGGAATGCTCTCTGGGATTCTGTCAGGCCTTTCTGTGACGTCGGCGGGTCATAGAAACTAATTGCTGTCCCACATCAGTGTGAAATGCAGAGTGAAAGAAGGACTTCCTTCAGGGATCCTGTTTTTGTTTGTTTTGATTTTCAGTGACTGTGAGTAGATGGAGAGTGTCTGCGTAACTGTTTCTGTGTGTGTCGTAAAGGAAGTTAGTGCCAAAGACATTTATGAGGTGTTGGTTCAGATCGACTCTCTGTGAATATTTGAGTTTTCTCAGTCATGCATATTTTATCAATGGCGGTGGAAGTGTAAACAGAGGATGAGCAGAGTGAGGAGAAATGGCGAAGGTGTTATTGACAGCTGGTGTCAGAGCAGTGAAACTGGAAACCATCTGTTAGCTCGTCTACAGCACTGCCAGCATCCTGGTGTGAAATGATTACAGCTTTGTTTAATTTTAAAGCAGTACTTGCAGCACTTGTGGGATTTTCACTTCGAAGCAACGAAGTGAGCATGGCGAGTTCAGTATTTCAGTTAATTATTCACAAAAACATACTGTAACTGCAGAAAACAAAGCCTGGATCAATGACTGTGAAACAAAGTGGTCAAAGCTTTAAGAGACTGAAGAGTCGTGTGTCTAACCAGGTAGTTACAGATGAGGAGCACCACAGGGAACTATACTCACACCTTTCCTTTTCACTCTGCAACCTTAAACTTCCAGAGCAAAACAGACTCCTGCAATCTGCAGAAATAGTCAGAAGGCTCTGCAGTCCAGAGCTGTGTTTACATGCATAGTTTCACGATCGGGTTGAAATGTACTTGGATTAAAAAACTAAAAATAATCAAATTGTACCGTTTATCTTGGCACACAATCCAGTCATAATGTGTGTATATATGTACCTGGCTTTATTCAGAATAGAACCACTACGACATGCGCAGTTATAAAATCCCCCTAAAAAAATAACCACAGAAGAATTTCCGTCAGTGTTGCATAACAAAAAATAGCAAACAAACCATTATTATGCACATTTGTTTGTCTTCTGAGCGCCCAGGCTGGACTTGCATCAGATTCTAATGATGGTTGAAACTTTACTGAATAAATAACAATTTTGAGCTCTTAATTTTTCGAATAGAAAGGCTGTATCGAGAGTCCCAACTGTTTTGTTGATCGATTTATTTCCGCCACTTAACGCAAAAATATGTCACATTTACGCTGGGCGCACATGTGCATTTGGGTCAGTTTGACACATTCAGATTGAATTGATCCATGCATGTTCATAAGATTGTCAACTGACATAAACTATCCCTTTCATTGGGAAAACTATTTATTTCCAACTGAGTTTAACAATTTAATTCCGACTGAGCTTAATCTGATCACAATATTCCGATTGGCTTGTTTATATGACACATTTTTTTTATTCCGATTGGCCTTTTATTCAAATTACTTTTGTCCATGTAAACATAGCTATGGGGTGTATGGTGATGGAAGAGAAGCTGAGGGCAGAGAGCCTGCTTTTCTGCATGGTGTTGTTGTGCAAAGATGCACATTATCAGATTCCCTGCAGCAATCTCCCATGCAGCACCAACAGAGATGCTGTGCAGAAACTAGTCAATATCAGTGTGGATTTTTAGAGCATGGAGCTTCGATTTGAGTCTGGTATAAAGTCAGGGGAGTGTTATCACACAGCGGTCACCAACTTTGCTGACTCTGTTCTGCTTAAAAGAAGCAAATGGCTTGTTGCACCTTGTACATTGTACTGTTTCTCATCTTAACCAGGACAACCTTGTAAAAGAGATTACCGTATTCTTCGGATCATAAGTCACATCAGTCAAAAAATAGGTCATAAAGAGGAAAAAACATATAAGTCGCACCGGAATATTAGTTGCATATATTTAGAATTTCATTTCACAAAATCCACGACTAAAACCTGACGTTTAACGTCTGGTAAGGCATTTACAACAGGCTTAATAACATGGAACACACCTGGGAGGTTGAATGGAATAAATTAGCATAACAAGCTAGCAACTCCAACCAGCAACGTTCTTGAAATATATAACGGTGCTACGTGCTAAGCTAACAGTATGACATGCATTTTTTAAAAACAAAAAAAAAAAAAGAGTCGGCGAAGTTATAAATCCCCCAGACAACATAGCTGTAAGCTAACGGCAGCTTTTATTAGCTTGAAGGACAAACCAATATCGGGGTTATGTTCCGTACTGAAACAACAGAACAACATATAAACTTAGTCTTTGTTGTCTATAAATTCATTTTCAATCAATTTTTAAATGGTAGAGGAGCCTAGAGCGCCCTCTTGTGACTAGATGGTAATGTTTACTTCTTGGTTCATGTTGGTCAGTATAATTTACCATTTAAAACTTATGTAAAACTCGCAGGATAAGCCAAACTATGATGACAGAGGAGTCACTTAGAGTCCGAAAATTACAGTAATAATCTCAATGGATTTCTTTCCTTGAAAAATAATAAATAAAATTCTTGTTGTGAAAGTCTTTGTTGGCATTTACCCCCATTTAGCACCTATACAATTGCCTCCTACAGTATATTCTATCAGGGGATTAAGGTTTTATCCAGTTTGATGGGGGACCTTAGAGTGTTTCTTTACTCAAATTTAGCCATTATTCTAACTCCCGATGCGGTAAAATCCCTTTTTTTAGTCCACATAGTAAAAGCTGTTTGATGATTAAACATGAGTCTTCTTGCCTAGTAACCAACAGTAAGCTGCTGTGGTTTACATAGTGCTCTAGATTAAATGATTTTCTGACAATATATTTAGAGTAGTCGGTCTGTTACTTGTAAATGTGGTGGAAAGGCTCCTGCCTTGTTCAGTGTATTTAAACAAAAAGTTGGATAAACGCTTATTGTTCTGCATTCAGAACAGTTTGCCTGATGCGTTTGTACTCTCTAAATACGTTTTTTGTCACAAATTAAGTTCACCAACACACACAATATTAAAATCTAAACAAGGACATTGTTCAGTCTTCAGAATTAGGGAAACTGGGTAAAATATGTCTTATGGATTTAGTACAAACCTACGTAAAAGATTGTTTGTAACGTGCTCTAAAGCAAGTATTACCGTTATTTGAAGTGAAGTGATGAGCCTGAGCTAATGTGAAAACAAAGATTATCAAGGATCATAAACAAAAGCAACAGAATGCCTAAGTTAAAAGGGTTTAAATATTTTCTCCAGAGAAGGTGTCACTCTGTCAGAAGGCGATGTTGAAACGTTGACTTCTCGTTGGTGTTTTCCACGAAGCTGTGAAGCTGTTATTACACCTTTTGTTATGTGTTGTGTTAGAAAGGCCTAACACGAGTCTGAAGAGCTGCAGGGCTGTAATTCAAAGCCGACATGATGGATGATTTTATTTTATTTTTTTAAAGCCTTGGAGACGTACGTGTCCTTCAAGGCAGCTCTTTGTAAAGTCTGGCCCACATTGCTCTGAGCATGCAGCAGCCGATGTGCTCCTTGTAACCATTCAGTGCAGTTCAGCTAGCAGCCTTTCAGGTGGAAAGAATTGTGGTCATTATTATTGACTGATGGTATCTGCATGTTTGTGTCGCTCCATCAGCGAGCCTCATTGATATTCAGCAGCTTTTGACCGGAGACGATGTTACTGCCAGTTCAGCCGTGCAATGTGGGACTGTTGTGTTAAAAGGCCAGAAGGCTTTCTGTCTTACCAATATTACTGTTATTCAAAAATAACCAAGCATTTCATTAGCTGATATTCTTCGTTCTTGTCAGGCTGCATCATTTGTCAGTTAATTTATTTCCCAGAATTTATGATTTATGGCCTTAAAGCAAATTCTTTTCTAATTCTGTTGTTCATATAGACCCAATTTCAACACAAAAAGCAATCTCAGGGGACTTTGCAAGTCTAACTGGTCCAATTTATACAGTTTGCTCCAAATTCTACTGGAATAATTCCAGTTTATTCCACTACAAGCCACGATGTAATCAGATTCTGGTCCAGCTACACCCAGTTCTGTTCAGTCCAAAATGGAACAGAATATTTGTCGGACTATAAGTTACGTTTTGTTTAGAAATTTTCTATTTTTATTTGTTTTTTACTGAAACTGCCATTTAATCTGTTAAGGCAAATTATTCAGTTCCACAACAGGCTGAATAATATCGAACATGTCTGGGAGGTTAAATGGGGCAAGTTAGCATAACAAGCCAGTAACTCCTACTGGCAAGTTACGTTTTAATGTAATAGGCAGTTACGTTGAAAGTTGTCAAAATTATGCTGAAATTAGACCGACAGCGTCAATTCTAAGCTAGCTGTATGACATGGATGTTTGAGCGCAACATAGACAGGCCTGTAAAACTCTTAAACGTGGATCAGCGAAGTTGTAAACCTCCCCGACAACATAAGCTAACGCTAGCTGTTGTTAGCTTCACAGACAGCCCAATGATAGGGTTCTGTCGCAGTCTGGCTAACGCTCCGCTACGTGAATGATACTGATGCAGATGGTCAGGAGCAGCATATAGTTTTCACAAATAAATTACGATTTAAAAATGTTTTATATGTATATTTTGAGCCGCCTGGGGTAACCATTGTTAGCAACAGCTCATTGTGTAGCCCCGCCATCTTTAGCCTTTAGCTTAGCAGCTTGAAGCTCATTGTAGCTAATCAGGGCTAACAGCAGCCTAGTGTTTAGCCAGATCCATTTCATTGCTGTTTACATTACATGTGCTGCTGTTTTAATAGTGATTATTCAATGCTTAATTAAGTGAGGCTTATTAAAGTTAGAAAATCACCAAAAGGTTTACCAGGTTTCATCACTTTGCTGTTTGTTTCATTGTTTTATTTTCTTCTTTTATGTTTTGTAGTTTTGATTCAGTAGTTAGTGTTTTCAAGTAGTATTGGCATTAATCACAATAAATGCTGTTAACAGAGAATTATTGGTTTAATAAATTTTAACTATTTTAACTGCGGTCGTCTGTGGTTTTTATCAGTGATTGAATCGCCTGTAAGAGTTAACAAATCATCCCTTTTGAGGTAACAACACGAATGTACATAGACATTTTTCCTTTGCTTGTGGGTAATGATTAGTGATTCGATTTGCAATTATAAATTAACGTTAATGATATTTGATGGTGGCTAAACTAACTCAGGTACACAACTGGTTAAACACCCATCTTTTATGGTAAATAATGTTTAATAATTGATCATTTATAGGCCCAATTGCTAGTTATAATCATTAAAGGCTGGTAGTCCCTAATCACAACCATTTGGGGAAAAAATGTGTCACTTACCTTTGACTAGAATAACATTGATTGTAATATCCAATTATAATTGTTAATAATATTCATAATCAAATAGGTAAAATTGCACAACAGTACTGAATTTTTGTAGCTCCAGCTATTTTGATGCCCTGCTTCAAGGAAATGGCAAACTTAAAAAGCCCCCTTCTAGTCATACTACTGACTCATAGCACTTTTACGCTCGAGTCATATTCACCCAGCAGCACTCATAACGCTCAAACACTCACACGCTGATGGGAAGGAAACTTGGAGTTAAGTCCTCTGATCAAGCGCCATGTGGTGGGGGAGCTATAGTCAAACGCTAAACATCCCGTTTGCCAGGTGACTCAGCCACAGCCGCCTCCAACTAAACAAACACGACTATACACAAAAGCACGGCATCAGGGGTACTTTCTATGGAAACGAAAACAAAGTTACTGGCATCAAGAATTTCTAACTTAATTACAATTTTACAGGAGAAAACAGGAGATTGAAGAAAAGTAGTCGGCATTTCTTCCAGCAGCCAAATAATTACAGAGATAAGCTCAGGATAACTTATGTTAAGAAAAAGGAAGTCTACACCCAGAACTTTCCAGAAGCCTTTTTAATGTAAAGTCACGTGCTGACCAACAGGGTATTCTGTGTGTTTGAGCCAGAATATGAGGTTTGGCAGTACTTAAAAATACAGAGTATTAAAAATAATGTATTGGAAGTTAGCATAACTTCACATAGACGTCTCTTCATCCCAAACAAATGGCAGACACTGACGCATTTAAATAGCTGCATTGCCAACCAACCAGCATAAACATGACTGATAAGGTTTCATTTCAGACAAATAAACTAATTCCAGACATTAAATCGATTTAAACCAGCATTAAAACAATCATAATAAATGTAATTAACCGAGAACTGTCAGCGATTGCGCTCACTTCAGTCAACCTGGGGGATGTGTTTTTCTGCAGCATTCTCTGTGGAAAAGCTGCTATTTCTTCATGTTGGTAAAGGTCTGCAGCACAAATGCAGGATGCCGATCAATCTGAGCGCTCGGATGTAAGAAGCCTTGCACTGGAGCGCGGTGCTATTATGCAAAACCGATACGCTGTGTTTATCTGCACTAAATCAAATGGAAATTGCACCAGGCTGCTCCAGAGTAAACACTCGTACACCTCCACATATTGCAGGAGGTTAGAGCTTACAGCGTTCTGCTATTTACAGTATATATCAAATCTGTGGTTCCTCACTCTGAGTCATACGAAGCCTTGGAGTGCCAGCGGAGAGGAAATAAACGTAAGAAATCCATCCTTTGAGGTCGTAATCCAAGCTCTCTGGATTGTAAACCGTATGTAAATGTATCTTCATAAACAGAGTCGTCCTTTTACAGATAAAGAAATTAGTTTTTTTTTAAAATTAACAAGTCCTTAGTTCCAGGATCAAAAGCTCCTAAACCAGGGGTTGAACCCCAAACTAAATTAATTACAATCAGCCTTACTCCGATCTGTAAGTGCATGCTAAGGTTTCCGACCAAAATAGAAGACGCGTTTGTTTCTTTTTCTGTTATGCTGTCAATGATGCTAAAGCCTGTTAAATGGTTCTGTTAAAGAACAGCTAAGAACCAGATTTGGATCTGGTCCAGACGAGCAAGTCAGTCCAGACTCGGTAAACTCCTCGATGGACAGCTGTCTGGGGAGAGACCTCAGCACAGCAAGCTTTAACACCAGTCAGTAATAATTAGGATGTTCTTGGCAAAGCGTGGAGAACAACCCTTTCTGTAAGGTTTGCCCGCATTAATTGGGACGCGAGGGTAGGAGAGAAGCCAAAGGTTTTTGTCAGACATTGTGCTTTAAAAAAGAAAAATATCTTGTGTACATAAATGTACATAAATGTACATATTGTTTTTTATTTTATTTTATCTAAAATTGACATAGTTTTTTTTTTTTTTTTTTTTTTTATGAATTATGTTTATTAGGCTTTTTTGAACGTTTATACAAAAACAAAAAAGAAAATAACATTAGCAGGGCAAAACTTATACAGCACAGATACAGAAAACAAGACAAAATCAAAAACGGAGGCATGTACATAAATTACAGCTTCATATAAGAAACAACCAATTTATACATACACGTCATTCAGATTCACGTTACTGGTTTATTTGTGAAATTTTGAAGTATTCAAGAATACGTTTCCATCTTTTTTTAAAAGCATAATATTTCCCCTTCATACAATATCTCAATCTTTCTAATACAATAACTTCAGAAAGCAAATTTTTCCATAGCTGGATCGAAGGGGCTTCAGAACCAACCCATTTAAGCATTATTGATTTTCTGGCCAACATCAATAGAAATTGCACAGTTTCTTTGTGAGTGTCCAGATGACTGGGTATGAACCCAAGGAGACACATGACTGGACCAGGGAGAAGTGCTTGTCCTATTGCGGAGCTAATTTCTTGACATACTGCTCGCCAGAATGCCTCTATAATTTTACACTCCCATAAACAGTGAATTCTAGTCCCTGTAATTGTTTTACATTTGGGACAATTTGGAGAACTTCCTGGTGTGTACTTGCTATATATATATGGAGATATGTATACATTGTGTAAAATATTATACTGCATTTCTTTGTAACGGTTGCATACTGAGATTCTAGAAGGCAGAGTCAGAATGTCTTCCCATGCCTCTGAATCAATTGTACTATTCAGAGTTGTGTTCCAGGTTGATCTCAGATTCTCCAAATTATCTTTCCTTAGGGCTTGTAATTTAGCATAGAATCTTGACACAAATTTCCCACGTTTATGACAATCAAGAATACTGTTTTCAAGTAGATAATAATCCCCTGGGAACTCAAGTGAGTCCATTTTGGCCTTAACATAATGTCTTACTTGAAGATATTTATAAAAGTCCCTGGAGACAATGTTATGTTGTGTTCTTAAGTCCTCAAATGTCTTGAAGTTTCCATTATTCCATAGATCGTGTAATTGACATAGTTTTGCTTGATGTCTGTACGCTGTTACCATGTGAAACCAAAGTGAAAATCCCTTTTTATGCACACAATCTTGACCAATAAATCTGATTCTGAAGTTAGAGTATTACTTCCATATATATGTGCACAAGTAGAAGTATTAGTATCAAGTACTATGTAACTGTTTGATCATAGCATCTGATTTAATCTATCAAAATGATGCAATCAGATAGATCGGTATATAAAGTTATGTGCAAATTCTGTTATTTCAAATCATAAGTTTAAAAAAGAAGTAAAATATTTTAATTTTTATAACAAATTCAAGAAAAGGAAACAAATATTTCCAAATAAGCTTTATTTACAACATAAAACTTTCGAAACCAAGATGAGCAGTGCAAAGCACTTCCAGTGACTGTTTACAACAACATATTGCACAGCAAGTTCAGCAGATGGAAAATTAAAACAATGAAGCTTAACGGTTTAATATAAACTGTGTTTGTTTGGTTTAATCAGGTGCATTTTTGGTTTGAACGTCCTTGATTTTTATTCATCGAAGTAACCTAAAGTGGGAAGAATAGCAAGAAATACAAAAGTGTAGTTTGGAAAAACTGTCACTTTAAGGCAAACGGACAAGAAAAAAACAAAATGCCGAATGATGCTACATGCTACGCTAACACAACAAGCTAATGCTACGACGCCAATGTTTGAAAGTACAATGAAAAGTTCAGCAAAGCTCCTGTAGCTGCAACAGTGAAGTAGTGAACCTCCCAGACGACATAAGCTAACGCTAGCTGTTTAAATATTAGCTTCATAGATGGCCCAGTCACTGGATTTTGGAATGCGCTACTGCGCCGTTCTACTGCGGTACGAATCTCCACCATTAGCTAATATGGCTAGTAATGACAGGTTATGGTTGAGCCAGACTAACACTGACAATTAGAGCACAAAAATGTAGGAACCCGAAGCAACCCACCCTGCTGCTATAGCTGATTACTAAAGAAAATATAATGCAAAAGGACCTGAAAATTGTTAAATATATTTGCATGGACCAGATCTTTGTTTTCACTGTAAAAAAATGTCATGCCATGTAATACAGAAATGTTAAAAACAAATGTTGCTCAGTGCGAACCACCAGAATTAATCTAGACTCCTGGAAAGGTGTCGAAACTTTTTATAAAGAACTTGAGCGAATGTCTGGTTGCCTCCGATTTAAGCCTGTTTGCTGTTGTGATGTCCCGGATAACTTAGAATTTGCACAGGAACTGTAAAAAAATGTTTTAGGATTTATGTTGGTTTTGAAATACAACAACTAGTTGTTCCAGACCTTTTGCATTATCTAATATCTTATTTCTGAACACTTCCTACAATGCAGACTCGTTTCTGACCTCTGGTTGGTATAATATGAAGCTGCAACACGTGTTGTTTCAGGTAGGATTTATAAACACCTTCTGGCCGTGTCGAAGACCCGTCAGTGTTTTTAAATTTAGGTAAAAAACAAAAAGTTGGAAGATTAGAGAACTATAAATCTAGGACATTTTAAACAGTATTTAGGCTCTGACCAGTGGTTTGAGCCGACTGGATGTGAGAGGAATCCTTTCAGTCGCCGTGACTGTCACCAATATCCCTTCAGGCACCAAAAGTGTCTGTTTGTGATACCAAAACAGTAGATTAGTCATGTGGAGGGAAATGCATGCAGAGTACATGAATACCCCTACTGAATGTCTTTGGGCAGTTGATAATCTAACAAGGTTGTATGTAGGAGAGATTATGTCCAGCTTTTAGAAAAAAGGCTTTAAACCCAAAAACAGGAAACAAATCACTCAACACTCAACCAAAAGAATCAAATGAGGTTTATTTCATTTTCACTCACACGACAGGAGTATTTAACTTTTTTTGTGTGGCAGAAATACGCATGTGAACAGTCAGTGGAGAGCTGTGTCTGTCTCAGAGGGTCTGTTAATGTGTTAGCCTCAGCTGTTTCCTGGGAGCTCCACGTTAGCTGTCACATCAATCATTGTTCCTGCAGCTCCCGCCCCATCAGGACCCATGTCTGTTTTGACTCCACATCATCTCGTATCAGTGTGTGGAGGGTTTAACTGCTGACTCCAAACCTGCCTGCACACAACGTCTGCGACTTCAGGGCCGAAGGCCGTCGTCGGTGGCTGACAGTAGATCCGATTGCTTTGTTGTGGTTCTTCAACCTTTTAATGACTGCTGACCCGCAACCACGCACGGCAGCTACGTGAGTCACCAAACACGTTCAGTGAAATACGAGAGTATGACCAAAGCTAAAAATAAACCACCCCGAGTCAAAATTCCTCATGTGTGAAGAAATACCTGGCAAATAAAGCTGATTCTGAAACAACCCTATTATTTATACAAGGGCTAGTCAGTAAATTAGCATTTCATTTTAGTAATTCAATTTAAATTTTGAAACTTCTTCTATATAAGCTCGTTATAATCAGTGTTATATTTATCAAATTTTGGTGATTCTGGCTCTAAGCTAATAAAAACCCAAAAAGTTCCTCAGGACACTAGAATATCACCTCAGACTAATTAAAAAAATAGATTTTTAATACAGATATGTTAGTGTTTTGATTGGTATGTCCATGAACTCTACAGTGTCTGCTCTCAGTACCTGGTCTGGGCTCCTGCATGGAGGCGATCCGACTGTGGTTCTGGGGAGGAGCCTTCAGGTCATCTGCATCGTTGGTTCTGGTGCCTCTCATCTTCCTCTAGATAATACTCCACAGATTCTCTATGGCATGTGTCAAACTCAAGGCCCGCGGGCCGAATCCGGCTCATCAAGGCAATTTATCCGGCCCTCAGGAGCCAAAAAAGGCATATCATGTCATAAAGGAGAGGCATGTATTCTTTTAAAGTGGCTAAAACTGTGCCTCCTGTAGTGAAAGGTGATGTTTTTTAACCATGTAGTAACAGCATCCTGCCACTAGGTGTCAGTTTTCCCACAACACATTAAAACAACCCAGAATTGTCCAAAAAGTGATGCAGAATGATGAGTTTAAAGTGTAACTCACCCCAATATCAACTTTCTTTGCAGATAAACTGTATAGCAACCTTTTTTGTGAATATAAAATGTATAAACTGGGCCTAACGTGCTACTTTTGTTACTGTGCATTTTTTATTTTTTTTTCTATGCGAACTGAAATGAAATGAAATCAAAAGTATCATCTATACACGTGAAACCGTCTCTTTTAATGACTTCATGATGCCAAAATGGCCCAATATAGAAATGAGGTTAACACCCGTTAACCTCGGTGAAGCAGCTTTTGGTACCAAATCCTGCTGGAAAAGTAAATCAGCATCTCCATAAAGCTGGTCGGCAGAAGGAAGCGTGAATGGGTGTGAAATGTTGTGGTAGATGACTGTGGACCTGAGGTGTGTTGTAGCAGGGATGCATTTAAAAGTTGCAGGATGGTTGCCCTCCAGGACCAGACTTGAGCATCTCTGCATCTACGTATTAAGTGGTTAAATTTTTCTGAGTTTCTGCAATAAATAGACATTTTAGCCCCTGTGCTAAGATCCTGGCCTGGTCTTCGCTTTAAATCAACGTCAGATGAAAATCTTTTTTTTTTTTTAACAGCAATAATAGAAAATATATAATTAATACTTAGAGGAAGCTTTTGTGCCAAAGAGACGTTGAGTTCGGTCCATTGGTTCGACTGTGTTTCCAGATGAAGGTTTAAAGCTGTTCAGGTATTTAAATTAGATTTAAACATTTCTTGGGAAGTGATTTCAATAATTACGTGAAACTTGCCATGGATTTACGTGATACCTAAAGGCCAAATGCCTCGCCATAGTTATGTATTATAATGATCTCATATCTTTAAAGAAATCAAACCCTGGTGTTTTAATCCGACAGACAGATAAGAAAAAAAACTGAAATATAAATAAATCCCAGTGAAGCTGTTGTACAAAGCTGTCTTTTTGCTTTTCAGGGTGATTTGAGAAACAACCTGGGGCGAGTCATTCCAGATCTATGAGGCGTGACTTTAAAGGCTCTCTTATCTTCAGGTCTAGACGTTAGGAGAAGGAAAGAAGTAATCAGATTGAAAAAACCAATAAGTTCACAGAGTGGATGCCAAGATGAGTGAAATGTGGTTTGTTTCTGTCGGCTGCACCTCCGCAGGCTGAGCTTAAAATCCGTTTTCAACAACATGGAGATGTTGTTTGAGATGAAAAGAGCTTTTCTCCTTCCTGTCGTTTCTTTACAATCATACCAACTTTAATAATAGATCACAAAAAGGCCATTTTTGGCTTAAACAACAACATTTTTAACATGTAAATGCAGCTCCCATGTGATTGTACAAAAAACCCCATAAAATTTTAATCTAAATAAACGATTCTGCTTGTATGAAGCAACTTCAGATGTGAATTTTTTTAACTGATGTAAATAATAAAACATTTATTAACATGAAGGAAAAGCTGACACCAGTGATGGTTTTGTGTTGGTTGGATATGTGAGGAAATAAAAAGTTTGTTGTTTTGGGCACGAAAATGGAAAACAAACGTGGGTCGAGTTACATTTTGGTCAAAGAAAATTCCAGAGTTTGAAATATTTTAGTTTTCTCCCTTTTTAGATGTTGAAAAGCAACAAATCCTTGTTTTACTTGGTTTTGTTATTTTAGATGTCTTTTTTTTAAACGATCCGTCATCCATGTGGAGCAAAACAAAAGTAAACCATAAAGTCCCGTAAAGGCAGCACAAAACATAACATTTGTTTAAACAAAATCTATATCTAACAGTTTGATTGAATACATAATACATAGTTTGTTTCTTCATTTTCCTCCCTACTAACTAACTATTTTGTCATAAAACTGATTTTATTTGAAGAGGATGACGGGTGGTGCTCCTCTCTTAAACAAAATGGCATTCTAGTTTTCTTCCATATATCAATAACGTGTTGTTTTTATGAATTAAGTTTATAATAGTTACCCTCATTAGCCAAATTAACCTAACAGGCATGTGTTTGAGAAAAACACGCCGGGATTTGTACCCAGGACCTTTTTTTTTTTTTTGTGCAACTGTGCTATTACGATTTATGATTTTTTGAGGGAAAAGCTTACGAGCCTCATTTTAGCCAGCCTACTTGCAGTGTGCAGCAATAGGTGGGGGAGGGGCATCACCTTTCATTGCTGAGCTCCATGCAGCTGGAATAACTCTGATAACTTCTTCTCGCACGTGGTTGTGTGTAAAACCTCGAGGCACCGCGATATCGTAACCACCCAAGCGTTTAATGTACTTTGTAGTTTTGCTGTCAGCAGACGGATTTAGCTGCTAAATATTAACGTAAAGTCAGCTGTGGTTCTTTCTGCAGGATGTTATTGTCACACAATAGGACGATCCGCAGGGAGACAGAAATGCTTTGTTTTTGCTGCTCCTCTCAGAAGCATGTCTGATGCATCCTTTGATGCCACGATGACAGTCTCACAAGGACTTAGTTTGCTAAAAATGGCTCAAAGAGTCCCTGGAGATGAATCGTGCCGGTTATTTATTTATTTTAATTTTTTTAAAGGTCTGCGGTGAGATGTGCAGGAAGAGGCTCAGAGAGCAGACGGGCGAACCGCCTGCGTGCTCCTCATCGTCTCATATCAGCAGCCAGACAAAATGTTTTACTCCAACGTGACACCGTTCAGTCGTTAAGTGAAAGCTGCGCTGCTCCAGGCACCCCTCAGGTCCACTTCCCTCATCAGCTCACAAAATATAGGTTGCGTACAGCTGCTGTTGGATGACTTGTTGGCTCGGCTGTCGCCTCTCATTACGTCTTCCCCCCCACCCCCCAGCGCTGGGTCAGGAGCGAGGACCTTCCTCTAATGTATGCCTACACCAGGCTGGATGTTCTCACAGTAAGGTTGGGGGTAATGGATTATTAAAGCGAAGGTGACGGTGTAACAGAGCAGTGTGCAGGGAGAGTTTGTTAAATCTAAAACCCTTTTTTAAAGTAAATGTATCTCCCCGGGGACCCGGTTGAATTATCAGACTGCCCTGTGCGGGCTGCCTGGATGGGAGGAGAGGGGTGGGGTGGACATTCCCCCTGCGGGGTTTTAGAGTTATTGGAGTCATTACTGTGACCTTTATTTGCCCCGCGGCCTCCGCTGAACTCGGCTTGACTCGTCGGGGACGGCGTGGCTGTCACATCGTCTCTTGGAGGGACGAGACGCTTCGCAGTCAGATGGGTCAAGCCTGTTCAGAATGATTACCGACCGTGATCCACGGGAGGCGGAGGCATGCTGTGAGCCGGAGAGAGAAAGCTGCGCTACTTGCATATTTAGCAGACAGGCTGTGCCCTTTTACTCCCACATCTGATGGACTAAAGTTCCCGCTAAGACTGTAGGGGTGTGTGTCCACTTTATTTACGTATTGCTGCCGCTATTGGAAAATAAAAACAGATTTTATTAAAAACAGCAACATCCTACCAGCGATTTTTGTTGCTTTCCAGCACCCTCCATAATTATTAAAGATGTATAAAACCCATTAGAATTAAATAATTTTTTTATTGAACCAGCATAATCTCATGCTGAGACATTTAGAAGACTGTAACCTTTAATTTAAGCACATTTAGTTCAGTTTAGATTCATCTCACAGACAGTTTCTACAAACTCAGCCATTTATTAGCAGCCCTGTTAATATTCAATTCAATTCAATTTTATTTATATAGCGCCAAATCATGTCATCTCAAGGCACTTTACAAAGTCAAGTTCAATCATATTATACAGATTGGGTCAGATTATACAGATTGGTCAAAAATGTCCTATATAAGGAAACCAGTTGATTGCTTCAAAGTCCCGACAAGCAGCAGTCACTCCTGGGGAACCGTAGAGCTACAGGGAGAGTCGTCTGCATTGTCCATGGCTTTGCTGCAATCCCTCATACTGAGCAAGCATGAAGCGACAGTGGGAAGAAAAACTCCCCATTAACGGGAAGGAAAACCTCCGGCAGAACCGGGCTCAGTATGAACGGTCATCTTCCTCGACCGACTGGGGTTACAGAAGACAGTTAACCTGCAAAACCTCTGTTCTCCAACAGGAACGCTCTCTGTCTTCTCTGATAACGTTTCACGAGGTTAATACTTGCAGACGGGATAGTCTTTGAACATTCCCTTTTCCACAATCTCCCTTTTATCGTCCAAAGTCCTGGACAGAACCAGACCCACAGCATCACAGGTCCTCCGTCATATTTCACCTGCAGGCTTGAGGTGCTCTTCGCACCTGTTCATCCAGCTCAGGATGCAAGTAGACAAGCTTTACAACGACCATTTACACCTGAAATTAAAGCCAGTCCTCTGTGATTAGATCAGTTACCAGCTTTAAACTGAGACATGGGACAGATGCAGTCAATTACTTGAACGTTGCAATAATTCAGCGCTGTTAAAGCCAAACAGGCTGTTGGGGGAATTGATACTTACTTTAGACATCCCCCTATCCTAACATCGGCATATCCTCATTTATTACGTTATTCTTGGCCTTCTTCAGTCATATTTATTTTAAAATCCTACACTTTTGGTGTAAATACAGGAGTTTACTATGTTAGCTTGAAAAATGTGTTCCCATTAGCGGTGCCTAGGGTTAGCCTGGAGCTGTCAAATACGCCGTAATTCATACAGGGAATCTTCTGTGAATCCTCGTTTCGTTCAGTGGGTTTAAAAATATACCTAAAGTAGCCAGTCAGCTGAATGCAGCTGTTTTGATTGTTAAACAATGAACTCGTAGATTTACTCATAGTTTGTGACCTTTTGATGTTTTGAAGTGTGTTAAATTTTTAGGAACTTTAGTGTAGTTTTAAGCAGCTGTCATTTCGGCTAGGACAGCCATGAGATTTTAAACGTCAACGAGGGGTTTACTGGTGAAATGGAGTATTAAAAACACATCATTAAAAGTCTAGTTACAAGTCTTTATTGTATGAATTTTGGAGCTTAACAGGGGAATGTGAGAAAAGTAAAGAAGAATAAATAATGTGGGGCTTTAAATATCTCAACATCAGCGCACAGGCACTAAAGATTTTAACCCAATAAACAGCAGGGAAGTAAAACAGCTTCCGTCTTGCTGGCAGATCTTTAATATTTACACACAATGTTGTGTGAGTTGAAATAATCAGATTTTCACCACTAAATAAATAAATGTCAAATTATTTGCCATTCTTGTTGTTGATCTATTCCTCTTTGGCTTCTATTTTTAAAGGATTTGATTTAATGCCTAAAGCACGTCCAGTTACCCACTCGTCTGTCTGAAAAAGGCTTTATAAGTAAAGTTGGACTAATCGGTAGCTGTAACGATCCCTTTCACAGGGCGTGTAACTGAGACGTGAGGCAGAACTAAATGTTTTAGTCATCATAGAGCTGTAGTAGTGTGTGTGAAGCAGGAGGTTAAATCCTTTATGTGGGTCAGAGCTGTAACCTGAGCGACGTACAAAGAGAGGAGAACCAGAGAACCCTCTCTGGTCTAGGAGTCGTAGTCCTGACCGCAGATGGAAACCCTCTGAGCCTTCAGTCTTATGCCTCTCAGTGAGTTTTGGGTCATAATTAATCAGGTGTTTCCTGGCCAATGTGGAAACCGTGCCTCTTTGGCAGAGGCAGCCGCTTTAAATTCAACAGAGATGGAAATATTAATCCACATTAATGCAGCAAAGTGTATCTTTAACCTTTGCGTTTAGAGGTGGACTATAATCTGAGTTTTTATTGTTTCTGCATGTAATGAACGGATAAAAAAAAACAACAGATTTTTAGTATTTGACACACTGACCTCAATCAGAGGCCATCAGGGAAAAATGAACTGATTCTCATTTCTGGCCCATTGAGTCAGAGTCCAGAATCCAGCGTTTGTAGTTTAATCAAATATTTTACTTCCAGGGTTCCTTTGCTGTCTGGATCAGTTTGGGGGGGAAAATCTGGAACCTCATTTAGATATTTTCCAGGTCTGGATCAGTTTGGAAAAAGAAAATGAGGCTTGAAAAATGCCTGTTGCCCTATTCCCCCCCCCCTCTCGGAATGTGTCCTCCATCCACGTCTTACTTCCTTCGTTCCTTGCTTTGTTTCTTCCTTGTGTCCTTCCTACCTATCTCATGTCCTTCCTTCCTGGTCTCCTCGTGTCCTGCCTCATTTCTTTTCATATATCTCATCTTTCTACTGTATGTCCTATATTGTTACTCCTGTCTTCCCTCTTTCGTTTTTTTGTGTCCTCCTTCTAGGGCCGGACGATAAATCAATAACGATATATATCGATCAATAGACGTATATCGATGATAGAAAAAAAAAGGGTCAATAAAACGTAAAATAGAATAAAACTTTTCCTTCCTTTTGCATTTTAGCCATGTAGGCTAATATTAGTCATTAAATCCTCCCAACCAATCACAACGCAGACCCAGGAAGCTCCGCCCCCTTTAAAGAGTTCAGAGAGCACGTGTTCTATTTTCTTTTTTTAAAACCTGCAATTTTGGTAAAGAGTTGATGAATAAAGGGTCGAGTTTGAATTCAGTGTTTGTGTCTTTATGTAAAAATATGTCGCTAAGCAACAGCATAAAATGGCCAGAGCTGCACTTAAAATATCCATCCATCCATTTTCTGACCCGCTTAATCCCTCATTGGGTCGCGAACACCTAAAATATATGTTTTGAATTTGTTGATAATTATCAATATCGATCAATATGATTTGTATTTTATTGATATGCTTTTTTTCTTTATCGTCCAGCCCTACCTCCTTCCTTTGTTCCCCACCGTTTCTCGCTTCCCAGGCAACGTATGTAAAGTTTGTCCTCGGCAGAAACATTCGCTGCAAATTATTATATTTTCTATACGGACTTAAATGACTGAAGAAAGAAGAACTGGAAATGTTTAGCTTTACTGTTCCCCCACGTAATTATCAGTATCCATCAGGTTGGAGTCTTTTCGCCTTCCTGATGTCTCTTTAAAAAGTAACATCTGTGTGAGAAGCTCAAAGGATTTCCGCTGAAAGTAATTCCTCTGTTTATTTGCTCCCCACTGAGATCTGAACGCTGAGCTGAAAGCAGGTCGGTTCAGGTCCAGAGGGAGCCCCGTCTCGTATTGCTCCCCCACTTTCCAGTCCGGCTTATTGGATCAGCTTTGACCTTCTGTGTTCGCTCCCTCTTACGCTATAAACGGGTCGCTGTTACTACCAGTCTCCAAGTCAACAAGCTCCTCTCTCAGAGCTCTGGTACATCGACGCTGACGCTGAAGAGACGGCAGAGAAGCTCAGTCCACCCACAGATTCCTGGTTCTGGATGATTTCACCCAGACGGGTTTATCATCTGGCAGCCGCCTCCCGTAATCCCCAGAAATGCTAAACATGCTAATCTTTCCCACGTCTGCCTTCCAAAACCGCAAGATGTAAACAAATCATCCCAGATTTACTCACCTACGTCTTTCACCCTGATCAGTCCTGAACGCCCTGCTTCACTCGGACGACTGATCATTTATCTGAGTTCACAGCGCTAAACCAGACCGTTAAAAACTAAAAAGCTTCACCCAAAAGAGCCAAATCGTTTTAGAAATAACGTTTTTGAAGAGGAACTAAGACTTCACAGCCTTTGTCGAGGAGTCTGAGTTGCCGTTTGCTCGGTTCTTGACGGGATGCTGGTTCAAATCCTCCGTGGCCCGATTGGTGCAGACAGGAACTCCATGCCTCCTCCGTCTGTTTAAGGCTCTCTCCTCTTATTTTACTGACGTGGCCACGAACAAATCAGTCATGTTACGCAACACTGTGTGCGCACTCAGGAATATATTAAAAATTATGTAATAGAGTTTAGATTTTTTGTTAAATCTTCATTCATTTTCTTTTAAACCGAGTAAATATAAAAGACCAGAGGAGCTGAATTGCCTCCAAACGCATCGTTCGCTGCCTTTTCGCCGCGCTGTTCAGGCCCAGAGCGGCCCGCTGCCTCTCCAGCACATACCACGAGGGGTTCTTTGTGATCTGGAAAATGATTTCCTCTGCTGCGGTTTGTCGGCTCTCTGGGTTTCTCCTCCAGCTCCAGTGAAGGCATACTTCATCACTCGGCATGCATCAGTGATGTTTCTCTGTGTCGTTGCAGAGGCTCGCGGGCAGAAGCGCAGCCTGCAGACGGCGCAGAACCTCCTGCAGGAGGAGGTGGCACGAGGCGAGGAGCACTCAGAGGTAAGAACAACGCAGAAGCTCCTTGTTTTTTTATTTTTTTTTTTTTTTATTCCTGCTGACTATTTAAAACAGAGCTTTACTGCTTTGCCAGCGCTGTACGCTCGCTCAAAGCAAGCCCACCCCCTTTAAGGCTTAATTTAATGAATCAGAGTTTTAGGTAAACAATCTGATGTTCCTCTATACTGTCAAAAAAAGCAAATGAACCTAGTCTGGACCTTGAAGTTGCTGTCAATAATAATATATATATATTTTTTAAATCTCATAAAGATAATAAAAACTTAGCAATCTTCATGGTTTTCAAAGTGAAAAGTGGGAGAAATCTGCTTTGGCCAGAGGGGTTGTACTGCACAGACACATTGCGCTCTTTTAATGGTAAAGATGAATTAAGTAACAAAATTAATCTGGTTGTACCGTTTATATGGACACAATCATTTAATCCGATCATAATGTGCGTTTATATGCACCTTTATTCAGAATAGAACCACTCTGACATGCGCAGTTATCAAATTCCTCAAACAAACAAAAAAACAAAGAAGAAGAACTTCCATCTTTGCTGAACAACAAAAAAATAATAAACAAATCAGAATTATACGAGTATGTTTATCTTCTGAGCGCCAAGGCTGGACTTGCACGACATTTTGGGCGACGTAATTTTTTACGTCTTAACATTTCGAAAATAATAGTTGTATTGAGAGCAGAGACAGTTTTGCTTCCCGACATATGAAATAAGTCAGAAATGCGTCACTTTTACATCAGGTCAGTTTGCCACATTCTGAAAAACTTGATCCTGACAAACGTTTACATGCATGTTGATCGGATTATCAATGGTCATAAACCACCCGTTTATTTGGAAAACAATTTCCTTACGATTGATCTTAATCCGATCACAATATTCCGATCGCCGTGTTTTTACGTGACGCGTTTCTATCCCAATCGGCCGTTTTATTCTGATTACTTTTGTCCATGTAAACGTAGCTACTGACTCAACGCATCCTGCTGGGTTCCTTAGAGCGAAAAGGTTTAAACCAACCTGTCTGGATGATTTGACAGAGTTGATTTTGTAAAATGCCTTGAGACGACGTGTTGTGAATTAACGCTGCATAAGTAAACCGCGTTGAATTCTTCCTAGCCACTCCTCAGTAGAGTAAACGGGAGACATCGTCTTCATAGGCCTGGAAATGTCTAAAAGACAAGATCTACTCACCTAAACTGGTCCAGCACATCCCATAGAGATTAAATAAACTGTCCTATCAGGACAAGTCCTCCACTCACACTAACCCATAGCCTCTAACGAGCCAGGACACTGACGGTGGGTCGTTGATCTGCATCTGACTTGGACCGGACCTAGGAGGATGGCCCTGTTGAACTGGTAGCACTGCTGAAGTGATTTCATTTGTTTACATAATCGCTGCTGCATCTTTATCCTGAAACTTGCTGCAATTAACTGTGTTTAATTGCAGCAAGCTGTATGCCAACGAAATTTCGTTCTGTACGCACTTTGTGCATACCGAATGACAATAAAGTTGTCTAAGTCTAAGTCTAAAAACAGCAGCGCTCCAACTGCAGGTTGCTCAAATGCGAGCCGCCAGAAGTGACCAAGACTCCTGGATAGTTGTTAAAACTTGTATTAAGGTTAAATATTGAAATAAGAGTAAAGTTAAAACCAGAGTGTGGTGGGAAATGGTTTAATAGTTTTGTTGTTGATGATTTTGTGATCATTTGGGGACGAAATTGAAAACTGATACAAATCTGATTATTTTTGAGATTTATTTTTGACCCCCCCACGGTCGTCTTGTTTAAAAAAAAAAAACATCTTTATTTACAAATTCAGTTTTTCTTTGTTTCAGAGAATAAGCCGAGTTGTTTTAGAGGTCAAATCTGCTGCTTCATGATTAAAACATTGGAAGATCTAAAACGTAAGAGAAGCCCGGACGTCACCGATGTTTCTGAAACAGTTTAGCCAGGTGACTTTGATGCTTTCACAGGTGTCTAAAAAAAAAACAACCGGCTGTGTTTGCTCGGCATGGCAGGCCTGCGCTGCATGCCTCCATCACTGAACTGCACTGATTCTCCTCCATGCATGCACGGACACGTCCACGGTGAGCTCACAACAGAAGCGTACAGCCGGACCTGTTTTCTGCAAGTCTGTGCAGCAAAGGATGGGAAGCCGACACGCTGCTCTGAAGCCCGGCTTTTAGCTTGTTTGTTTCAAATTTAAAAAGGACTGCAGCGTTGTTTTGATTTAAATGCAGAAGTGGCTGCACATTGTTACCGTTTATAGCTGCAAAAAGGTGAATGCTTTAAATGTTTACCGTCTAATGGATCGACCTGATCTCAGGGATCAGAACTAAATCAGACAGTTGGGCAGAAAGAAGGAACAAACGTTTCAGGCACAAAATCCTCTTGGAACTAAGGATTGAGACGTGTGTAGGATCCAGGTTTATCGGTTGAGCAGCAGCTATACTGCTGGGCAACAGTTTACATACGCTGATGAAGGAAATGTGATAATATGGGGTAAGATAACCGTCAGTATAAACGTATGTGTAGGTGTCTGAATTTGTAAATGTAAGTCAATAAACGTGAATGAATTTAAGATTTGTATTTGTCCCTGGTTGTCAACTCTTAAATACATGTGACATCAGATGTTTTATCTCAGAATACAAGTTTAGAAGTTAGTGACACAAGTTCAAGAGTTACAACTTTGCAACAGTATAAGTACGAATCACAAATTTACGAGTAAAAATCACAAATTTACGAGTAAAAATCACAAATGATCGATTACGAATCACAAATTCACTATTGCAAATCATAAATTTACGATTCTGAATCAGAAATTTACGAGTAAAAATCACAAATTTACGAGTATGGATCATAAATTTACAATTAGAAAGCAAATTTATGAGTAACAATCACAAATTTACGATTCCAAAGCAAATTTACAAGTACGGGTCTACAACCCCTGATGAAGCTGTTTTACACTCCTTACCAGTTGGCGGCAGTAATGCACTTGAATCTTTTTCACCAACCACCATTAAACAAAAAGAAAAGAAAGAACAAGAAGAAAACGGCAAGTGTATATTGACAGTTACCTTACACCATATGTAATTGGCTGGGCTGCTGTCTGAAAGACTGTGTGGACGATGATGAAACGACTTTAGAAGTCGGTTTTAAAAAAATGGAATTAGTGTTAAAATCACCAGTAGTTAAAAGAGGAATACAAATCTAAATAAAAAGGGAAATCTGTTAATTCAAACAGCTCATATAAAAGTTAACTAATCATGGTAATGAAACAAAATCAATATAAATATATATAAAATGTACATTATTTTGTCCCCTTTTGTTTAGCCCTTAAACACATTTTGTTATGTACTTGCAGTTTCTAGGAGAGCAGAAAATGTTAATGTAGTTTGTCCAGGAGCTGCGTGGATATCTTTATTTTCTGTTTATCTCATATTTTTCAAGCCTTTCGGTTTTCTCTGTTCTATTACGTTTTTTGAAAAATTACGCCACAGTATTTGCTGCAGAGCTGCTAAACAAGGTTGTAGATTTCTGGCTAACCAGACTGGCAAACCCCCCATTTTTATTTTTGAGAGCAAGTTTGTAGTCCAAGCGAACACCGTCTCCCAGCAGACTACAAAAATGGCCGAACGGGATGGAGTGGAACCCTGTGTGGCCTGTAGGGGGCGGGGTGTGAAGTGCCTCCTTAGGATTTAAAGAGACGGCAGCAAAAGGAGTTTCTCTGACGAAACGTGGGGGAACATTGCAGTTCCACTTTATATAGACCACTAACAAATAATTTAATGTGAAAAGGAAGAACTGAAAGGCATGATATGTCCCCTTTAAGAATAATATAAGCTGAAACTCTCTTGAAACTGCAGATAAATGTAAATGAAGTTAAATTAGAAACAATCTTTTCTACTAAAAGCCAGAGCAAAGCATCCTTAGTCTCTGCTGCTCTTAGTTCAGGGCTTTTGTTCTAATTTTGGGTTATTATAAGAAGATTTGCGGGAACTGGATGGTGTATTTGAATAAAAGCAGATCTGATAAATATGTGGAACAAGGCGTTATTGATCCCTAGAGTTAAATCAATGTTATTTTATTTTAAACAGTTTAAATTACACGAACGCATCGGACCAAATGCTCCCCGCGAAGCTGGAGTGTGCAGATAGACGTTAGCGTGTGAGAGACGGTGTGAATAATTCCCAGTCGGATCAGGAACCCGTGGAACCAGCAGCACGTCTGTAAACATGACCGTGAGCTGGAGCTGGTGGTCAATTGATTTTCAGCAGGCGTCGACAGAAAGAAGCTGTACACCTGCAAATCCTCATCTTTTTCTTTTTAATTGGAGGACCGAATGCACGTCTGTTGGGTGTTGCTGGAGTACCCACAATCCTTTGCTGTGCATGAGAGGAGGCTGATGCAAGCAGTTACCTTCGGCGCAGCTTATTTACCGACGAAAGGCTCTGTGGATCGATGCAGGCATGCATAGCCCCCCCCCCCCCCCCAACATGGCTGCGATCGATGCCTTCAGGAGCCGCTCACTGATTGATTAAGCACCAGCAGCCGCCTCGCTGAAACATCCTCAGTATGGATGCAAGAGTAAATATCCGGCTGCTTTAATTTCCTTTTTTTTTTCTTTTTTTTTTATCTGATTAATCACAAGTTTTTAAGAGATGGTTTGTGATTATTGCATGAAACAGATGAAAGGCTCTCTCCTCTGTGTTTTAATCAGAGCTTCAGAGTTAGTGAGCCTGAATCGATACAATCAGGCGTCTCGCTGCGCCGTGACTATCTGCTCGGATCTCAAACGTCTCGCATTGAGCCCGGTCGTCGGTTCGGTGGAAAAAAAACGTCTCAGTTTTCATGGCTGATGGGGAACCTGTAGCTGCGGAGGCGGTCTTTCTTTTCACTAGCATTCAGAGTCATGTAACTGTGGCTGTTTTAAATCAGCTAAAGCTGGTCTCGTCTTGGCCTCGGCGTCAGAAACGGATCCAAACCTTCGGGGCTTCAGGCCAAAAGCCCCCCCTGTTCTGTTGCCCTCTGGGTCCGACCCGTTCTCAGGTACCAACACGAACAAAGAAACCTGATGAAGTAAACCAAAACTCCGTGTAATCCTCCGTCATCCTATAAATCAAATCTCCTGTCAGCCTCAGAGTCGTCTGTTTTTTAAAGGAGCTGAAGTGAGAAATAGGGCTGAAGGATTTTGGAAAATAATCTAATTGCGATTTTTTTTTTTCTTAATATTGCGATTTAATGCGATTTTTTTTTTTTTTTCCAGTTCTATTTATCATGTCTTTTTAAACATATACAAACAACAAATCATTTTGTTTCCTCGCTGTGCGGATTAGTTGCTAAAAGACCTACAGCATCTAAACTCAGAGCAGAAATTATTGCGTTCTGCCTACAATATATTTCAACCAAAATTGCAATTTTGACTTTTCTCCGCATTAACCACAAGCAACAAAAATGGCCTCTAGATAAAGATGTTTGTAAACAAGGACTATTTAAAACAAGAACTTTTAATGTTTCTATTAATCAGAATATTATTCAAGAGAACAGCTTTTAGTTGATTTGGACATCAATCCTTGTTGAACATAAAGTGCAACCAACCAACAAGTCTATGTATTAAACTGATTGACCAGTACTTAATGCTGTGTATGATTATATAAACTCTAAAACAAGTAATAAAGTTAGATTATCTCACTGCTGCAACTGTCTTCCCTTCCATGTGGAGGCAAACCCACTTTAAACATTTTACTGACACCTAAAGGATGCGTCTGATTCACTAATTGTTCCATAGCCAAAAATTGCAGACTCTGCGATTTGGAAATTGCGTTTTTTTAAATCACGATTATATTGAAAATGCGATTAATTGTTCAGCCCTAGTGAGGAAATGTTTTTTTTGTTAGCTGTTCTAGGAAAGTGTTGATTAAACTTTTATTTCTTCAAATCTTTGTTTCCTGTCAGGCTCACGCAAACACAGCAAAAAGGGTCTGATGCAAATTAAGCATAAACGCATCACAGTAATCGGATTACTGAAAGAAACAGACTCTTATTCTGACGATGTTCAACTTTACGGAGGTATATCTGTGTTAGCTGCTGTTGATGTGTTTGTGGTTCTGAATAAGTTCTCCACGTTTGGTTCATCTGGACCAGTGTCGCCCTGGGAAGCCATTCAGAGGCAACACAGAGCCCAGGAGTGGTATAAAATGACCTGCAGCTAAAAATCAGGTGCTAAAAAAAGGCGGTAGGTACGTTGAGTTTGATTCTGCCTGAACTCCCAGCTGGTGGACCTCTTTGATGAGTTTGGTTCTGTTTGGAAAGCTTTTTGCAGGCTGATGTTGTTGTTTTATCTGAACACATTCAGGTTTTTAAACCCATTTGTCCTTTAATTCACTGTTTAAACTGTGATGATGCTAAATGAACATTGTCGGGTTTTTCCGGTACCCGATAAATCAAACCAAATTGGTCGTGTTAGTTTCTGCAGAGCGGACTAACGAGCGATAAGTTTCACATCCATCCTCCTCGGCTAGTTTTAGCGTAGAAACAGTCATTTTACTACTTTTGGCTAATTTAGTTTAAGGCCAAAACATAATAGAGAAAATTTAGAATTTCTTTATAATTTTGCAGGTACACAGAAACTTCCCGGACCTTTTCCCTTTTTTAAACGAGAAAAATCAGATTAAAATGTGGAAACTGGCACACTCCAGCTCCAGATTTCAATGTTTTTATTTGCACCTGGATCCGAAATTAAATTCCTAGGTTGTACTCAGATTTATAGACGACACAGAAGATGTGATTGAAAATAAACAGAAAATATTTGTAACTAACATAAAAAAAAAATCCCAAAAACTGATTCAAAGATCTGAATTAGTGATTTTATTTCCTTCTCAAGACTCAGAAAAGCGATTCAGTTCAATTAAATCTTATTTATATTGCGCCAATTAACAACACGTCATCTTAAGGTTCTTTCCAAAGTCAGATTCCATCAAATCCTCCAGGTTGGTCAGAAAGTTTCTTCTCTAAGGAAACCCAAAAAACATAATTTAAACCTCTTTGGTTTAAATCATGGTCTAGCTTGGTTTTTTTCTAGCTGTACCGCATTAGTTGGAGGCGTTTCCTGCAGCCGGACTCCCAGCTGGTGGACCTCTGGGAGGAGTTTGGTTCTGGTTGGAAATCTTTTTGCAGGCTGATGTTGGTGTTTTATCTGAACACATTCAGGTTTTTAAACCCATTTGTCCTTTAATTCACTGTTTAAATTGTGACGAAGCTAAATGAACATTGTTGGGTTTTTCCGGTACCTGTAAATTGAACCAAATTGGTCGTGTTAGTTTCCACAGAGCGGACTAACGAGCGATAAGTTTCACATCCATCCTATTCGGCTAGTTTAAGCGTAGAAACCGAGTCATTTTACTACTTTTGGCTAATTTAGTTTAAGGCCAAAACATAATAGAGAAAATTTAGAATTTCTTTATAATTTTCCAGGTACACAGAAACTTCCTGGACCTTTTCCCTTTTTTAAACGAGGAAAATCAGATTAAAATGTGGAAACTGTGGCACACTTCAGCTCCATATATCAATATTTTTATTTGCACCTGGATCCGAAATTAAATTCCTAGGTTGTACTCAGATTTATAGACGACACAGAGGATGTGATTGAAAATAAACTGAAAATATTTGTAACTAACATAAGAAAAAATCCCCAAAACTGATTCAAAGATCTGAATTAGTGATTTTATTTCCTTCTCAAGACTCAGAAAAGCGATTTAGTTCAATTAAATTTTATTTATATTGCGCCAATTAACAACACGTCATCTTAAGGTTTTTTCCAAAGTCAGATTCCATCAAATCCTCCAGGTTGGTCAGAAAGTTTCTTCTCTAAGGAAACCCAAAAAACATGATTATTAAACTCTTTGGTTTAAATCATGGTCTAGCTTGTTTTTTTCTAGCTGTACTGCATTAGTTGGAGGCGTTTCCTGCAGCCGGACCCCCTCTGCGTGTTGTCTGGTCCTCTAATGCCGCCGTTGTCTCTCCGCCCCGCTTCACAGGAGCTGCTGGAGAAGTTCATGGAGGGCAACGTGAGCCTGGACGAGTTCCTGGACTCCTTCCAAAGCTCCAGGAAGACCTACCACATCCGCCGCGCTCAAGCGGAGAAAATGCAGGAGGTGGTCCGAGCCCAGAAGCAGCCCAACAAAAGCAAGCGAGCCGAGCAGAACCGGGTCCCGGAGGTGAAGAAGGACTCGGAGCAGCACCAGGAGCCCCAGCGGCCCAACGGCTTCGCCCCACAGGGACCTCTCAGGGTCTTCCAAGTGCGCTACGGGCTAACGCCGGCCATCCTCGTCCCCCATTACCCCGTCTCCCCTCCCGCCTCGGCTCCGCCGCATCACGGTAACGCCCTCGCCTCCGACTCCCCGGCGGTGCAGACCCACATCCTGAGCCCCAGCAGCCCGCTCCCCGGCCACGGCCAGCCGGTCGGGCTCAGGGTGATCGGGCAGCTGCCGGGCGGCTGGCCGGCTAACGGGCGGCCGGTCCGGGTGCAGCAGCTTTACAGACCCAACCCGCAGCAGCCGGAGCCGCCGTACCGGTAGCGTCCCCGCAGGGCGCTGTAGAGAGAGACGTGTCCGACAGGTCTTCCAACCCGCGGAGCCGGACGGTGGCTGGGCCCGATCCCGCAGGCAGAGGCCGACGCAGGCGGCCCCCCGAGGGCCCCCACGTTTCTGTTCTCCACCCACGGCACGGAGGCATCAGGGGGAAGAGACGCGGAGCAGAAAGGTTAGAGAGGCGGCAGGCAGGGAGAGCTGGGGGTGGGCTGCGATGACCAGCCGCTGCTCCGGGAGTCTGACTCCGTTACTTTACAGAACCAAACAGAACCAGAACCGCTGCCAAGCGACGGTCTGAACTTCCTCGCTCCTTTAACTCTGCGCCGCTGAGCCACGTTTCAGCAAATTAGGCCGAGTTGTGCGTTTTCATGGGAATTTTCCTCTAATTATTATTATTATTATTATTATTATTATTATTATTATTATTATTATTAGCGAGATGTGTCTCTTGTTGTTCCACTCACTCCCCTTCAAAATGCATCATTTTAATCCGATCTTAGATGGTTTTCAGGTTTTTATTTGACTATGTGCATCGATGGGCGGGACGAAAAAAAGAAGTTTCGATCACTACACTGCAAAAACAGAGCTAAAAATAAGTAAAATATTCTTTAAAATGAGTGTATTTGTCCTTGATTTGAGCAGGTAAATAAGATGATTTGCCAATGGAATAAGATTTTTGCACTTAGAATAGGAACAATTCATCTCCATCTTATTTCAAGTGCAGGATGTCTAAATATCTTATTTTAGGGGTCAAAATACTCATTCCATTGGCAGATAATATTATCTAACTGCTGAAATTAAGGATACATACACTAACTTTAAGAACATTTTACTTATTTTTAGATCCGTTTTTGCAGTGTAACGGTAATTTAAGACGTTACAGTGTCTGAAAACTCATAAAGTTTTGTTGTACATGTTAAGATGCTGCAGTTTATAAAAGGCGCTGAACGTAAAATCCAGTTAAAGGTAAATGACAGTGGAAATCCACCCTGGAGGAGTTTTTCTATTTATGTCAACACCGCTGCTATCACACCCCACCCCCAGTGACAACAACAGAGTCCAGATTATTTTATAATATATTTTAGTATTTTACACTGATGTTGAGGGGAAGAAGGAAACGGATCTCATTGGTTAACACAGCCTGGAACAAAGAGGCTGGGAGACGAAGCGTTAGACGTTAACCACGATGTTTTTCCTCTCAAACTGTGACGTTCTCGCTAGGATTCATTCCCAGGAACAGGGAATGTTTTCATGGTGCCGTTTCATCAACAGCGCCGGGCGACTTATTTATTCGTAGAAATCCTGTTTTCACACGTCAGACTTCAGTGTCGTCTCCATCGAGGAGCTGCTTCCTCCTCTCCAGAGACGCCACAGACTTCATTTCTGAGCTGCAGAGCGAGCGGACATGAATCTCCATGAGCCCAAAACGCTTCTCTCTGCCCGTCCTGCAGGATTTTATGGTGAAAAAAAACTTTGGATTGTGGATTCTGCTCTTTAACAAACATTTGTTCTTCGCTCATCAATATCTCATAAGTGCATGCTTACAGCAGCTGGTTGGAGTACATGAAAATGCCTTTAAAGAGCCAGCGTCCAGTTGCAAAACACGTCTGCTGGAAACAACTTTAGCCGTAAACGGGGATGAACTTCCACTATTTAAAGGGCGGTAGGTACGTTGAGTTTGATTCTTCCTGAACTCCCAGCTGGTGGACCTCTGGGACGAGTTTGGTTCTGGTTAGAAAGATTTTTGTTCGCCTCAAATTATTGGATTATGGAGAGCAACAAATCTTTCTGATACCTGGAGTAGCAACTACAGGCTGATGTTGGTGTTTTTATCTGAACACATTCAGGTTTTTAAACCCATTTGTCCTTTAATTCGCTGTTTAAATTGTGACGAAGCTAAATGAACGTTGTTGGGTTTTTCTGGTTCCTGTAAATTGGACCAAAGTGTTTCTGCAGAGCGGACTAACGAGCGATAAGTTTCACATCCATCCTCCTCGACAAATTTTAGCGTAGAAACTGAGTAATTTTTCTACTTTTGGCTAATCTGGTTTAAGGGCTAAACATAATAAAGAATTTTTTTTTATCTCTTTATAATTTTCCAGGTACATAGAAACTTCACGGACCTTTTCCCTTTTTTAAATGAGGAAAATTAGATTAAAATGTGGAAACTGGCACATTCCAGCTCCAGATTTCATTGTTTTTATTTGCACCCTGATACGAAATTAAATTCCTAGGTTGGAGATTTATAGACGACACAGAGGATGTGATTGAAAATAATTAGTAAATATTTGCTAATAACAAAAAAATATCCGAAAAACAGATTCAAAGATCTGAATTAGTGATTTTATTTCCTTCTCTAGTCTCAGAAAATTGATTCAGTTCAATTAAATTTTATTTATAAAGCGCCACATAACAACACTTCATTTCAAGTCAGACTCCATCCAGATCCTCCAGGTTGGTGAGAAAGTTTCCTCTCTAAGGAAACCCAGCAGGTTGCATCAAGTCTCTCCAAGCAGCATTCACTCCTCCTGAAAGAGCGTAGAGCCACAGTGGACAGTCGTCTGCATTGTTGATGGCTTTGCAGCAATCCCTCATACTGAGCATGCATGAAGCGACAGTGGAGAGGAAAACTCCCCTTTAACAGGGAGGAGAACCTCCAGCAGAACCAGGCAAAATCAATCATTTTAAAGGCCTTACTGTGTTTATGGCAGCAGAATCATTTAAAAACGAAACGTTTTACAGAGATAACTTTTAATTTGAGTATCAAGTGAGTACAGAATAACAACATCCACCAGTAAGAAATAGTTGTTGTTTTTTTTTAACAGAGACTGGTGCCACAGTTTCTGCTTTCATTTCTCTCACCATTGAGCAAAATTGGAAAGACCGACAAACATGTTATTAACTCCTAATCTTCCCCACATCTCGTGAGCAACAATTATTAAAAGTTTAGGACTGGAACTTTTTCATTCTGAAAGTTTTCATTCTGTTCCATTCGGCTGCCCTGAACACGGCTGGCTTCCACTCTCTGTCTATAATTAATCTGCATCTGCAGCCCTAACAGTCGTAGATGTTTCACTAAAAGGAACGAACCAAAAGAAAGTTTTGTGAGCGTTTTGAGGACGTTGGGTGGTGATGCAACTGGGCTCTGGCTTCGAACATGCTGTGTCCACTCAGGTTCTTAGGGAGGAGAACAAAAATGGCTTCATAAGGTGTAGCACGCATGAACTCGTCATTTATACGAACCTCATGTCAGACTGTGATACCAAATCACCAGACATCCCACCATAACTGGGAGGTTTTACCAAAAGAAGGGGGCAGGTATCGTCGTGTCTCAGCGCTGATTTCTTTTCTTTGCTGGTGTGTAATAGTGGTTTGTGACGCTTGAAGCCTTACACACTGCAAAAACAGAACTAAAAATAAGTCAAATTTTCTTGAAATTTGTGCATTTATCCTTGATTTTAGCAGGTAAATAGTAATATCTGCCAATGAAATGAGTATTTTCACCCCTAAAATAAGATAATTAGACATCCTGCATTTGAAATAAGATGATAGAGATGAGTTGTTCCTATTTTAAATGTAAAAATCTCATTCCATTGGCAAATCATCTTATTTACCTGCTAAAATCAAGGATAAATGTAATAATTTCAAGAAAATTTGACTTATTTTTAGTTTTGTTTTTGCAGTGCATGGACCTCGTGTAAGGCCGGATGTGTTTGAAAAGTTCTCGGACAATGATGTGAAGTGCTTGTTTTCTGTCCAGTCCGTCCATTAAATGCGTCTGTTTTTCTAGAGAGAGCTCCTCCCAGCAGCCTCCTGCTTCACAAACCAGGAGTCAGACGTTCAGCAGCGTTAACTGTGACGCAGGAATCCAACGCGGCTGCAGGCGCTCGCACCGCACGGTTAGGAGCGCCGTCAAACTTCATCAGTGCTGCGGCGTGTAAGGCGGCGCTAATAATATCCCAGTTAGCTCAGGCACGTCCTTACGCTGCAAGCAGGGCCTCATGTTGGCTGTCGGCTGATAAAATGTCCCGCGTTGAAACCAAATCTGGTTATCTAGCTGATGCTAAACTAAGCTTTTACCAGTTTTCAATAAAAAAGGCCTTTTTTTTTTTAGTTCTTATAGTTACGATTTCTGCTGGTCAGGACCGGCGGTAACAAGCAGCGATGCTGCTTTCCAACCCAAAATCATTATGCTGAATTATCTAAAGAGGCAGATTTCATATTTTCCAGCCTCTTAAACCAAAATGTCTGGACAACGGCGCAGCGGCTGAGTGCAGATGGAAATCACAGGAGACAGATCAGCAAGGAGACTGAAACTCTGCTAACAGCATCCAAGCTGGGCTGAAAGTGAAACCGTTTGATATTAGAGGGCTGGAAGGAGCTGAGCCTTTTTTTCTGCTTTTTCAGCTCAGTTTTAGGTCACAGAAAATAGTTTTAATGAAACTCTGTTTCTCTGTGAGGACAGAAACGTTTAAGGCGATACAAAGTGGAGTTTTTATGCAGCTCAAGATTTCTGTCAGAACCAGATGAATTAAAGCCGAACAGGATGATTATTTTCTTGAATTTCCTCAATGAAATAAGATTAAAACTGGGGTCAAAACAGATTAAATAGGTTTCTTTGTACAGGTATAAAAAGCTATTTTCTTCGGTTTTCAGACTTTGTCAAGATTTTCTTTACACATAAGATGCTTTTCTACTCATTTTCAGTCCAGCAACTAAACTGTAGTTGAAAACATGACAAACACTGATTTTTTTAAAATCCCCTGTATGTCATTAAAGGAGCCATAAGTAAGATATTTACTGTAAAATCAACCTAAATCATTCTCATTTGTCATCTGGGATGTTAGTAACATTCCCTATAATCAATCCTCATCATCAACAATATCTTAGAGGTTCAATCCAGAACTACTTTGGTTCAGAGTGTAGCCCGTGTTTACTTCCTGGTTCCTCAGCCAATCATATGAGAGATCCCAGGGTTCCCGACACAGAGCTCAGCTTTTGGTATTTTATTTTGCAGCAGCCTGCAAACACGGAAGCCAGTAAGAGAAGCGGACCAGAATAGAAGCATCACAGACCCGTCCTGTGGAAATAAATATTCAGTGCAACAACAGACCGTTGAGTAAATGCCGGGTGTCCATGAAAGGCATTGTGTGTGTGTTGTTCCGATTTTAACCACTAGGTGTCATTATTACTTACTGTTCCTTTAAATTAGTGAACCTTTATTGTTTCAGGTGGGTTAGGGTGATCATAGTAAATTCTATCAGCCAGGTATTTTCATTACCTTTGTCCATTTTTACACACATTTTATTTAGTATTTGGTAGAATTAGCTTTTAAACCGTCTGGATTAGGTGAAACATTTTGGATTTCCTTAACCTTTTCCCAAAGGTTTCTGGAAATTTGGCCCATTCCTCCTGACAGAACTGGGCCGCCTTGCTCAAACGCAGATTTTCAGCTCTGTCCACAGAGTTTCTGTAGAACTCAGATCGGGGCAGAACATGGACGTTGTTGTCTTTAGACAACCTTACATCCGGGCCCAAGCTTTAACTTCCTGGCTGATGTCTGGAGAAGTTCTTTCCTCCTGATGGCATCTATTTTTCTAAAGGCTTCGTCCCTGCCTTCATTTTCAAACCGTAATCTGTGTTGTTGTTTTTTCTGCTGCTGGTGGCGTAATGGTGTCTCTGGTAATAACTGTCTAACCACCTAAAGCCATCATCTCAACAAGGTCTTATAATTTTGGCCCATTGAGTTCTGGTTGAGTGGATGAACGCAGCTGTTGAACAAGAAGGATCTGAGATGTTGGATGCCTCCTGATTTTCCCATGATGTCACACAAGGATAAAATACATCCACAGCTGGTCCTCCATTTACTGTGAATTAACCTATCAGAAGCTTAAAAAGCCGTGACAATCCTGATTTTAAAACAGGAAACGTTTAATCTGGTCTCACCCAGTGACAAAAATGTTTTTTTTTTATCTTTTTACACACTGTAAAGACATCTGGTTACATTAAACAAGCTACAAAATGCAAAAAATTAACAAAAATCATATATTAGGGGTAATTTTACCCCACAGGCCGACATTATAAATACCTTATGGGTGGTTAAACGTGTGCCCTGTGCTCTACAGAACTAGAGCCTCTACTGCACATGCTCAGATTGACTGAGGTCAGAAATGTTCAGTAGGAGCAATAAAACCATCACTTGTATTCCTGTGAGCAGGTGTGTGGCTAAAAGGTCGCTGTTTTACATCAATAGTCCTGATGGGAGGGTTAATTATGACCACTCTGAGATCTCGCCATCTGTCAGAGGAGACGCTCATTAAAGGGCGGGGAGGGGGGTTCGAACAGCCTTCAGCCTCCCTCTGAGACACAGCTTGAAAACAGGCCACCTGCTAAATAATTTATACGCAGCACATTAGGCCATACTGTGCTAAACCTGTCAGTACAGCTGAGAAGAGGCTGAGACGTAAACATGGCGTACATCACGCCCTCCGTCCGTTTGTTTGGGTTTGAGGCGTTTTCAGTCCTGGAAGGTAAAGATGGCTACGCGGCGTTTCTTCTCATTCAGCCGCCCAAAAAAACTGGTTTTCACATCGGAGCTGAGCTCAGGAACCCTCACGGACCGCCTGTAACGCAGAAACAGCTGCTTCACTCACGTTGGGGAGTCCTTCTGCGGTTCTCTTTTAAAACTAAAACTATTCTTAGCAACGTGGCTCAGAGGACGGTGTCGGCCTGTAGATCCATCCGGTCGGTCCAGATTGAAATATTTGGGGCGATGGATTGAGAAGCGGTCCTGTGTTCAGACGTCCATCTTCCCCAGAAGCTTCGTCTCTCTCTGCCACCTCAGGACTGGATGGATGCTTACTGAGACATCTGGGCTAAACTTTCATGAACCCCCAGATACAATATTTGTTTTTATGTTACCTTGGCAAACTATTTGGAGGGCCGGCACTTATATATCCAACTTCCTAAAATAATTTCTCCTTCAGTCTAGGCCCTCAGCCAGAACCCTTCATTTGATGCCTTCACACCTAAAGGCCGCAGGTGTCCTTTTTGCTTCTCCGTGTCTTATAAGAGAGACCGTTCCACTGTGTTTGAACAGACGGTCAAGAGAATGTACAAGAAAAGAAACCTACAATAATCAGTGTTTTCTATGCTGAATATACTGGAAACATGAGTGCAGGTAGAAAACAGCAGGACTGAGCCCGTTTCTGCTCGCCCACATCGCCTGAGTGCAGAAACCCTAGAAGATGGGATTGGGCCGCCGTCTCTCTCTTACCCAGATTTTGAGGATCAACTTGGCCTCTTCATTAAAATATTCCTGAACAAAAACTCGCCGCGTCTTCAGAAACGGTTACAGCATCAGTTGACACCATTTTCTTTTACCCAGACACGCATTTTGCAGGACTGTCAGCACCCTGCAGACATTTGGCACCTTTAGTAAAGATTTATTCAGCCCTTTAGTAACTAAATTTAGGGGGAGGGGGGATTATTTTCAGTACGATTTATATTTTATATTCAGTATATATTGAGTTGGGAACAAAATCTATGCTAAGCATTTTTTAAAAGATCACTGGTGGCGCTAAATGGACCCAGTAAAAATTCCTGGGTAATTAATTAATGTTACTGAAGCATTAACCATACTTTTTTGACTGGATCTGAGTGTCTAGGGACTTTGAATTATAATCCAAGTTTAATTTGGATTTTCTGTTTACCAGAGTCATAAATATGACGTGACATAAAGGCCCGTTTCCCTACAAAATGGTAAAAACTATATAACATGACATTCAAGTGAGGCAGGCGTGTTTTTAACAGCCCACTGTTAAACTGCAGCTAATATTTATGCGAGGCATTATTGTACCGCAATAAAAAGTAGTTCATGCTGCAGCGTAGCCAGGCTTCCAGGACAGCTAAGGAATATTTAGTTTTTGCATATCCAACCAGCTCTGATGCTGTTACAGAACACAATACATAGAACTTGACAACATAACCCTTGCTGTTACAGTAAAACATGTTTTACACAGAAAATGTGTTTCCTGGCACAGCTCCTGTTTGCAGATATGTTTCCATGAAATTGAATTTCCAAATGCATTTAATTTACAGAATTGTCCTCTTTGCTGAGGGGCCGCTTCCGAAGCAAAGATCATTTATTTTCCTCCACATTATCGTAATTCCTTTAATCTCTATCTGCCACTTGCTGGTGAGGAAATTAAACTGCTACATTTATTCTCAAGCAGAGTTCAAAAATCCGTAGGGTCTCTTTATTCTTCCTGGGTCCTGCAGTTATTGAATCGGTTTCTAATTACACGGCGGAAATCTGTTCTAAACTAAAGTAGCTGCACAGAATGAATTGTTAAATGGTTAATTAAAATGCAGGACTCTTGCACCAATTATGTCTCCTATGTCCTTCCTCTTTCCAGAATCTAAGCAGAGATGTAAATAACCCATTTTTGTCACTTTCCCACTAGTACCAAAATGTCATCGTTTGTATGCTCTTTAACTGCCTTTTAAACCACATAATGAGTTCCAAACCCACAGGATGTGGTTCTGTTGTTTTTAGAAAAGATCTGAATAAAAATGTGTCCCTAAAAACAGGAAGAAAAGGCTTTGAACCTCCCATTTTCTCCCTGATCCACATTGAATAGTTCAGCTGGTGAAAAAGAGGCTGCTGGGAAAGTTCTTCTGCATGCTGAGCTTTACATAAGCTATCTGCTAAACACCATCAGGCTGATTTATTGTTCAAGAAGACTCTCAGTGGGGGAACGTCTCTTGTTGCTACAGTTCTGCTAACATTTCAACATTCAAGTGACCTTACACAACATGTTTACATGTGAAATCATCATTTGCTTCCTATGTGGATCCAGGAGATGTAAATAAAACCATTTTGAACCGGGGACGAGTTTGTCTTGTTGTTTTCATCCGTTACCAGGACTCTGGAATTTCATATACATGCAGAAAACAGTTTTTCTAGGATAAAGGAGCCGCATCAAATAGAAGAAAAACACAAGAAACTGCTATACTATAAGTTCCTGTTTTAACTCTCTTTATTGTTCATAAGGATTGTACGTTTGTCATGTGTTTTCATGCAGATTGTGGTTCCTCCACAAAACAAAGAACCCACAGTCCTCCCAGCTCATCATGACACAGATACTGATTCTATTTTGCTAACAAAACAGTGGGAGAGTTGTTTTGTAAAAAAGCCTTTGGTAAAACATCTCACAAGTTGGGTAATTGGCAACAGGTCAAAGATGTGACTGACACGCACAGAAAGGCAGATGCTGTGCTCCCATATTTACCCAGAGCTCTGTACTTTCAAGTTTTAAGTTGGAAACAACGATCAACGGCGCCTGAAGACAGAATTTTTAATGGATAAGTTGGGTATTTCTCACAAAACCTGACCTTACAACAAATATGTAGTTAACAGGCTGTTTTCCTTCAATGCAAAGAAATGCACATATATCGGCTTCTGTTGCTAACAGCAGTTATCTCAGTCACTGAGCAACAATTAAAGCTTTAGTTGGTAATCCTATTCAGAAAAACTTTTTGCCGTAAAACGGTCCTTTTATCCTGAGTAGTCAATACATTATGTATTCAGAAAAAGGAGGTTAAAAATGTGATCTCAGTGGGAGCTGCAGGCCTGTAAAAACTGACCGTTTGGTCTGAATGGCGTTGTCCCAGTAAGGGACATCACAAGGTTCACATGCTAACTTAACAGTGAGAGGAAGCTTACAGGCTCCTTTTCCTCCCTCCTTTCTTACCGACTGCAGTATTTGGACAGCACTTATCAACATGACGACAGCTGATACACTTCCACTTTGGCTAAAGCATCTTTACCCAATAAAGGTATTCAGATGGAGCCAGTGTTATGAACAACCGATGATTTATCCGATTGTAGTTTTTGTATCCTTCAGCTTGGACTACAAAATTGCTCTGAATACCAGTTGGTGGCGGTAATGGAGCATTTTGTTGTTTGCCAACCGCCCATGAATTATGTATTCCATACAGAAGAAAATTGCTCTTAGGAGAAAAAATGGTGGATCCGCAAGACTGGTAAGCCAGAAGTCCCTGACCTTGTTCATCAGTTCAGCAGCAAATACTGTGACGTAATTGATTAAAAAAGAAAAGAAAACTAAACGGCTTGAAAAATACTACATTTAACGGTTCTGCGCTCCCAGAGACTCCAAGCACACAACAAAATGTATTGAAGGGCTAAAAAAAAAGTGGATTTTGCATGACAGGTTTCGTTTAATAGAAATAACTGTTTGAAAACATAAACCCAATGGTAATTCAGCATAATAGAGATTTTTATCATCCATTGTAATTCTGGAGCAAAGGCCACTATCATGTTCTTCTTTGGACCAGGAAAGCAGATTGAAAGAGGCGGAGTTGGTGGTGCCACTTAGAAGGTTCCATAAAATTACTTGTCATTGCTAAGATTAGCCTACAAGGCTAACAGGCTAACCACTCTGGTGCTATATTCCATGCTACACTTTTATTATTATTATTATTTATGCTATATTCTCAATAGTCACAAATTATACGTATTCCCTAGTAATTTTAAACTTTTTACTAATAAATCAAATCACTGTATAGATTTAATCTTTACAGTGATTGTATTGAATAAAACATTAAAATAACCTAGCAACCGTTGACGGCTTTTGGCGCGCGGTTCTAGAAGGTTCAGATCAGCGTAGCAACAGTAACTAAGGACGTGGAATGTAGCTCCAGCCGCCATGTCTGTCTCTAAAGTCTTTAATTAGCAGAGTTGGAAGTCCCACTTCTTAAACCCACCTTTGTTCGTCTCATCAACTTCAAACCCGCTGTCCCAATCCGTCTCAACAGTTCTGTTCATTGTTATGCAGATGAGGCCCAGTTAAACTTGCCTCCCGCTAATCCAGATGGGATCAAAGCCGTTTCAGAGGCTTCACTGACAAAAACATGTCGGAGCTGCTCCTCAGTTAACCACTTGGCTCCGTGTTTTTGGTTCGTCCGTCCTGCATGAGGAGGACGATGGCCGCAGCCAGGTGATGTTTGTTTCTACCTGCTGCCATATCACTAAAATGATCTGACACTGTGAGCATCAGAGATTTAATGGCGGGAGCTTTTCTCTGAGCCTATTTGAAGGAGAGACTGTTGGCAGAACTGGGACAGATTTAAAAAAAAAAAAAAAAAAAACAATCTTTGTTGAAGTAATTGAGTGAAGTACTACATGATCACACTGAAGCAAAGAAGGGGACTGATGCCCTCTAGTGGTCAGGGGAGCTGGTGCAGCAATCTGATCAATTTAAAATAAAAATCTAATTATGCTGAGTACATTATTAGAATCCAAATGTACCTAACTGGTTAATTTTATGTAAGATAAGCTCAGAAGAAATTAGATTAAATCTAGAGTCATTTTAGAACACGCTATATGGACAAAATGCATTTTTTTTTAAATACTGGAATATGTGAGGTACAGTTGGTAGCACTGTCGCCTAAGGTTCCAGATTCAAATCCTGTGTTGTGTCTTGTTTACCCTGTGTTGGCCTGTGATGAACTGGCAACCTGTCCAAGGTGTGCCCCGCCTCTCACCCAATAACTGCAGACAGTAGATAGGCACCAGGTCTCCTGCACAGCTAAGCTCGTATAGACATATGGGTGAAATAAAAACAGATTCAAATGTATACCCAATAAAATGAGTGGAACAAAAACACACAATTTATTTAAGTGAGAAAGTGCTACATTAGTCTGCATTTAAATTATAATTGTTTTGTTTAAACAATTATATGTATGATCAGTTCGTTTTTATGAAATATTTGTTAAACATGTCCTTAATGTATGGTTTGTTTTCCTGCAATTGGGCTTATACCAAAATAATACCATTCAGTTCTCACATATTGATATATCCTATGTCCAAATTTCTCCCTCGGATGACAGAAAATTGGACCTGATGTGCGCTTTCAACGTCTCAGCATATGCTGAGAAGCCAAATATCTTTTGGGAAAAAAACTGTTATATGATTAAAGGACACAAAGACTCAACTATTTCGCCACAAGGACAAGAAGTTTGTCCAGAGGAGTCGGGGTGAGTCTTGTAAACCTAAGAAAATACCATCTGTCAAGCATAATGGTGGAAACAACATGGTGTGTTGCTGTTTTGTTGCCAATGAGTGGTCAGTATGTCTTGAAAAGGTACGTAAATTCAGTACATTTGGGATTATATCAAACAGGCTATGATTAAATCACCCAAAGACCCATTATTGAACGTGACAATAATGAACGGTAAGACAAATACTTGTGAAAAAAAGATTTATTCCAGCTAAAGGTCTTACTTTCCCTGAGATGTTACAGCATTACAAAGTTTCATCTCTAAACTCGAGACTGACTATAACTAAATTATGACATTTACAGCTACCCTTACCGTTTCTTCATTATCATGAAATACAGGATCTGTCAACATGACAAAAACACCTCAGAGTTAGTTTTTAACCAAGATTAACAAGCTTGTTCTCTTAAAAAGGCCCAAACGTTACATTAGCACAGGATCAGACTCTAATCTTCTCAAGAAAGGCCCTCTGTGCCTTTCACTGTTTTACCTATTTAACGTTCACCGTATCAAAACTTCAAAGTGTCTTCCAAATTTTACCCCCACAGAAACTCCCAGTGGGGGTCATATTGCAATAAGCAGTCTAATTCATGTCAGGTAACAGTTTTCACCGTTCTTTTCTACTGCCCTTAGCATTACAAAACCATTCTTTTGTCTTTAGTACTTGAAATACTTGAAAAAGTCTGACTAAAAGAGAAACGGTCGACCCACATCCTGATTCCTTGGCTTTTAATTTTTCTCTAGAACAGGAGCATCTCACATCTTTGTGACAACCACAGGGCTGTGAATGTCGATCACCTGGAAGCCCAGGTTGTCAATGCCCAACTTCAGCTGGTTGATGTGGTTCTCCTTGTTGTGGATGTTGTGGTTTCTCTGGTCTACGTCTGTCTCAAAGCAACGTACACAGTGTGGCGTGGTGACCTGGACACTCTTAGAAAAGTTTGAGAAATCCACTCGATACTTTCCTGTTTTAGTGCGAGAGATGATGGGAAGGAAGTTGTAGCCCCACTGGATCTCCTGTGGGATGTATGAGGTTCGTACCTGGCAGGAGGAGCTGGTTGATTCAGCAGTCCCGTCTAAAAACACCACCAACTCAAAGTCCTGTAGGGGGAGAGTGTCGGCTGACAACTCGTAGAATGGACTCGATTTGTTAATGACGTGGTAGAGTGTTAGTGGACAAACAAAAAACAAGTTATCCTTGCCAGCATCAACCATGAAGTCAACATCCACCTGATCCAGGATGATGGTCTCTCCATCTGGCGTTGTGGTTGTCTTCAGCAGCTTCCCATAAATCTGGCTTCCAATCAGTAAAGTCTTTCTCAGGTTGGCCACTCTGATGAGGAGACTTAGACTTCCTTTCTTCAAACAGATAACAGCTGTGGTGCTAAAGGTGACAGTCTTTGCCCTTTTTTTGGGTAAGGAGATCTTGGCCAGGATGATGCCACACATAAAGCAGTTGATGAAGACTCCAACTAGGGACTGGATAATAATCAGAGCCACTGTACCAGCACAGTGCCCAGTCAGTGCCCTGCCCCCATATCCAATGGTGGTTTGGGTCTCTAACGAGTACAGGAATGCCGTTGTGAGGCCGTTAACATTGTCTATACACCGGACGTGCCCTTCTGTTCGGTTCTGCACGGCGAGGTCCCCGTTGCTCTTTGCGATCCAGTACCACAACAAGCTGAACATGAACCAGCTGCCTGTGAAGGCAGCCACAAACAGGAGGAGAACGAAGCGCCAGCGGATCTCCACAAAGGTGGTCCAGAAGTCTACCACGAAGGCAAAATGGTTACTGTACTCAATGTTGCCAAACTCAATGTTACAGTGTCCGTCTTTGGTGACCAGACGGCTTTTTCGGGTTCGGTGTCCAGTTTGCTGGATTTGACCCGGGAGCAGCTGGAACATCCTGGATCTGCAGAAACAAACACAGGATTGGTAACAGAATATGACACATGCACTAAACAGGACAGCCTCGCTAAGATGAAAATGCCCAGTTCCCTGACCTCTATCAGTAAAGCCACCACACAGCAAATACACAGGCAGATTATTTTCTGATTTATCATACAATAAGGAGTGTATCGGGTAGTCCTGTTGCATTTAAGTTCAGTTATTCAATTAAATTATATATATATATATATAACACAATTTCACAACACGTCATCTCAAGGCTCTTTACAAAGTCAGAATTCAATGCAGATCCTCCAGGTTGGTCAGAAAGCTTCCTCTAAGGAAACCCAGCAGGTTGCATCAAGTCTCTTCAAGCAGCATTCACTCCTCCTGAAAGAGCGTAGAGCCACAGTGGACAGTGGTCTGCATTGTTGATGGCTTTGCAGCAATCCCTCATACTGAGCATGCATGAAGCGACAGTGGAGAGGAAAACTCCCCTTTAACAGGGAGGAGAACCTCCAGCAGAACCAGAACCAGGCTCAGTGTGAACGCTCATCTGCCTCGACCCACTGGGGCTTAGAGAAGACAGAGCAGAGACACAGAAAGCACAGAAGCTCACATTGACCCAGGAGTACTTTCTATGTTAGATGGTAATAGAGGATGATCTGCCTCCCCTGATGATGTCACAGCTAACAAAACTCCAGACCATGTGTACCTACTATCAAGACAACATAATGTTCAAAGCTGAAATAACAACAAACAATGCAAATTGGAGAGCAGTAGGAGAACTCAGCAGAGTGATAGAAATAGACCCTGATGTCCTCCAGCAGCCTAAGCCTATAGCAGCATAACTATAGAGGTAGCTCAGGGTAACATGAGCCACTCTGACTAGAAGCTTTGTCACAAAGGAAAGTTTTAAGATTAGTCTTAAAAGTAGACGGGGTGTCTGCCTCACGGACCAAAACTGGGAGTTGGTTCCACAGGAGAGGAGCCTGATAGCTAAAGGATCTGCCTCCCATTCTACTTTTAGAGACTCTAGGAACCACCAGCAGACCTGCAGTCTGAGAGCGAAGTGCTCTGTTAGGAACATACGGGGTAATCAGAGCTCTGATATATGATGGAGCTTGATTATTAAGGGCTTTATATGTTAGAAGGAGAATTTTAAATTCTATTCTTGATTTAACAGGAAGTCAATGAAGGGAAGCTAAAATTGGAGAAATATGATCCCTCTTGTTGATTTTCATCAGAACTCTTGCTGCAGCATTTAGGATCAGCTGAAGGCTTTGAACTGCATTTTGTGAACTTCCTGATAGTAAAGAATTACAATAGTCCAGCCTTGAAGTAACAAATGCATGGACTAGTTTTTCAGCATCTCTCCTGCTGAATGGTGGTTTAGTCCAATGTCACACCGTAGCGTTACAAACCACATGGTGTAGTTCAGGCCCTACATGAGAGTTACACTTTAGTACAAAACTAGCATTCTATAAGCACATTTATTATCCTCTGAAGAGCTACGTTATAACATTCTTTGAATTGTAATGTTAACACAGTTTTGTCATAATTATCAAACAGGAAAAACGGCTTTTTCTCCCATCGTTAACAACCAACATACGGTAATTATAAATAAATGCTCTAACTTGTCAACGGAGCCTTAAATATAGCTAAACGTCTGACATTATTAAAAGACGATATGAAAACAGCTACTTTACCAATCAGCATGTTATTTCTTTATTTTATTTTTTACATACCATCCATTTTTAGTCCAATAGTAACAGTTCAATGGGAGTTTAGTGGAAAAGTTGGGTTTCAACCTACCTGCTCAGTGAGACTGTGGACCCGGAGTGCTGACTGGATCAGCGCTGGAGCTTTGGACTCTTTTTCCTTTAGCCGGTGGCCATGGAGGAGTTGGAAAGATTTTAATCCACAGTGAAATTTCCTAATCCCAGCCACATGCCACCATGTACACCGGCCTCGTACAGCTGCAGAACTCCCGGTGGGCGACTCCCTTCATGGTTTTGACACTGTAAAAGTCTGATGGGGAGGGAGGAATGGTCTGGAAAACGGCAGTTTGAATGCCTTCAGTGGGCTTTTCTTTGTTGGGGGCAGTAGGTGCGTCACTTGAGGCGACCAAAGTTGGCTGGCACCAGCGCTCATGCTGTTTTTGTTTTCAGTTCTGAGAACATTTGAGATTTACAGGAGGCCACACAAAAGATCCCTCCAGTTCCATTTCCTTAGGTCCCCCTCCCCCAGTTTTGAACCTGCGAGGTTGCCTCACATTTACATCAAAATGAAGAGCTGCAGGGACCACAGTGTCCTCGCTATCCTGGTTCTGCTGGCTACAGTTTTTATATCTGTGAACCATTTTCTGCTCGTAAGGGAAAAATCTGACATCTATCAGATAAGCTTTCAGTGGTGCATCCAAATTAAACCGAAAGGAGATGGTTCCACCGAACTATTCAACAATTAAACTCTTACATGGATCTATGCAGCACTGAAAAAAGGGACTTTTTTTTTTTTTTTTTTTTTTACCATCTCATATGTTGGATCAGTTTGGCTTTAGGATACATGGTGTGCACAATAACTTACTGTTAATTCTGCATAACTTTGGCTGTATTGATGCAAAGGATGTCAAATTTATCAAGGTCGGGTATGTTTTGTTTATTTTTTAAACCCCTTTTAAGCCAGATAGAGCAATCTGTGTCCATTCGGGAGTTTTCTGTAAATTTGTTTTCATTTATTGTAAATTTATGGGATGGGAAAAATCTACTTTTAAACAGGTTTTGAACAGCTTTGCACAAAAAGGAAAAATCTATGAGAATCCTTATTGCTGTTGTTGTTTTGACACATCGGTGCTTTGATAGTAATCCCTAAAAAATGTCTCTTTGCACAAAGTATGAAAAAAGATCTACTTCTTGTGTTTTTGATTTTATTAAAGTAAACTCTTGCAACATCCATGCTCACGATAAGTGGATATACAGTTTTTTTTCAGGTGCTGCATAGAAACAGGAACTGTACAGGAAGATGTATCGGTGTCTTTATGCTTTCTCCGTTTAACATTTTAGCAGGTTGGTGCGATGTTTAGGGTGGGGGTGCCTCTGATTGAGCCTCAGAAGAGTTAACGGCAACTTTACACACGACCTTTGGACATGGTCCATTTTAATACCTACAAAGCACCTTCCACGTCTGAAACTTTGCTCTTATTCACCCGGGTGAGCGGAGCTGTTTTTTTTACCTCAGAGATGTTTGTGTTTCTGGCAGCTTGCTTTTTTGTGGCAGGTTACACAAAAAAAATAAAAAAAATAAAATTAAGCCCAATGAGCAGTATCCCAGTGTTTTCAGCGTAGTTATTTCACTTTTCTCAGGATATAAATGAACGTTTTGTTTTCATTACTTTTCTGGGTACGGGTGTCTGTTACCTCTCTGCGTCTGACAGCTATTTTTTATTCTGTTTTATGCAGCTCAGGCGAGTCTGTATCTGGTTTCAGAGGGAAATGAGAGGAACAGGTGTTGCCCGGCGAAGGTGTGGGCCTTCAAAATACAGCTGGCCTTCTTTTTTAGTTTGTGAGTGTGTATTTCTTTAAAGGGGAGTAATTGGTGTGTGGATAATCTGTTCTGACGGGGGCAGTCAAGGGGCAAAGAAGAAGTGAAGGAGGCCGAGGACACGTCCCTGAGGTGTGCCTGTTTTTACAGAGGGATCAGTCAGGTCATGAAATTTCTGCTGTCTGTAGCAAAACCAAAATCTTTCATTTTGGTTTGAAGTCATGTATTTCCTGTGCTATCTGCATGTATCTTTAAGATAAAAAAGTTTTTTACCCTTCTTTTTTTTCCAGCAATTTAAAGGCATTTCAATCAGTTGTTCCTCCGAGCCCTCTGAAGGCCTTTGGAGGATTTTCTTTTGATTTTGGCTGTTTTTTCACTCGTTTTTTAGTCCATTCCTTGTACCTGACCATGACAGCATAATCCACAGTCTTTAAAAATAACAAAAGTAGAGGATTAAAGAAGTGTGAGACTTTAAAAACTATAAGTAATGTATTTAAATGAATTAAATGCAAAGGCCTGATAGATGCATCATCCTTCTACTGTGGGAGTCACCATGTTGGAGCTCAAATATTATTTTCTGCCATATAAAAGCTGGTTATCCATGCTTTATTCTGCAGATTTCCTTTATGAGGGGCTGCTTTTAACAAAGTTCCTATATATTTAGGTTACAATGACTTCTCTTCTATGTAGTTTGTTATCTGTGAGCACAACACTGGTCCATATCGTGAGTTTTAGAGTTTTCTGTGCCTCAAGGATCCATGGGTCAAAGTTAATTGGCCAAACAACCAAACTAAGAAAATTCTTTTAAAAATGTTCTGATGTTCGGCTGGAAATGAAAGAAAAAGTCCAAAGAAAGAAAAGGTTGTCAGAAAACCTGGACAACTTACATTGAAGATCTGTTTAATAGACTAGAAGAAACTCTGGCAGCTTGGAAGGGAAATAAAAATAAATTTAGAAAGAATTCACTTTGGCAGATATGAACATTGTAAATTTGATATTCAAGGTTTTATTCCCTAAAACTATTGATTCCTCACATGGGAGCCCAAAATCCCTTCTATGCAAAATATTTGAACCAACATTTAACAAAATCTCTGGAAAGAAACCAAAGCAACTCTTCCCAGGTTGGAGGAAGGTTTTGCTGATGGTGCAGATTTTTGTAGCTGGATTCTCTCAAATAATGAAAAACAGAACAAGTTCTGATTCACATTTTAAAATAAAGTGTGCAATATTTAAATATCAGTTTTTTTTAGGGGGTTAAAATGGATGAGGAGACATTTTAATCTGCTTTTATATCTTTTTGGTTGTTTAAAAATGTAAAAAAATAACATCTCTGGCTCAAAGGAATAAAAATGCCAATTTTCCCCTTATTTCTTAACTGGCACTTAATTCTGCAACCATTATACAGTGTGACGCTAGGTGGCGCTATTCCTTCTGTACATCACAGGTCTGCTGAGATGGAGGAAACTCAGAGCAAAGCAGTTGTCATCGCTTTGGGTCGAGAACCAGAAATCAATCGGGCTGTTAGAGGGTAAGAAAACAGCTCGATGTTAATGACAAAAATAGTCAAAATAATTGTTGTGTTGAATAAAGTAAAAGATTCATTGAATTAAAATGCATTATATCTATTATATAATTCTTTGATTGTTCTATATCTGACTTACTGTATAGAAATAACATAAAACAAACATAAAACCAGTCTAGTCTACAAACAAAAAAATGGAAGAAGATATAAAGATCCATCCAATCCATTATTCCTCAAATTAGTTATTAAAGTTTGGTGATTTAGTTGATTACAGTGTTTTGAAACTGGTGTACAAAGCTCATATAATATGTTTACTAAATAATATCCAAAAGACATTTGAAAAAGCATGATAATTACAATTTAACAGGATGTGAAATGTTTATAAAAGGTTCAGAACTAAAGCAGTGAAGAGATGTTAGTCAGTTTGTGGAGCAATCTGGAGAAAGAAATTAAAAAAGCTAAATCAATTACTGTGTTTAGAAAACATGATAAAGACACAATGTTAGGAAAATATAACGAACTGGGTTAATTTCTTACATTATCTGTCCTAGAAGGCAGATAATGTAAGATTTTCTTCTGCTCTGCTCCTTTTCAATCAGATATTTTAAGTTGAATTGTGTTTTTTCTGTTTTGTGAATAATGAAATGATACATTTTCTTTTAGTTAAATTAAATTAATCAAATCTCAATTTATTAAACTGCCATTTGGAATACAAAAAAGTCATTGATTGAAACTTTATCTCATTGACTGCAGATTGTTACTCAGTGCCCTGCTGTGTCACCAGACAACACATGGGTTTGCTGTGAAGTTGATTAACAGGCAGAAACAAGTGAAAAAGAAGAGAAAGCAGCTTAAACACAGAAAGTATGACCATAAATGTGTCTTCTAGTTAATGGTTTAAATCTCCAACTTATTCAATTGACCCTCTGGTGTCTGCTTGTATAAAAATTATTTGCTCTTTACACCAAAATTGCTTCCTGTTAGAGATGAGCCATATTCACCATGAAGATGCTAAAACTGAGCTGCTTAAATAACTCTCTAGGTTATTATTATTATTATTATTATTATTATTCACAGAACTGTCCACTTTATTAACCTGATGGAGGTTGAGCACTTGTTTATTAAGTATTTTTTTTGTGTCTTTAGTTAAATCCTCTTTGAGGGCAAATCAGGGTGTACAGAAGAAACAGCGCCCCCTACAGTCACAATTCATGCTTGTCGCAGTATTTGAAAAAAATGAAAATGCATATTAATGTTTTTAAGATGTTATTAATCATATTTAAAAAATGAAAATGAAATGAGAACAAATCGAAATATCGACTTTCATATTTTGTAACTGTAATATTTGAATGTAAATAATAATTTCCAAAAAATATATTTTTTTCATATTTACTGCTGGTTTCTGATGTGAAAATTCCATAATCTCATATATTTTTAACACATATCCTACGACTCAGACTCAAGGACTTGTGAATGTAACCTTTACCGGAAAGCATTAATATAAAACAAGCGATCAATTCATTTTAATTTAAAAATACAAAAATATTACATTGAAAAACAAACATTTGAGTAAAAATTAAACGTTTGAGAAATGAAAATTTTGCCCCATTTAATGACTGCGGTCATGACTCTAGGAGGCACCATTACTCTGTAGATGTTATTTTCCCCCAACAAGGCAAATATCAATGAACAAGAAGATATAAAATAAACACATGTTCAAAGTTTAACTAGTTTGGATGAGGATAAGCGTTTTATAAAATCATGTTGTGACGTCAGAACCCACATGCAGAGGCGTCCTGGGGTGAAGCTTCTGGTTTCAGAAGGTTTTCACTTGGTTTTCTCTTGCTGGTACCTAAGACCCGTAACCCTTTGCAGGAGATTCACAGGGTGCAAATACTTTAATGTGGACCAGGATTTAAACAACAACGCCGTTTTGATTGCTCTGCAGCCGGTCTGTGTGAAGGACTAAATAGCTCCATCTGCTGTACCGCCTCTGAAAAGCACCAAAGATCAAAGTGTAACACCTCATTTATAACATAAACCCTGAGGTTCATTCTCTGTACCCGCTCATTCTTAGATGTGTTGCAAGAGAGGCGGGTTCCATCTTGGACAGGTCGCCGGTCCATCACAGGGACACAAAGACACACCTAAGGACAGCTTTTCACCAATTCTCCCTTAATGAACTTAATGAAAGAAGCATGCATCTACAGGACAAGTTGTGCAAGCTTTTATTTTTAAAAACACACATTCTACAAACTTGCTCTGAAATTTAGAGTGGTGTAAAAGGTAACCGCTGTGAAATAATCATAACCCAGCCGGTGCGTTCTCTCACAGTGAACACAGGAGTCTGCATCGTTGAAATTCACATAAAGTTTGTCACAGTAATACATTTTTAAAAGATTAAGTGTGACTCCACATAAAGTCGAAACTGTGACAGAATCCCGGCTTTAATTGTAAGTCTTCTCTCCTGCTTAAACTCTGCAGTCTGTATCGGTAACTATCATCTGTGTCACATTTCCAGAACATCTGGAGTAACTTTTTAAATCTCTTAAACCTTAACCGTTATAAAACCTTCTGATATTAGTGTTGTATTGGCCTGATTTCACTCTTTTATGTCACATTTGGGACTCTGCTGTTGAACCCCTGCAGGAGGAGAATCCTCCCAGATTCAGCAAACAAAACAGCCCAAATTAGTGCCTCAAAGAGCAAACACAGCAGACAGCCAGAGTAAAAGGCTCGGTGGGGAGACTAGGTTTAAGGAGAAAATCTTTGCAGGTCATTTCGCTAAAAGATTACTTTTTTTCCCCCTTCATTGTTTCATATTAACATGTACTTTTTCTGTCTATTTTAAATCCCTGGTGTCATTTTGATCAGGACTGAATGAAAGAAAAGCTGCTGCATGTCTGCTGGGAGTCCCTGGTTAAAGAAAACCAAATTAAGACAGAATATAACGCTTTTCCTCGGTGCATACGGGTCGAAAACTTCAAAGTAAGCTGCAGAATTGTTTATTTTCTACTGATTGGCATTGTCACAGGAACAATAACCGTCGTATAAAACTGAACTTCAGAGTCGCAACAGCTTCAGCCAGAAAAAAAGTTGCGTTTTGACAGAAGTTTTCTAAAATAACAACAATAGTTGCTCTGTTTTTGCACCAGACGGTAACGTTTCACACTGAAGCTCTGACTTTCATTAATCGGAGCTACAACTGGGACTTTTGCACATGCCTGAAATATTTTTTGATGCGTCACCCGTTGATCCATCCACTCTGGAAAAAATAAATAAAGTGGAAACAGAAGTGGACCCTGGACTTTTTGTTTTGAGGATCTGATAATTCCTGATTTCGACAACCATGTTCCCAGGTTCAGAACTACATTTCTGAAGCGACAGCATCCTTTTTAAGGCATACTGAATAAAAATAAAAAAATAAGACTTGATGAACTTTGGCACTTGCAGCAGAGCCCCGTTACACGATGTTCTGCTCCAACATGGGCTCCTGTGCGAAGATCCGGCTGAAACTCATTCTTTTCAGGTTCAACGTTTTAAACCCTCCGTCCAGGATGAGCTCGGCCACGGCGCGGCCCACCGCCGGCGAGTGCTGCAGGCCGTGGCCGCTGAAGCCGGTGGCGAAGTACATGTTGCTGATCAGAGGATGAATTCCGATGATGCCGTTCTGGTCGAACGTGTTGTAGTCGTAGAAACCCGCCCAGGCGCTGGTCACCTGACGGCAAAATGCGAGTCAGACCACGAAACGCTGATTTATGTTCTGTTTCTTTTATGTCCATCCATGACTTAAAATTAATAATAAAGTTAGAAATTGCGTCAACTTGTCCTAATTCTTCAGGGGAAACAGCAGCATAGACCTGCATGTCATCAGCATAGCCGTGTATCCTGATCACACCATGCAATATTACTGTGTGCAGATTAAGACTTGATATTGAGCCTTTAGAAACTTCACAGTTTAAGTTAAAAAATTCCACCGTTGAAGAAGAATTTGCTATTAAATGGATAAAGACCGCTACATGTTAAAGTATAAGGTAATCAGATCTAGGGCTGAACAATTAATCGCATTTTCAATATAATCGCGATTTAAAAAAAACGCAATTTCCAAATCGCAGAGGTCTGCAATTTTTGGCTATGTAACAATTAGGGAATTAGACACGTCCTTTAGGTGTTGGTAAAAAGTTTAAAGTGGGTTTGCCTCCACATGGAAGGGAAGACAGTTGCAGCAGTGAGAAAATCTAGCTTTATTACTTGCTTTATAGTTTATATAATCATACATAGCATTAAGTACAGGTCAATCAGTTTAATATATAGACTTGCTTGTTGGTTGCACTTTATGTTCAGCAAGGATTGATCAATTAAAAGCTGTTCTCTTGAATAATATTCTGATTAATAGAAACATTAAAAGTTCTTGTTTTAAATAGTCCTTGTTTACAAACTTCTTTATTTAGAGAACATTTTTGTTGCTTGTGGTTAATGCAGAGAAAAGTCAAAATTGCAATTTTGGTTGAAATAAATTGTAGTCAGAACGCAATCATTACTGCTCTGAGTTTAGATGCTGCGGGTCTTTTAGCAACTAATCCACATGGCGAGGAAACAAATTGATTTGTTGTTTGTATATGTTTAAAAAGACATCAGAAATTAAACTTGGGGGGTGGGGGGGGGGAATCGCATTAAATCGCAATATTAAGATAAAAAAATCGTAATTAGATTATTTTCCAAAATTGTTCAGCCCTAATCAGATCCTGAGAGAGGAATTGTGACATTTCCAATTTTTACCTTAAGCTTCTCAAAAGCTGGTACTCTATGGGCCAATTTGGGCCAAACCTTGTCCTCAAAAAACTGATGGTCCACCTCAAGGTTGCTGGTGTCTGGCTCCTCGGCCTGAGAAGACACACAGAGGAGGATAATAAATGAGGTAATCTCTCGGTTACAGTGTAGACAAACAGACACCTGCCAGGAAATGAAACCAACCTCCTCGGGCGATATTCCAGAGATGTAGTTTCCTCCTAAGCCCTCTCTCCGGAAATACACACCGGAATAGTCAATTAAGAGAGGACAATCCAGACCTGGACCATCAGGACAGTGAACCACATACACGTATCTGCAAAACAGCAAAATACTCTCTTCACTCTCCAACATATAATCAAACACCGTTTTAGATAAAAAGAATAAAACTCTGAAAAAGAAGCTGACAGATGGTAGAAGCACAATAAACCTCCATTTAAGGTAAAACCAAGCAGCTCAGGTGAGAGACCGACCTCTTCCGAGGCTCTACAGGGACGGGCAATCCATAGATGGAGTCTTGGGGGCCTCGGCCGATTCCCAACATCTCTGCCAGTTTGCCAGAATAGGCTCCGGCTGCGTTCACCACAATGGCACACTCCACCGGCTGGTACTCCATGCTGTTCGGCATCTGCACCTGCGAGACACGGACCCATAAATGCACAAAGCCAATCTGCTCCAGAGGAGACATAAGAGGGGCAGGTTTGTTTGTGTCAATCGATTAATTAATCTTTATTTTTATTTTCAGTGCTTCACCTGTTAGATCTACTGGTGGTTCCTAGAGTCTCTAAAAGTAGAATGGGAGGCAGATCCTTTAGCTATCAGGCTCCTCTCCTGTGGAACCAACTCCCAGTTTTGGTCCGTGAGGCAGACACCCCGTCTACTTTTAAGACTAATCTTAAAACTTTCCTTTGTGACAAAGCTTCTAGTCAGAGTGGCTCATGTTACCCTGAGCTATCTCTATAGTTATGCTGCTATAGGCTTAGGCTGCTGGAGGACATCAAGGTCTATTTCTCTCTCTCTGCTGAGTTCTCCTACTGCTCTCCAATCTGCATTGATTGTCATCATTTCAGCTTTTAACTTTTTGTTCTCTGTCATTTTCCCTTCATAGAGGGTACACCTGGTCTGGCGTTCTGTTAGCTGTGACATCATCAGGGGAGGCAGATCATCCTCTATTACCATCTACCATAGAAAGTACTCCTGGGTCAATGTGAGCTTCTGTGCTTTCTGTGTCTCTGCTCTGTCTTCTCTAAGCCCCAGTGGGTGGAGGCAGATGAGCGTTCACACTGAGCCTGGTTCTGGTTCTGCTGGAGGTTCTCCTCCCTGTTAAAGGGGAGTTTTCCTCTCCACTGTCGCTTCATGCATGCTCAGTATGAGGGATTGCTGCAAAGCCATCAACAATGCAGACGACTGTCCACTGTGGCTCTACGCTCTTTCAGGAGGAGTGAATGCTGCTTGGAGAGACTTGATGCAACCTGCTGGGTTTCCTTAGAGAGGAAACTTTCTCACCAACCTGGAGGATCTGATGGAATCTGACTTTGGAAAGAGCCTTGAGATGATGTGATGTGAATTGGTGCTAAATAAATAAAAATGAATTGAAAAAATTTAATCAAATTAAATTCAATAATAAAATGGTAAAAGCAACAACTAATAAAACACAATGTCTCTGTCAGGATAAACAATGCGATACAAGCAAAAAGGAAAAACTAAACGATAATACCATAAAAAACAACAACATTGGGTCAATGCTGAAGCTCCCCAGAATAAAAAGCCAATTAAAGCCGACCATTCTGGTAGACAGTGGGAGCTGCAGCTGAAAGTCCTCAGAAGGACTAAACGCTTTTGAGTCTTCAGATCTCAGCGTCCTACGAGGACTTAGTTAGACTTCAACGAGGTAAGACGGTCCCGGACCATTTAAATGGTTTAAAAACAAAAAGTAAAGCATTAATAGTAATTCTTAACGGCACAGGCAATCATTGTAGAGAGGATAAAACAGTGATGATGTGATCATGTTGCCCAGCTAGCAAACACGCAGCAGCATTTTGGACAAGCTGATGAGAACGGAGACAGGTTTGGCTCATCCCAGAGGGAGTTGCAGTCGTCCAGTCTAGAGGTAATACAAACATGAATAACAGTTTCAATGATCATTCAGGGGAAGATAGAGCCTAATTTTGTTAATCGACCTCAAACAATAAAAGCTAGACTGAACTACAAAATGTAGATTCTGGGCCTCTCTGCTCCTTCGGACTCTGAGATCATTTCCTAATAAAATGCAAACTTTACTTTCATGTGAACAAAGCTTAAGACCATCTAGACACAGTTTCTGTCTTTGCTTTACAAATTTCTTAATGCTGCAGTTATGCCTGTTGCTTGCGGACTTTTTTTCTTCCACCTAACTTTCCTTGAAAATACTTGGATACATCACTCTGTGAACAGCCTAGACCTTCTGTGGCTTACCATCCTTGTGGAGGTTGTTAATAACTACATGCAGGAGGAGAACTAGCATACCATCATTTTACTTTGTCGTACATGATATTTAAATTTTCCGGGAAACTGAAGGAAACAGGGATTAATAAACATTTAGAAAAAAAAATACTTGAAAACCTGCAGGGAGTTTATATAATAGGAGATTAAAAAAATTTTTCTTCGTAGACTTAATTAAATAAATTAACTTTTCGATGGTATTCTAATTACAGATTTACCTAAAACACAACTCCAGATTATCTCTATATACTCTCTATACATCACAACATCATCTGCAAACATTAGACTCCATGAGGGCTCCTGCCAGTAACCAGACCATCACCACTGATGACAAAACAAAAAAAAATAATAATTACATAGCAGCTCCATCTACTACCTACTAATACCTCTCAGCCAGGTCTGAATTTTCCACTTACTTTGACAGATTTTATTCTCCTCGTTTCCAGTTGTTCCTCATCGGCTGTTGTCCTTATATGTGTCGTATACTTAAAATCTGTGGATGAGAAGCATATTAACGGCTTTACAGACAATTACAAATCGATGAGTTATGATAAAAGTTCACAAAAGGGGGTCTTCCTGATATTCCTTTAACATAAAAAACAAAAGCACATTTATTTAGCTAATTTATAAAACATTTAAAATTAAATTATAGTGAGGGGAATCAGTATAGTTTAATTTTACTTTGTCCTTATTTTTTTTAACGCCCCACAGTCTAACTGGGTTCCCAGGACATGCAGAAGTGCAACAGGCCCACAGCCTCGTTTCTCACACTTCTTTTTCTTTTAAAACGCATTAATTTTTACTCTGGCTGTGGAAATGAGCAAGTCAATGCGAGTAGCTGCGTACCTTCATCTATTCCTTGATGAATCAACATTCATCTGCCTCACTTAAATGGCATGTTGTCTGGTTTTTATCATTTTGAAGAGAGAAACAGGCCTCTGTGTTACGCCATTTTTTTATTGTAAGCTAAACAAGACAAACAAGGCCAGTAAGGATAGCTAAACCGACACAAAGACATACAAAATGTGTAGTCCATTATATGGTTGATAGGGTAAATAAAATAATCTGATAGTTATGAATAAACTATTAAAAATGTAAAGGGTAAAAAATAATATTGAAACTAAACTAAAATAAATAAATAAAAAAGCAAGAGCAACAAAACAAATGTCCTCAAATGTAGAAACAGTAATATTAAAAAAAACCTATTATAATAGTGTCATTACACAATAGGAGTGTTCAATATATATATATATATATATATATATATATATATATATATATATATATATATATATATATATATATATATATATATATATATGGAAAAAGTTTAATAAAATAACAGTCTTCCTTCCTTTTGGATTCTAGCCATGTAGGTTAATATTACAGTCATTACATCCTCCCAACCAATCACAACGCAGACCCAGGAACCAAGCTCCGCCCCCTTCAAAGAGTTCAGAGAGCCCACGTTGTTTTTTCTTTTTAAAAACTTGCAATTTTGTTCAAACGGTGGTGGAATAAAGGGTTGAGTTTAAATTCAGTGTTTGTGTCTTTATCTAAAAATAGGTCGTTAAGCAACAGCATAAAATGCTGCACTTAAAAAATATGTTTTGAATTTGTTGATAATTATCGATATTGATCAATATGGTTATATATTGTCGATATGTTTTTTTCTATATCGTCCAGCCCTATTACACATTATAAGTTGCGAAAATAAACAACAAAGAAATCTGCCCAGGAGACGCTGGAGACACTTTGTTTCTCAGCTGGCCTCAGGGTTCCTTCAGCTTAAACGGTGAAACAACATCTGAAGGTGCTAGTGACCCACCTGTGACTTCCCCGAAGCACTGAATGGCCCCCAGAGAGATGGCCTTCCTCCTGAAGGCGTTCAGGAGACTCCAAGGATCGAACCAGCCCTCGTTCTCCAGCCCTGCGTAGCATGAAACACCTACATGTCAGAATGAAGTAAAACTAGACGCAGAATGAAGAGATATTCACAAGATGTTAAAAAAAGTTTTATGGTGTAGCTTGTTTCCAGTTAGCAACCAAAAACCCTATAATTTCACTAAGCCAATAAATAAAATATTTTATGCTGAGTAGGGCTGGACGATAATTTAATAATATATATCAATTCATAGAAGTAGATAATAGAAAAAAAGGTCAATAAAAAGTTCAATAGAATTACAGTTTACCTTCCTTTTGCATTCTAGCCTATCATGTAGGTTAATATTATAGTAATTAGATCCTCCCAACCAATCACAACGCAGACCAAAGAAGCTCCGCCCCCTTCAGAGAGCACACGTTTTTTTTTCTTTTTAAAAAAACTTGCAGTTTTGGTAAAAAGTTGGTTGAATAAAGGGTTTGTGTATCTGTATCTACAAAAAGGTTGTTAGGCTACAGCATAAAATGGTCAGGGCTGCACTTAAATATATATATGTTTTGAATTTGTTGATAATTATCGATGTGTTTTTTTTCTATATCGTCCAGCCCTAACGCTCTGTGGTATTTTAAAAAGATGCACTTACTATTATTTAAATAATCTATAATGATTTTACGTGATCTCAATGCAGCTGTTTACACCATTGACCATCTCTGGTTCAGAACTAGATTGGTTTTCTTCTTACTTATCTGGATGGACTTTTTCTTTTATGGCAAACAAGTTAACATCTAAGATCGCCTCTGCAACCTGCGGCGTTCCACAGGGGTGGGTTCTAGGCCCATCATCATTTTCCTTTTTGACATGTTTCCTTTAGCTAACATGGTTGGCCCCTGGTACCCAAACTCATCCACCTTCAGCGGCTACTTCTTCTCCCTCTCTACTCTCACTACAGATCACAATATCATCTGCAAACGGCATAATCCACAGGGACTCCCGCCGGTCCTCAACAGTCAACCTTTCCATCACTCCGGACACGAAATGGGTCAGAGCTAATCCCTGATAGAGTAACCGTGAGTTGGTTCCATGGGTCACGTTTAGGGCTGAACAATTAATCGCATTTTCAATATAATCGCAATTTAAAAAAACGCAATTTCCAAATCACAGAGTCTGCAATTTTTGGCTATGTAACAATTAGTGAATCAGACGCGTCCATTAGGTGTTGGTAAAATGTTTAAAGTGGGTTTCCTCCACATGGAAGGTAAGACAGTTGCAGCAGTGAGATAATCTAATTTTATTACTTGTTTTAGAGTTTATATAATCATACATAGCATTAAGTACTGGTCAATCAGTTTATTACATAGACTTGCTTGTTGGTTGCACTTAATGTTCAACAAGGATCGATGTCTAATTAAATTAAAAGCTGTTCTCTTGAATAATATTCTGATTTCTAAAAACATTAAAAGTTCTTGTTTTAAATAGTCCTTGTTTACAAACATCTTTATTTAGAGGCCATTTCTGTTGCTTCTGGTTAACGCAGAGAAAAGTCAAAATTCCAATTTTGGTTGAAATATATTGTAGGCAGAACGCAATAATTTCTGCTCCGAGTTTAGATGCTGTGGGTCTTTTAGCAACTAAAATGATTTGTTGTTTGTATATGTTTAAAAAGACATGATAAATTAAACTGGGGGAAAAAAAATCGCATTAAATCGCAATATTAAGAAAAATAATCGCAATTAGATTATTTTCCAAAATCGTTCAGCCCTAGTCACGTTGCCAAGCTTTGTTTTGGATTATTGTTTGTTCGCCTCCCCAGCAGCACATTTAATTTAGCTTTAGGTGATGACATTTAGTTTGTGAGCCACAAACACACAGCCCCGTGACAAAATGAGGTTAATAAAACCTTATTACGTAAACATTGTGTCGTAAATATAAATCAGGCTGTTTAATCGTTTATGGGGCAGATTAGAGCAGAGCGTAAATTTGCTAAATTACATGCAGTAAATCAGCGTCGGCTCATGCTGTGCTTGTTCTCACCGTATGAAGCGAGCGCTACCCCCTCTGTGTTTATCCATGGAAAGTTCTCCTTCACTCGTTGTGGAGATAGGAGGGAGACTTTGGCTCCAGCCAACCTGGAATCACATGACGACAGAATTAGCGCGGAAAAACGTTTCTAATTCAGAGCAAGTCAGGTAGGGGTGAGCGATATGAAGAAAATCTAATATCACGATATCTTTAGACTTTATCATGATACACGATATATATCACGATATGTTCAAATAACCTTAAAAAACAAATGTTTTTAGCCAAATAGTGCCTAAAGTTGCATTGGTATATCTTATATTAACATGTCAATTTTTTTTGATTGAAAAATTTATTGCAAAATAAAAATTTATTTAAAAAGTTTTATTTTAGCCATTGTTTTAACCACCGCTGCACATAGAAGCTTTTCACAAATTACAATATTTTCATTTACATATTTCCATTTACAGCTGCATATTCAGAGCTTCTCAAAAATATTTCCGTTGCTCTTTAGGTGCTGGGAAATTTAAAACAAACGTTTTTTTCTGTCATATGGGATTTAGCAAAGGAAGATGCCAGTTTCAACTGTTTTACGGCTGATTTAATTAAAGTTTCCTTCATGGGGGGGTGTCGACATGCAGAGTTTACAAGAGTCTTCATTTTGCACTGGATGACGTTTTAGGTGGAACTAATTTGTGCTACTGCTACTTTTTGTGGCAATGGTGTTACGGCATGTTTTGCAAATTACCTCCTTCTTGTGAAATCCAAACCGCTGCCAGATTATTGACCCAGTGCCGTTTCTCTTCAGACTCATTTTCTTATTTACCTGAAGCTCCCACTGGTCTTTGATGATTTTTATTTCTTATTTCTAATTGTGTAAAAAAAAATATTTAGCAATTTTAAACTTTGTCTTTTGTCACCCTGTCTAGTTTTGACCGTTTTAATTAATGTAAAATTATACTGGCAGTTTTCACATGGTGCTTAAAAATGTCAGGGTTTTCAGCTAAAAAGCTTTTTTAAGAATCACCTCGTTGATGCAAAAGTACAATTATACGTCAGGAGGTGTTTTATTTTTTACAAATTTACAGAAAGCAATTAGATCAATACTAATCAATTATTTTTTGTAATTCATTTTTGATAAATTACCTTCCTCTCCTGAAATCCAAACCGCTGCCAGATTATTGACCCAGCGCTGTTTCTCTTCAGACTCATTTTGTTATTTACCTGAAACTCCCGCTGTCGCCATAATTCTCGCTGTCTAGTTAACATAACTAAGCGCACGGGTTCGTTGTTGTGTGTTCGCCAGAGTGCTTTCTGGTTTGGAGGAGGAGCGAGTGATGCGTTCACTGCATGTGGGAAAAACTAAACTCACAGTGAATTAAATACAGCGGCTCCATCTTGCCATGAAAATTTACACTTGATGATCACAATAGTCATTTTAACCATTGCGTGGAGGAAAACCTGAGATACATCGAGTATATTCGATATATCGGCCACCCCTAACATCAGGCGCTCGGATTTCCTCTGAGCAGGAGGTGAGCGTCACCTTTGTGTGTTGTAGTTCTCCTCCATGATGTGAGCCACCTCCTCGCTGGCTAAGAAGAGGTACCCCGAATGGTTGAACTGCAGATCCACGGGGTCTTCATTCATGACGCTGAGATGCTCCTGTTGGGACACGGAGGAGGGATTCGCTCGTTTTAACCCAGGCGTGTTCCCACAGCGACAACAAAGAGCAACGAGCCGCTACATCCAATGGTAGCTTCCAACTGTTTACGCGCTCATTTTAGACATTCTCCTCTTTAAACAAGCTGATATTAGCTGCTTAATTAGTTGGGCTACCTGCGCAGGTACACAGCTGCTTTACAAACCACAGTTTTTAACCAGCAACCCGACTAAGAGTGGTGTTGCGACTTTAGTTTCCACACCATGACTGCCAACAATAGCTGCATCCATCCACTGCATAAACCTGCTTGGTTGCTCCCTGGTACTTAAGTGCAGCATTGTAAAATCTGCTATCAGATTTTACAATGCTGCACTGTAATTGTGACCATAACTGTAATAAGTAATGTGCAATAATCTAATTAATACACTGGGCCACAACCCGTGCAATAATCCTGATGTAGTGACTTCTGCTGCTATCAACACCTGAACATAAGTCAGCACACATGTATGTATGTATGTACAAATGTATACACGAATGTATATGCACATATATACGCGTAGGTACGTATGTATGTAGGCACATAGATATATGTTTATATATATAGACCACTATGAATGTTAATAAGACATCATATGCCCATTCCTATTTCCTTTTTTTTTTTTTTTTTTTGGTATTCTTTTTGATCCATTGTATATATGAAGATTCACTGTATATAACTGAATGCACCTTCCCTATTCTGCACCTTCTTGTATGAGCCGATGTGACGAGTGAATTTCTCCATTGATATATATATATATATATATATATAAAAACCAACCGGTTCACCCTACCAAGGACTTTATAACTTTACATTCAACAAGCGGAGGATTAGCCTAACCGGAAACAATAAGAACCATTTAAATACTCGTTAGGAAAAAAAATAAAAAAAATAAAAAAAATAAAAATACTCGTTATGCACGTTGACCTACGTTGATGTTCCTCATGAAGTCCGCAGAGGCCAAGGAGAGGTAGATGTTCTCGGGTAAGGAGAACTGCTGGCGGATCCCGCCGACGGACAGCACCGTCGAGGCCCGGGAATACTGCACACAGTCAGGTGAGGCTGGAGTTACGACGCAGCAGAGGACAGTCAGTTCATAAGCTTTGCTGCATGAAGCGGCATAATTCAATTCAATTTTATTTATTTAGCGCCAATTCATGATACACGTCATCTCAAGGCTCTTTCCAAAGTCAGCTTCCATCAGATCCTCCAGGTTGGTGAGAAAGTTTCCTCTCTAAGGAAACCCAGCAGGTTGCATCAAGTCTCTCCAAGCAGCATTCACTCCTCCTGAAAGAGCGTAGAGCCACAGTGGACAGTCGTCTGCATTGTTGATGGCTTTGCAGCAATCCCTCATACTGAGCATGCATGAAGCGACAGTGGAGAGGAAAACTCCCCTTTAACAGGGAGGAGAACCTCCAGCAGAACCAGAACCAGGCTCAGTGTGAACGCTCATCTGCCTCCACCCACTGGGGCTTAGAGTTAATTTTTTTTTTTTAAGATTTTGGTTTTCTTAAGCGAAGGACAATTTTTGACAGCAAACACCAGTTATTGTGCTTTTTTCTGTCAGATCATCCACTGGATCAATGTGAGCTTCTGTGCTTTCTGTGTCTCTGCTCTGTCTTCTCTAAGCCCCAGTGGGTGGACACTGCAAAAACGGATCTAAAAATAAGTAAAATGTTCTTAAAGTTAGTGTATTTATCCTTGATTTGGGCAGGTAAATAAGATTATTTGCCAATGGAGTTACTATTTTGACCCGTAAAATAAGATTAGACATCCTTCACTTGAAATAAGATGGAGATGAATTGTTCCTATTTTAAGTGCAAAAATCTTATTCTATTGGCAAATCATCTTAATTACCTCCTCAAATCAAGGACAAATATACTAATTTTAAGAAAATATTACTTATTTCTAGTTCCGTTTTTGCAGTGGAGGCAGATGACCATTCACACTGAGCCTGGTTCTGGTTCTGCTGGAGGTTCTCCTCCCTGTTAAAGGGGAGTTTTCCTCTCCACTGTCGCTTCATGCATGCTCAGTATGAGGGATTGCTGCAAAGCCATCAACAATGCAGACGACTGTCCACTGTGGCTCTACGCTCTTTCAGGAGGAGTGAATGCTGCTTGTCAGCCTTGCAAAGAGCCTTGAGATGACATGTATCATGAGTTGGCGCTATATAAATAAAAAAAGTCTGTCAGAAAAAACAGTAATACCAGAACAAAACATTAAGAAAACAACAACTTTGGGACCAATTTCAATTCAAAGCAGTTAAGATGCTTCATTCCACCACAAGTGACAAAACCAATGGACTGAGTTTTCCGGTCCAATTTATATTTGCAAAAATAATTATAATTTCTCTAAATTTATTTGGTAAATGCCCAGTTCTCTATTATTTCTCTTTCATTTCAAAGACCTTTTGAATCACTCAACCATTCACAGAGGTGGACAACTCACCGATGGGTCCCTCTCCACAACAAGGACCCGCATCCCTCTGGGGAGCCTCTCCTTCTGCTTCAGCCAGTAGGCGATGGACCAGCCCACCACGCCGCCTCCGACGATCACGATGTCCGCCGTCTCAGGAGGGAGGTTGGGGTTGATCTCGAAGGGCATCCAGCTGCTACCCGGCAGAGCGTCCGCCGCCTTCTTCCTCATCGCCGCCAGCTGGTCTTCCAGATCTAAACAAAAAGTGAGAAATTTCACAGCAACCTGCAGAACCCAAACCCCACGTTTTCCATCAATTTGATCCCAAGGAGTCTGACTTTATGTTGGTTTTTAGCTGGACTTTGATTAGTTTTTTTTCACTAATTTTCTATCTACTCACCAACCACTGATTTTTGGTTTGTTTTAACGACTAATTTGGAAAAAAGGAAACGTCTCCTAAACACTAACGAGCAGGAAATACAAACCAAACCACTTTAACTGAAGCTTTTCAGAGGCTCAGTCGGTGATCTGGACACATCAGCTGAATGATGGAACGTCTTTTAGGTCTCGTTTCTGGTCTTTGATGATTTTTATTTCTTATTTCTACTTGTGTAAAAAAAAAATATTTAGCAATTTTAAACTTTGTCTTTTGTCACCCTGTCTAGTTTTGACCGTTTTAATTAATGTAAAATTATACTGGCAGTTTTCACATGGTGCTTAAAAATGTCAGGTTTTCAGCTAAAAAGCTTTTTAAGAATCATCTCGTTGATGCAAAAGTACAATTTTACTTTTACAAATTTATAGAAAGCAGTTAGATCAATACTAATCAATGATTTTTTGTAATTCATTTTCATAAAATGATTATAACATTTCTTCTTATTGTTACTATTATTAGAACTATAGTGTTGATCATTGGTAAAATCTAAAATTATTGCACCCATAAAAAATATTGAATAAAAATATTCAATATATTATTATTGTTATTGTGGCAACGAGAGTAAACATAACCGTCATCATCCTTTTAATTAATATGTCATATTTAGAAAAATCCAAACTTTACTATTGTTGTTATTACTACCACTTCGAGGGTAACTACAGTAATAATATTATAATAACCATCAGAAATGTGACATCTTTTATAAACTCTGATGTAATCAGAACAATAAATACTATTAATTTGTTCAAAATTAATCTTTAAATATTTCATAATTATTATAAAAGCATAATTTTTTTAAATATTTTTACAGATTCATCCAAGTAACTGGAGCAGATTTCTATTGAAATATTGTTTTGATGCTAAGTTCTGGTATAATTTTACATCACTTCCTCACTATTCAGCTGGTATGGCAGGTTCTCCAAAAGGTGAAAAAAATTTTTGAACCTTGAACCTTTCTTCAATTCGGCATATTACAATCATTAGACTTGGTAAAAACCAAATTCAACACAAAAATTGGTAACATTGCATCTAACTATAATCCTGAATATAATTATCACGTCTATTGAATTCACGCCGAATAATTGCCCTGGTTTAAGTCGTTAAGAAAATGATTGTACTTTAGCTATAAACGCAGGAACGATGTTTATATACTGGTTTTATTTTTAATATGCATATATTTTACATGAGAACTGGCTCGCTCCTGTTTTAGCGCCCCTTCGGATCCGGAAGCCTGGTTCCCACCTTTGAAGAAGTCGTTCCGTAAGGCTCCACCTGTGCTCAGCCTCTGGCAGAGAGTCAGACCTCCACACCGGCCTGGCTGCCGCCGTGTCGCCGCTGTGGAGCTGAGACACCCACGGAGGAGAGATCCACGGAGGGTCCGCACGCTTCCGTGCAGCCGCCTCCACGCACACATCCCTGCTGGGAGCGCAGTGCGTCAGTCAGCGGCTCCGATGGAGGACTGCTGGTTCCCGGGACCAGACCGAGAAATAGGAACAAAAAACAAACAAAAAAAAGTTACATTTCATCTGAATTAACAGAAAGTCAGCGAAGTCTGTAATCTGACAGTGAGGTCACCAGTAAGCTGCGCGAAGTTAAATACACATCCGGTTTCATGTATCTGCCCTTCAAAATAAAATCATCCCACCCGCTAATTTTGTAAATCAAATTAGCGGGTGGGATGATTTTTATTGATAATTTGCTTTTTGGCATCAAATGTGCGGAACATTATCAACTGTTAACGCTACTAAACAAGCTTACAATTTATTATACAGAAAACTAAGCACGCGTCTGAATGTTAATTATATCTTATTAATCTTTATGAAAACAATCTCTGATATTTATTTGTCTGATGAGCCTTTTTTCCCTGTTTCTTGCTGGAAATATAACTGTCCAAAAATTTTGGGATTTTACATTTATGCAACCTATGCAAATATGACTTAAAATATAAATAAAGACATTTAGCAAGATGCATAATTTATTGGTTAGTAGTTTGTCTTTCTTTAGATGGGAAAAGGTAGCAGGGGATGGGTTTTATTCTGAAAATCTAACAGAAAAAGTTGTGATGTAAATAATGGCTTGACTTGACTAAAATGAGAGGCAGTGGCTTTCACGTGACCCAAATAAACCAATGGTGAAGAGGAAAGACCTACCGGTCTGTTTAACTTTGTTTTTAGTAATTACATTCATTTAAAAAAGAACTTTGAAGTTATTAATATTTAACTGTGGTTGACAACGAATCTAATATTTAACACGCATATTTGTTATAAACAGATAAGGTAAACAGATAAGGTTACAGCAACATATGAAAGTTATAAAGAACTGAGCTTTTTGTTGTTTAAAAAAATGTTCTGGTTATAAAAAGAACAAAATAAAAATCCATCTGGTGTCTATACCTATGCAGGTTGGAGGAGCTGGTGCGTATCTCCGATGGTCATTGGGTAAGAGGCAAGGCACCCTGGAGAGGTTGCATCACAGAGAAAAACATGACGAACAACACAGAAACGCACATCTGGGGATATTTTGGAGAAACAAATTAACCACTTAACAGTCAAGTTTGTGGATTCTGGGAGCAAGCCGGAGTACCCAGAGAGAACCCAGGCATGCACATGGAGAAAGAGCCCAGGACCTTAAAGGTAGCACTGCGCAGCACATAGGAAGGAAATAAAGAAGACATTATATATATATATATATATATATATATATATATATACACTGTAAAATCCGATTAGTTAACCTTACTTAAAAAAAGCATGCAAACCGATTGCACTTAAAAAACTAAGTACAGTGGAATAGGTATTGCATGTTGTATTTACAAATCCCAGTTTAGTATAGTATACTTACTCTTCAGTTTAAGTAACTAAAGACATTTTGTGCGCTGTACTTGACAATTAACTTTAGATGTACTCCTGACTTAGTATAGACTACTCAGAATTATTATTTCAGACAACCAAGTAATGTCATGTGAACTTTACTTTGTGTGTACTCTAAACACAATTATTTAAGTTTGACTAACTAATGTGACAATTCCCGCAACTTAGAATATCTTGTTTTTAGTTACTTGAAGAGGGATTCTGATTTACTTGATTAAACCATGCAAACCCCTATTGAAAAGACCAAGTAACTGTTACTTGTGTAAATGAATTACTTCAAACAATCACTTTAACTTTTCCCATTTACAGTAATAAAGACATTGAGGTTGTTATTCTAAAGAAGAATAACAATCTCAAACACCAAATGCTCACCTATGTTAACTCTGTTTTGCCAACTCACTATACACTTGTCACATAAATGTACCAGATAAGAAGTATAAAGTATCATAAAATAGAAATAATTAACACACAACCACAATTTAGTTGAAACAGGTTTATTCCTTAAACCTCAACCATTGTCATTTAGTTTACAATGTTAAAATCAAAGACTTAAAACCATTTGAATCTGGTATGAAGTATGCATTACTTTGACATTTGTAATTTCATTCTGAATGTATTTTATCATCTTAAATATTATTATCGTGTGCTTGGCCCAGATACACCCTGTAATTTCAGTCAAATTTTGGCCCATGAATTCTTGACTTCACTGCTAAGTAATTGTTTTTTTTACCGGATTATTTACAGGAGTATGAATTTTGGGAAATATACTCACAGTCGAATCTGCACCTGAGACAGCTGGTAGAGATACTAATTGGTTTTGAGGAGATTAAAATGTTAATCATTACTATAAGTGATCAGTACCACTTGAAGACAACATTCAGACTAAAATTATCAATGTCAAGGTATTAGTGCCAACCACAGAATATCTCTTCTCACAGAACCAGAACACACACATGCCTATTTCACTGCATATACAATAAAAACTATACAACATAAAAAATAAAAACTTTTTTCTTTTCAAGTACAGAGTGAAAGCAACACCAAGGGGTGTGAACAACGAACTCTGTTGGACTGACTGTTTGCCTATCTACCTATAGACACATCGGTAACAAAAGTGTTCTTCAATAATATTCCAGTAATAATAGGCAACCAATTTATTTGGCTTTATAAAAAGACATAAATTTGTCATTTTTGGAAAGAAAATTCCAACCCTGACCTTTATTTTAAGATAATCCTGAACAAGTGCTTTACTTTTGTAATAACAAAGTTTAAAGACCAAACTTGGTAAAGAATCAAGTGCTGACAGAATCAATCTGCCTAACCCTAAGTACAGGTGACATCCAGTTAGTTTATAACTATGGCAACCAATTTAACGCATGTATGAATGACCATACACCTGCAGCCTCTAAATGTAACTTGCTGATGGACCCGGGGGCTGATATAAAACAATATGAAAGGAGTGCCTTTATTTACTTAACAATTAAAAGCAGCTGGACTCACTTTTATAAACAAAACTGTATTCCAAATGTCACTATTGATTTTTACCATCCTAACTCAACAGGAGATTTTTAAGAGTTTGAAGTTTGGGGGGGAGTTTGTTGCCTCCCAGGCCAAGCATCACTCGTTGAATGAAGTTGAATGTGTTTTTCATGGTTTTAGGGTAGTCCAAGTGCAGTGCATAGGACAACCCAAACAAGAGGCACAGTGCTTGAGGTAGGTTCTGGAGACTGTCCATTACAATACCTCCTTCAAGAATGATGGCAGTAGAGACTGGGTCAAGATGGAGATGATTTGGAGAGATAGGCGCATCTTCACTGATGATAGTCAGCAACCCAACAGATACCTGGGCCCAGGCCTCCTGACTGTCAGAATCCTTTATCCAACCAAACACAAACATTACTCAGGTAAATGTTGATTGGCATTATCAATTGTTATCAAGTCATCTGTCAAATCAACACTTCCTTCCAGCCTATTAGGTTTTCACTTCACACCCAGCTGACAGACATCCACTAAAAAACATGAATGAAATTAAGCTCTATCCTAATACAAAATGTATTTAGATGTTATTGCTGTTACCACTATTCTTTTTGAGGGAGAGAAATGTTCTACCTCTTGTGCAGAACCCACAATTACAGCAGAGCAAGTGGGCTTAGCATTGTTGCACTCAGCAGTTCAACAATGTGACATGGACTACAAATGGAGTTAGTTGAATGGCTGGTTCCTCGTTTGTTTATAGTTTTTGTTGTTTTATCTCTTTTCTCACACTGCTGGCATACACTGAACTGTCACAGTTAGCATGCAGCCCATCTTTGTTCTGAACTCAGAGTTCATACAGTAAGTGCTTTTTTAAGATATGAGAACTTACAAAGGAGGTGTTGTAGAAGTTACTAGGGTCATCACCAAGCAGAACAGGGATGCCTTGGAGAACAAGGGTACGCACTGCTGTCACATCTGGTTTCTAGAAGTGGATAAACACATAAAGTTCAGGATTATGCAACATTCAAAAGTTACAATACAAACACATTTTTAAAAGTGCACATGAAAAAGGTGTCACCATTTATGCTTAACAGTGCAGAGAACAGTTCCTGACTGAAATAGTTATTTGAAGATCTAATCCACAGCAAAAACGTAAGTCTGTAGACTGACCCTTGAATCAATTTGCTGCACAATCTCAGCCAGTTTCTCTCCAACACTTCCTTTCTTGGACTTGAAGATGGTGACAAAGTGTGGTGTGTAGCGGTCAACAGCACCAAAAAAGTCATTCTCCAGGTTTGTTGTAGCTATTCTGTTGAACTCAGCAAACACCTACAAGACAAAGAAAAAAATGTGAGTAAGTAGACTGGCTTTGGTTACCAGTCCTAAAACAATCAATGCACACTTAATCATAACAGAATACAAAAAAAAGCATTTGAATATCAGTACGTACTTGTCTCTCTGTAAAAAGAGCTGGCCAGCGTTCTTTCAGGGTTTTCACTGGAGGTTCAGCCTCCACAATCTCCCGTCTCCGCAGTGGGAAAGCTGTTGATAAGGACCCTCCTGTAGAGGTGAATTTCAGCAAGACATTACTTTGTGAAACTGCATTTATAACGTCACTCACAATGGAATTATCCACATCACCACAATGCTGACTGATAATCTCCTGGACTTTACTTTGAAGTAATGGCTGTGAAAGTAGGTGGATCTGATTGATCTGCTGAATAACTTCTTGTGTAGCACTTTCTGATATATGCAGGATTGTTTGCATTTTCAAAAACAGAGCAGCAAGGTTACGTTCCAGCTGACTTTCCAAGTCCTGTATGTCATCTACAGACTCTTCAAATTCACAATCAGAGTCATCCTGTGAGGAAATATCATTCTCCACTTCAGCCAACTGATCTTTATGTTCAATGTTTGATACTATTTCGGTTTTAAAATGTGTTGTAGCGCTCGCTCTGTGTACCCTACTTTTGTGTGCATTAAATGTTGAATATACATTGCTGTGAAAATCACAGCCGTTGTATGGACACAGAACTCTTTGCTTAAGTTTTAAATGGCTGCGCAAGTGTGTGAAAAACTCTTGTTCAGTGCATGGCTCTGTGTATTCACATAATTGGCAGTGAAATACAACTGTGGGTTTACTCGCTTGTCCAATGTCTGATTGACAGTGCCAAACCGATAAATGCACTTTGAGTGCATTAAAAGATTTGAAAGTGCACAAGCAATTGTTATGAAGACATGGTATAGGCTGTTGCCGAGTAAAGCCTCCATGTTTTAGGCGATAGTGTTTTAACAACTGTCCTCTTTTGTCTGTAGAAAAAATACACTGCTTACAGGTCCACTGCATCTGCAAGAAATTATTTTAAGTGGAAATTTTAGGTATAAGTTGTAAGTGTGTGTGTGTGTGTGTGTGTATATATATTGTCTACTTTATCTCACCTCCCGTGTACTGAGGCCAACTGCCAAAGCAGCTGTGAAGATCCCTCAAGGCAGTTGCCACAAGCACTTCTGTAAAGGACAAATACTGTTTTAATTAAAAGAAAGTTCCACTTAAAGTGATGTGATTTGCAGAGTAAAAACATATTTACACACTTTACAAGCATTATAGGAGAATGCTTGTTTCCCAACATAAATATAAATCCACATAGATATGAATATTTGAAGATTCAGATTGAGTCATGAAAACATTTCGAAAAATTAAGAGTATAAACAATCCTGACTTAAGTATAATTACAACAATATTGGCAATGCAACTCACGTGTGTGTTCCATCAATAGCAGGTGTTATCTTGTAAAAATATGGAACGACTTCAGTTTAATTTGACTTTGAATAAAAGGTGTACATTGGTCCATCTGTCCGTGCTGGACGGATGGGAACACAGGCGGGATAGAAGAAACATCAATATACATTTTAATTGTCAATGTTTTTCTTGTTTTTATTTAAAACGTTTGACAGGGTCTTTCTTAATATTCAGCTGCAAATATAAATGTCCTTTTTTTGCCAACCGTCATGTAATTTCCACGTTTTTGGCTTTGCAAACAATTTAAACAGAAACTAGCAGTAAAGTAACTTATGTTCTTCTATGTCCAACCAACAGTGTTGGGAAAGTTCACTTTATGCATGAACTAGTTTAAAAAATATATTATTACATTTTAAAAGTAACTAGTTAGTTCATACTTCAAAATTTTTAACTAAGTTCACAGTTCCAAAAATTAACTAGTTCATAGTTCTTTTTTTCCATATGTTGCTGCGAGCTATTTTTTTTTTTTATTGCCACTACCCCTATAGAACCACAGGCAAACATTATTTTATCAGTTTTAACACTGAAAAAACTATGCGTTAGATTGCATATTTATAATTTTGATTTGCTTGCACATACCTTGAAATGCTATCAGTTCAACGTACCGTTTCAGGTTTGCTGAGGATGTAACTAAAGTGCTTATTTTCTTTTTGAAAGCTGGCGGGCAACGTTTGCACAGAAATGTAAGATTTTTCGCATCCTCACGAAGCCTCCGTGCTGCTTTGTGTTTTGATGACTTAGCGGCGGTGCGACGTGGTGGCTGGTGTTGCCAGATAGGGTGTTTTTTCCGCTACATATTAAGGCCTGTTTGTCGTGTGTTTTAGCCAGGTCTTCGTCTGGCAGGTTCTATATAAAACCTGGCACCCTATTGAACGAAGTTAAACTGAGAGAGGGGGCCGTTCACAAACACCAGAATAAACGTGTTCACAGTAACGTTTCTCAGACAGTTATACAGTAGCCTACGTTCAGGAACTATCGTTCAAAGAACGCCTTTAGCCACAACACTGCCGAGTAATGTGGCTGAAAACTGTGTCTAGCTTAAAAATGGCCTCGTTTAGTGTTTCCTCTACACAACTGATGTAGCAAATTTCATTGATATATTACTTTGCAACTCGGGACTTTTTGTGTTGTTAACACCCAACATTCGACCAAAATACATCCACTGTGTCAACTCCGTGAAAACTAAAAATTACTGTAGCTACATTTAAAATGTGAGCGTTTTCACCGTTAAAATTAATTTTCAGGTGAATCCCGGGATGGTGGTACATGCCCGAACATGTGCTCGGCCTGTTAGCTTGTTAATGTTTAACATATGATAGCTTATGTCGAGGCAACAGATAGAAACACAAATTCACACACAAATATTAACCTAACTTGCTTGAAATCTTACCTTATTGTTCCACATGCGATGAAATCTACAGAAAATGTGTCGGCACAGTCCTATCGGCACCACTAACGGTCCTGAGCAGGAGACTGAACGTTGGTGGGCGTGGCTTCTATTGCGCATGCTCCAAATTAGTCGCTCTAAGCAAGTTAAGAAGACTTCAAACAAAGTTATATTCACTTAAAACAATAAGTAAGTAGCTTTTTTTCACCATGAAATTAACCTTTACTTTCGAAAACCAATTAAGAAGCACAAATTATTGATACCCAACTACAGCTAACTCATGTCTTTCAAGTTAAGACAGCTATTGGATTTTACAGTGTATATATATATATATATATATATATATATATATATATATATATGGACTATGTGACAAAAGATTGGACACCTCCAGTTTAAGATGGGTTGTACACTCACCGGTCACATCATTAGGTACACCTACACCTGTTTAATCACACATTTAGCAGTTCAATTAAGCATAATTATATATATATATAGATAGATAGATAGACAGACAGACAGACACACAGACACACAGACACACAGACAGACAGACAGACAGATAGATAGATAGATAGATAGATAGATAGATAGATAGATAGATAGATAGATAGATAGATAGATAGATAGATAGATAGATAGATAGATAGATATGGATGGATAAATATATATATGTGTATATCTATATGTGTATGTATATACATATATATACACATATATATACATATTCATTGTTTTTTTAAATTATTTAAAAAAAATGTGTGTGTGTGTGTGTGTGTGTGTGTGTGTGTGTGTGTGTGTGTGTGTGTGTGTGTGTGTGTGTGATTAAACCTCTCCCAGAGCTCTATTTTGTTTGTTTTTTACTTCTTTTTTCTTTGGAATTTCTCCCGTAGGTGCCTCTCCAAGATCTAAACATCCATAGAAACTGTACTTTATTTTGAAAGGTTTTTTAACGGAAGCAGTGTTTTATAATGCCGCGACGTTCGGCTTTTATTCTCGTAGCCTCCACCGGAAGTGTGTCGCGTCACAGCGCGTCTGGCTTGACGGACGCCAGTGTGCGTTTTCTGTTCCCCGGGGCCACAGTGTTTTCAACGGGACCCAACTCCACTACTCGCTGGACCCGCTATTGGCCGCTCGACCCGGGCTGAAACTCCATCCGTCCGCCTCCATCTTGCTCCAAAACCCCGTTCGCACGAACTTTTCTGGCTAAACTTTTGGACTTCTCGCGTCACTTTTATGTCCAGAAACGAGGATGCAACCCCCACCGAGAAAGGTGAGATTTCCCCCCTTTTTTTTTCCGCCGTTGTAGCCTCCTAAGCTAGCGTTACTTCGACGAAGTGGTGCATATTTAACGCTTTGTTGCTGCTCGCCTGCTTCACACGATCAGCTTCCACTTCCACGCAGGAAAAAAACAAAAAAAAAAACACCCCAACTGTCCGCTTCCACACAGAAATGACTGCTGTTGGTAGTTTAGGTCGCTGGAAAACTTATTAAAACTCAGGATCGCTCTGAAACTGAAAAAAACGGTTCTGCTAAAGACCCACAACTTTCCCCCCCAGCATTTAAATCTGAATATAAATCACATTTAGAAACTATTTCTCAGTTGTAGCATAGCTGAGATGCTCTGTTAACGCATAAAACGCCATAATTAACTATAACTGTCCGGATTATTTATATCCTTGTAGGACAGGTCATCGCATCACCTCTATAAACATTATAGGACAGTTTTTTTTTATTATAATTTTCTTTCCATTCCAGAGGTAAGTGGAGGTATGAGCTATTTAAAGCCCAAATCGCCCCCATTTAAGCATTTCAGGACATGTTTTCATCAAGATAAGCCTCCAAAACACAAATCCCTGCAGAAATCAGTCTCTGTGCAAAACTATGTGGACACAGGATCATATTTCAATAACAGCAGCGACCATTTCTGTCCCCGTCCTCTGGCTAAAGATGTTGCTCTTCCCTGCATGCTCAATAAATCTACAGTTATTTATACATAAACACATTATATATATATATATATATATATATATATATATATATATATATATATATATATATATACACTTCATAGATACTCAAATGTTCATATAGCCATAAATTATAACCAGTGTATCTTCATATTTAGCTTTTAGTTTTAATAATAATCAATGAGCAGCTTTGCAGGGGGAAATCATACCAGTTGCCCAATTGTTGAGTTTTACTCACCCAGCTTTTCTTTGCAGATACTGTTTTTTCTTAGTTTTTTTAGAGGTCCCATTGGGAATTGGACAGATTTGTTTTTAAAGTATAGAAATATAAATCAGATTTTTCAGCATTTGAGCCGCTGATAAGAGCCATTTCAGGAAAACTTAAGTCGATCGATATGTGGAGTATTCTATTTTGAATGCTTTCCCCCATACGTGCAAATTTCTACGCAAAATACCTTTTTATGTTTAGTTTTTTTCCATCGTGTAGCTGCTGCAAATATTTGTTTGTGAATATTTAACTTCGGTGAGGTGTTTGCAGCAGCTGTTGATAACATTTCCCCTTATGACACCAGATCTATTCCTGCTGCAGCAGTCGTTTCACTTCCAGTCAGAGAGATTCACCCTTTCCTGATTATTAACGATAAGATTGTTTTATTGTCGCACAGAGCATACAGGTACGCTCCATAAATGGTGCCCAGGTAAGAAGAAAAACACGATATAAAAGTAAAGCTCTACAAGCTATATGATCAGTTTTTTTCCCCCTCATGCAATTATTGAGTTATTAGGCCCGAGCAGCGAAGCGCTGCGAAGGCCTATTGTTTCTGTGTTGTTTCTTATTATTTTTATTCTGCCCCCCTAAAGAGGGGCCTTTTTGGGGGCTTTATCATACTCAAAAACTCACCAAACTTTGCAGGTGCATGGTGACTGTTTAAAATTTTTGTATTTTAAGGTCGTCACAAAAATCTAAAGAAAAATGCCTCAACGGCGCCACCTAGCAATTTTCAAAGGACCCTTTGCTATTCACTTACTTCATCGTAGAGACATGTGATTTGGTACAGTGGTAGAGCTCACCAAGACGCTCAGAATTTACAATTAATGTCATAGTGCAAATATCACAGGAAGTCGGCCATTTTAGATTGAATGTCTGATTTTGACCCCATTTTTGACGTGTACAGCAGTGGTATTTGATCGAACTCCTCCTAGAGATTTTGAGCGAGCGGCTTGAAACTCGGTCAGTCTGATCATAAGGCATGGCCAATTAAAAGTTATCAAAACGGTGAGTTTTTGAGCTTGTTGAAGGGGCATTAGCAGGGGTCAAAGTTCACCTACTCGCCACAAAAAATAAAACTATTATATCTCCTATTCAGAAACACACAGAGGCACCAAACGTTCTGTGATTGATCATCATCGGGTCTTCTTTAATATCCAATGGTCAAATGATGACATCACTTAGGCCACGCCCCCTGACAACAGGAAGTGTCATGTTTTGCTGTAAACTGTCGCTATGTTACCCCTCTGAGCTAATCAACATGAAACTGTGTCCAGAGACAGAAGACATGTTGATGTGTTGTGGATTCCAGCCCCAAGTGGATTCGATGGAGCAGGAGAGCGTGGCGGCGTGGTGAAGTCACCTCAAACGCCGCTGCCATACTTTTGGCTCTGAATTCCACATTTTTGGGCCGAGCTGCTTAAAACTCACTTGGATGCATCCTTATCCACCCCCCAACAGGAATCCATAACAAACTTTGGTGGGCGTGAACTAATGCCTCAACGGCGCCACCTAGCAATTTTCAAAGGACCCTTTGCTATTCACTTACTTCATCGTAGAGACATGAGATTTGGTACAGTGGTAGAGCTCACCAAGACGCTCAGAATTTACAATTAATGTCATAGTGTAAATATCACAGGAAGTCGGCCATTTTAGATTGAAGGTCTGATTTTGACCCCATTTCTGACGTTTACAGCATTGGTATTTGATTGAACTCCTCCTAGAGATTTTGAGCGAGCGGCTTGAAACTCGGGCAGTCTGATCATAAGGCATGGCCAATTAAAAGTTATCAAAATGGTGAGTTTTTGAGCATGCTGAAGGGGCGTGAGCAGGGGTCAAAGTTCACCTACTCGCCATGAAAAACAAAACTGTTATATTTCATACACAAAAACTCACAAAGCCACCAAACTTTCAGTAGTTGATCACCACTAGGTCTCCTACAATATCCAAAGGGCAAATGATGACATTTCTTAGGCCACGCCCCCTGACAACAGGAAGTGTCATGTTTTATTGTTAACAGTCGCTATGTTACCCCTCTGAGCTAATCAACATGAAACTGTGTCCACAGACAGAAGACATGTAGCTGTGTTGTAGATTGCAGGCCCAACTGGATTCCATGTAGCAGTGCGGCGTGGCGGTGTGGCGAAGTCACCTGAAACACCGCTGCCATATGTCCAGACTTCCATAGGATATTGACAAATTTAATAAAAAGTAACTTAAAATTACCTTAAAAGGACAACATTTTTAAAAGTCAAAAGGCTTATTTAATGCTTTGAGAACATCTCTTCTATTCGGCTACAAAATCAACCAAAACAGGATGATCTTTTAAGCTATAAGACCATTTTTAAGATGTCAATACATAGATTTTAAGACGGTGGGTCGCCACTGCCTCCGGTGGCCAAATGCATCGCTGCATCAACTGATCTACACCAGTTTAATCTCATCATGGCAAAATTATTTTTTCTCTTCATGTGTGGCCCTAATACTCCATCGTAAGAACACCGCTGTCGTTACCGCGGGTCCTGGGGGGAATTTTTTTAATAATGCTCACGCATAGATGTGTAATACTTCTCATTGCAATTCAGACAGGCGCAGACTGCACCGTGCAGTTCATTTTAAAGAGGCAGTTTTGGCGCATATTCCGATAGAAATGGGCTGCGGGGAGCCTAAGTGTGTTGTCGTGGGCGTGTTTACCCGCTGCAGGTAACCGCTGTGAAACAATCAGAAAGATTTCCTTGATTAATAACATCTTTATGGAGCGCTGGACTTATTGTTACTATGTGCTGCTTTACCAGTTCTCTCTCTCTCGCTCGCTCGCTCGCTCGTCATCGGACAAAAATCAAACTGCTTCGTGTTTGTATTTGAAATTTTGCGTCAGACTCAGATTTAGAAGTGTTGTTACGACGTTTGAGCTGTAACTGCAACTGTTATATATATCTTGTAACTTTACTGAATTTTCAGCTTAAGAAGATTGGGTTTGACAGACAACACCAAGACAGGACAGCACAATAGTTTTCTTGAAGTATAATTTTGGAGAAGTAGAAACAAGTATTAATTTCAAAAGGTAGGTAAAAGAGGAAAAAGGTTTTTACAAAATCTTAAAATGTTGGATAGTTGTTATTTCCATCTTGCTGTGAAAATTGGTGAAATATTATCATTTTTAATGCTCAGATATAAAATTGCAAGGTAATTACTAAAATTGCCGTTTCTTGAAAATATTTTTTGGCATGCCATACTTTATATTTATAGGTAGCCTAGATGTGCATAATAAAAGAGTGGAACTAAAAGCTGGTCTAAAATTTTTATGGAGCTTTAACTTGCTAAGAGTAATAACGTTAGATGATTATATCTTTAAAATGAGATAACGGTCTCATAAAATGTGATAGTTTACTTGGTCTAAAGAGATGATTCAATTCAATGTTATTTATATAGCGCCAATTCATGAAATATATCATCTCAAGGCACTTTACAAAGTCAAAATCAATCAGATTATACAGATTGGGTCAGATTATACACATTGGTCAAAAAAATTCCTATACAAGGGAACCAGTTCATTGCATCAAAGTCTTGACAAGTAGCATTCTCTCTTGAAGAAGCGTAGAGCCACAGGGAGAGTCGTCTGCATTGTACATGGCTTTGCAGCAATCCTACCTACTTAACAAGCATGAAGCAACAGCGGGAAAAAAACTCCCCATTAACGTGATAGAAAAACCTCCAGCAGAACCGGGCTCAGTATGAACGGTCATCTGCCTCGACAGACTGGGGGTTACAGAAGACAGAGCAGAGACACAACAAGAGAGACAAAAAAGCACAGAAGTTCTACATTAGATGGTAGTAGCGGGTGATCTGTCTTCCCTGGATGATGCCACAGCTAACAGAAAGCCGGACCAGGTGTACCTACTATGAAGAAAAAACAAAAATCAAAAAGTTAAAAGCTGAAATGACAACAGTCATTCAAAATTGAAGAACAATAGATCCTGATGTCCTGCAGTAGCCTAAACGTATAGCAGCATAACTATAGAGGTAGCTCAGGGTAACATGAGCCACTATAACTATAAGCTTTTTAAAAAAGGAAAGTCCAAAGAGCCAGCTTCTAGTGGAGGAGTTCAAGTATCTTGGGGTCTTGTTCATGAATGAGGGGAAGATGGAGCGGGAGATCGACAGGCGGATTGGTGCAGCATCTGCTGTGAAGCGGGCGCTGTACCGGTTCGTTGTGGTGAAGAGAGAGCTGAGCCAAAAGGCGAAGCTCTCGATTTACCGGTCGATCTACGTTCCTACCTTCATCTATGGTCACGAGCTTTGGGTCGTGACCGAAAGAACGAGATCCTGGATACAAGATCCCGAAATGTGTGTGAGCTCTCCCTTAGAGATAAGGTGAGGAGCTCAGTCATCCGGGGAGGACTCAGAGTAGAGCCACTGCTTCTTCACGCCCAGAGGAGCCAGTTGAGGTGGCTCGGGCATCTGGTCAGGATGCTTCCTGGACGCCTCCCTGGTGAGGTGTTCCGGGCACGTCCCACCGGGAGGAGACCCAGGGGAAGACCCAGGACACGCTGGAGGGACTATGTCTCTCGGCTGGCCTGGGAACGCCTTGGGATTCCTCCTGAGGAGCTGGCCCAAGTGGCTGGGGAGAGGGACGTCTGGGCCTCCTTTATAAAGCTGCTACCCCCGCGATATTGCTAAAGTGTTCCTTTGGCAATAGTCCAATTGCTAAAGTGTTACTTTAACATTACTTTTGGGTGTGTATCCACCAATTTAGATGTTAAACTTTCATAAAAGCTGTCTTAATGCAAGAAACAAAACCCTTAGACACATGAAATAGCAAGTAACTTTAAAAAACTAAAATGGTTTTGTTAACTTTTCACATTAAGCTGGATTAACAGCTAGTAAGATACCTTTGATTAAATTGGTATACTAATGTTTAAACCAGGGGTGTCAAAGCTACGGCCCGCGGGCCGAATTTGGCCCGCCGAACGATTTAGTCCGGTCCGGTGGCCAAATGCATTATCATTATTCAACGGCTGTATCTCCTCGCTGCATCGAGCGATCTGCACCAGATTTTTTGTGAGTCGTGGGGGAGCGCTGCCGAACACGTTCGTGTGAATCGCCCAGTGGACGGGCGGGCAAAATGCGTGACAGCATCTGCGGTGGCGGGCGGCCAGCGCCGCGCAAATCCTAGCTGTGGCCAATAGGCCAGAGCGGCGCTTTGCTGCGAGGGCCGCTCATCACCGCTTGCGGTTTTAATTAACCCTTAGATTTGTATCGGTGGTAAATGTGAAATAAAAAACAAACACATTTAAAGTGTCGGATTGCAATTTTGGATTTTGGTTGAACAGTTGGGGTATCACAGAAACCAAAAATGTCCCAAACGTCTGATTTTTAGGGACGAAGGAGCTTCTAAAATCCTCGCTGTGAATAGTAATGGCTGTAATAACGCCCCCTAGGGGTTGGGAGGTATATCGATATTGAAAGATAGAATATCGATATTAGATTGTTTTTAAAAACATCAATATTAATCTTTGTATCGATTTTTATGCACAGCCCTAACTGGAGGTCGTCTTCATTAACGGCGGGTTTGATGCGATGCGTCAACAACAACAAAAAAACGTTTTTGTTTAACTGAAGCAATGTTGCGGGGGTACGATGTGAGGGTCTTCTCCTGCTGCTGCGTATGTATGCAGATGATGCAGTGGTGTTCAGATAAAGTAGCGCTGGTTTACATGCATGCACTGACTATGGTGTGTGACATGATACATGGAATAATGCTGTTAAAACGGCTGTTTTGATGTGTAGATCCAAGCAGGAATGAAGTTTTGTGTGTATAAACCACTGAGCTATATTATACACTGGAGTGCTGATTTTGCCGAAAAACTGAAGTCACTGGCCGCCATCTTGCTACTCCCTACTCTCACAGAATCCCACAGGATTTGGTTGCAACAACAAGCAGTTTTCTGGCTGTGTGAAAACGTTTCATAGGTAATTCTACAGTCAGTGGATGTACTAACACTATCAACTACTAGGAAATTAGGTGCTGAAATATTTTACATGTTATTCATATTAAATATACATATATGTATATATAAATATTTGTACATGTATATATGTATATATATATATATATATATATATATATATATATATATATATATATATATATATATATATATATATATATATATATATATATATATATATATGTATACATATATGTAAATATATATATGTATACATATATGTAAATATATATATGTATACATATATGTAAATATATATATATATGTATACATATATGTAAATATATATATATGTATACATATATGTAAATATATGTTTTTGTATATTGTTATTTATATATTTATAAATGTTATATATGTATATTTAAATGAATAAAATGCAAAATATTTCAGCACATGACTTTCTCAGTACTTGATAGTTTTAGAACATAACATAAAAGTATATGGCATTTGATATTTTAAAAGTTTTAAGCCCCCCCTGAACGTGAGAAAATCCTCGTTATTCGATGCTGTAGCGCACATATTCCCTAGTTACTGGAGGAAAATAGGGAGTACCAATATGGCGGCTGGTGGCTTCACAGCGACTCGTTCTAACAGCGGCTATTAGCACTCCAGTGTATAATATAGCTCAGTGGTATAAACAGTGTTTAAAATATTTTATAGATTACCCTATTGTTCGGACTACAAGTTGCTTCGGAATGTAAATCGCATCAGTCAAAAAATGCGTCATAAAGAGGAAAAAAAAACATTTATAAGTCGCACCGGACTATACACATCAGAGAAGTTGTAACCCACCCAGACAACAGAGCTGTAAGCTAGCGCTAGCTGCTATTAGCTTCATGGCTAATGAAGCTAATAGGGTTCTGTCGTGGTCTGTTTCCTTCTAGCTGCACCACACAACGCTCTGCTGCGTGAATACAGACTGAAACAGAGAAACTACACATATACATGTTGTCAGTCTTTGTTGTCTATAATTTAATGTTTTAATACGTTCAGCTCAGCTCTTCTGCTTTGTTTGGACAGCGGCAGGACTGAGTAAACAACTCCTGCTGCACTAAAGTGTTTTTCCTCCATCATAACTCAATGATATATATCCTGTATAGTAATGTTTACTCCTTAATTCATGCTGGTCAAGATGAATTAACATTTAAATTTGATATATATAAGTCGCACCTGAATATAAGTCGCAGAATCGGCCAAACTATGAAAAAAAAGTGCAACTTATAGCAAGAGAAATACGGTATATTAACATGAATATATTGTCTGTGTAACATCTGTTAATAAAGCTTGATTGATTAATGGGGAATGCATTTATTTTAGTATTTATCTTCACTGTATTTATGCTACTTTGTAAAATAAATGGTGAGGGAACATAAGTGGTGGTTTTGCTGAGCTGCACAGAGGGTCATATAATGTTGAGGTTTATGGTTGAGAACATGAATTGTGCAGGAGGCTCTGTTGTTGAAGCGTTGTTGATTGTGATTGTGGGGTAAAAAGACAGCACAATGCAAGCTTTCTGGTCAGAAATTAAATCGTAATTATGTAAAAATTATTAGTCAATGAGTTTGGAAACATGTTGAATTTATTGGACTTTAAACATTAAAGTTTTTATCGTTTTATTGCACAATAAAGGAAAAGATACAGAAATAATAAACATTGTAAGCCAGCCTCAATAAATGAGTTTTACGGTTTTATTTAAAAAAAAGACTTGGCTGTGCGGAGGAGGTTCTGCCACCGATCAGGTTGGACCTGGTCTTTGGTACGTCTAATAAAAACTGATTTGAAGACCTCAAAGACCTCCCAAACACATGAAAGTTTAGTAATTGAGACAAATAAGGTGGAGCCAGGCGGCCATTAGGGGCTTTAAAAACAAACAAATAGGCTCTAAAATGGGCAGGAAGCTGATTCAGAGGTTCTTTATTGTCACTGTGGAGAAATTTCTTTTTGGACAATCGGGCTAAGCGTACACACAACAAGACAACAGGCAATGAACAAAGGTTACAGGTTGTTTTATTTTCGCATTATAGCGTGCATAAAAGATAAACATCAAAAGATGTTAGGAGGGAAGACGGAAGTCGGCTATAATAATCAGTTCTGTAGCGGAATAAAGGCCTTTATGACGATCCAGTTCACAGTTAGAGATAAAAACATTTAACAAACATGAAGTCTGATTTCTCGATTAGTGTTAAAATCAAGTTCATAAATGATAAGAGGAATTAAAAAGGATTAAAAAATAAGTGAACTAAAGCCACACTTAACAAAAATAGCTAGACAATTTTGTACATGATGTCAGCTTATAGACCAGACGGATGTTGTTCTGCGTGTGAATATCTCTGCAGGTCAGTGTCTCTCTAAACGTAATGAAGGCTATCGTGCGCCGCACTTTTATTTGCGTTTTTATTTTACTGTGGATTTAAAAACCAGGAAACTTATTTCTCTCCAGGGTTTAAAATACGCAGCCAGAACATTTATTTTTAATTCTTTTAATTTTTTGGTGAGTTGCAAGGATTTGTGTCGAGACGAGGAGCAACTATCAGGAAATGACATCACAGGGTTTTTAAAAGGGTTGCTCGATATATTTATGCCAACAAAAGTGTCAATTATTTTAAACTGTTTTATGCTTTCCCTGTGAATTAATTACATTTATTTATTTTTAAACTAACTTGTCCTGACTGGCAGTGTAGCACTAAGAATAGCTTTCTTAATGCCAAAAAGAGCCAACAGATTTACTTTAACTGCAAAAACTGAACTAAAAAACTAAGTAAAATCTTCTTGAAATGAGTGTATTTGCCCTTGAATTGAGCAGGTAAATAGGATTATCTGCCAATGGAATATGATTTTTGTACTTAAAATAGTAACAGTTCATCTCCATCATCTTATTTCAATTGTATTATATTTAATTATCTTACTCTAGGGGTAAAATGACTCATTCCATTGTCAGATAAGATTATTTTCCTGCTCAAATCAAGGACAAATACACTAATTTCAAGAAAATTTCCCTCTTTTCTAGTTCCGTTTTTGCAGTGTTCACATTTCATTCTTCTGTTTGCTCTTAGAATAGCATCACAGCACAGTTAAACCCAAAAGATATTCACACCCCTGACAGATGTAGGCTTAAAGTAAAGATTTGATTTGACCAACGTGTTTCCTGCGGTCCGGCTCCACACAGTTAAAATGGGCCAGACTCTCTGTGGAGGGGGCTACAAATTAGGGTGATGGCACAGAAGCCCTCCAATCTCAAAGTCTTCGAGCCCATCCTCAAAGTTTCGTTATGAAAATATCAACAGGAAACACACAAAAAGCGTTTGATCGCTGTCGTGTTAATAAAGATGCTTCCCTTGATCATTAGGGTATAAGTAATTTGACAGGAACGTTTTCAATAAAATTTAAATAAAGTATATGCAACTTTTTTTTAAAATCAAAATCTTTTTAGATCGAAAATTATGATGAAGGTCTCATTTTCTTACCACAAAAATAACTTCTTGGTTGAATGAATATCATTTTCAATGTAAATCTGTCAGCGGTGTGAATAATTGCGGATTAGCTTTATGGCTTTCCTTTCACTTATTTTAACCCGACGCAGCTGCAATATATAAATAAAATATTTTGGTTCAGGAATTTAGCATAATTTATGCCAGAAACACGGTGATAAGGGAGTGAGTTCACTGTTTCAGGGGTTTTTGAAGCTTTTTCCCGGACCTGTTCGTATTGGGGAGCCCTCCCATGATGCTTCATTCCGTAACTGGTCTCGTTTCCTCGTCAGGTACGGCTCACCCAGGAGCTGAAACACACCCAAGCCGAGCAGATGAACCAGTTACAGATTAAACACCAGGCAGAATGTGATCTGCTGGAAGATCTGAGGTAAGTTCCCCATTTCTTTGTCATCGTTGCAAATAAATCTCAAAACTCGTCCTAATGTGCTTTCTAGCGCAACAGTGGAGAACCGATCCATTAGTTGTGAATAGGGATGCAGAGAAATAATCGACTTACAATTAAAGTTTAATTAGATTAAAGTTTGTTTCATCCGATTAACTGATAAGGTCCACTTAGACGGACATTCTTTCAGTGTTGTAGTATGGCCGCCATCCAGCACAAGTTGCTGCTGGTCATGCTAAAGCGGCATGTCCGAACACACAATAAAGCAGTCCGAACGAAGTCCAGGGTGGGATTATATTTTCACTGTTTAATGACAACAAGGATGCAAAATGCTCCTTATGTGGTTCTGTTTTTACATATAAATACTCAACAAGTTCCTTAAATTGTCTGCGAAACAGCTCCCATTCAGCCAGGCTGCATGGCAGAGCAGAGTCAACCTCTCGACCAAAATTCACTGATGTGCTCACAAGGCGATGATTCGATGACAGAAAAGCGGAGGACATTACGTTAAAAAAATGGTAACATGGTAGAAAAAGACATGACGCCAAAATCTCAGTTGAAGGTGAGGGCTTTCGTGAGGATTATTAGTGTTTCAAATATTTTATTCTGTTGAATTTATTTGTTTCTATTGAGTAACCTAATAGGTTCCTGTTTTGTTATATTTTTATAACTATGTCCAAGTTTAGTAATATTTGAGACAACCACTGGTTTTGTTTGTTGAATGATTATTTAATACAGGTGGCACAATAAACTCAAAATATAATGACGTGGCTCTTTTAAAATTCACCATATTGTTAAAAAAAAAATTGTGTTATGGAAAGAACCTGTTACAAAAGAAGGAAACTAAGGTTTTTAAGTAAATTACCACTTATTAATTACCCGTTAGTCGATTGAGACTAAGGAGTAATTGATCTTCCACAGTAAAGACCTCAGCAAACCTTTTAATGTGCTTAAACATTTAATTTCTTCCCTCCATTCAACATTAAATGCGAAGTTAATTATGTGAACTCTTACCTGAATGTTGGCACTGAACATACTTTGCATGAGACATGATGAGTGAAACATAGAATACGAGCAAAGGTGTGTTACAGGTGTCCTTTACCTCGTCCCCAAACAAACTACCATAAATAGGCATTAGCATCGGTATCAGTTACTGTTAATGCCATTTTTAACATATTTAGAAAACTGGGCCGATATCTATCCATGTTTATTTCCATCTTGTTGCTGTTTATGTCTCTGGAGATGGAGGGAGGGTGGCGTAGTTGTTTTTTCACTGTTGGAAGGGTAGGGAAATGCATATAATATCAGTAAATATCCAATTGATATTGGCCCAACTTTTCACATCGGTGCATCCCTACTGCTAAGATGTGGCCTGGTCTCAGTTTTGGCCGACGCCTGCAGGTCCAGTTAAAGTGTGCAAAGACTTCAGGGAGTTAACGGTCCGAACCAAGAAGTATTCTGGTACATGGCTGGTCGGTGAGCATTCTTCCCTTTTTGTGTTTCCCTTGTTCCGAAATAAACAGCTCATAAAATCTGCTAACTTTGACTATTAAATCACGATCCTGTGTATCAGTTGGTTCTGTGGTCCGCTGTGTGCTTCAGCTCTCGCCACAAACCCAGTAAGAGAATAAGAAACCCAGTTAACATGTTATGAGTTATCAAAAAAGAAGTTTGTTGAGACGTTTTTGTCTCTTGAGTCTGAGGAGGTTCATTTATTATTATTATTATTATTATTATTATTATTATTATTATTATTTGTTATTATTATTATTATTATTATTTGTTATTTATTTATTAAATACTCCTGGTAGCAGATACTAGGCTGCTCTGTGGAAATACGGCATAGCCACAGTGCCTCACAGAAATGTCTAGGAAACAGAAAGGTTGCTGGTCCAAATGCTGCTCTGTTTTTTTTTTTTTTTTTTTGCTGTGGAAGTTGGTAGTTCTCCTAGTCCTTGCAAAGGTTTCCCCTCCTTTTAGTCCAAAAACATGCATGTCCTGTAAAATGTTGACTGAATAGTTATTTGGTGTCTGGGTGTCAGAATGACGGCCACGCTGTCCGCAGTGGTGGTTCAGGTCAAATCCTAACAGAACTTTTCGCGTTCGTTGAAACCTTTTAAAACCAAAAACTTCCCCCTTATTTATTTTATTCATGGTCAGTGTTTGTTACATTTAATTGTTCACTTAAAAGAAAGTTTATATACGGAGGTTTGTTGGAGTTTTCGTACTGAGGAAGAACGTCGTAATCGGATCAGGTCACGTTTTGTCCCCAGCTATTTGTGGATAAGTAGCCCCACACCGGGCACGATTAATAGATATAAACAGATGTGACGCCATCTAGTGGCAGTATCGCAGAACTATCATAATGCCGGTTTGCTTAATTAATAAATCAAAATAAAATAATGCCAGACTGAGCCTGACCCTCTGCAATGCCTCAAAGTAAAGCAGCAGCTTGGCGTGATTGAAGACCAACCGTTATTAATTAAATAAAACAATCTACAGCAACTTTAAGAGCCTCATATCAGAAGATTTACTCACGTCAGTCAACTCTGCGTCACATCTGAGCCTCAGCAGGTTTAGTATCCACTTCAGTGAACACCAACGTTCAGACTGGATTCACAGAAACTTTCCAGGCTTTTCCTTCTTAGAATCATATATTTTTGTGCTTTTTTTCTCCACTGGATCTTGGACCTTTCTTTATTGTTTTGCTGGGAGATGCTAATAGCCGTTAGCCGCTTCCTTGTTTTAACACCTGCTGTATGTACTTCCATTAAAATCGTAAATAAACACAAAAGGCTTTATTTACTAAGAAACTGAGCAAAAACAAAGCATAAAACACCAAAATAACAACTAATACACCAGCAGGATGTAAAAAGCTTTCATAAAAACCATGTGTGCAACCAGAGTGAGCTACTGACGTATAAATAAAAGTCAAATAACAAGTCTATGCACCTTTAAATAAAAATCTTGACGCTGTTGTCTTGTTGTTTTGCAAACCATATGTGGGTTAGGGTCGGCCCACACTTGGTACTTAAAGGTCCCAAACTTTTAAACTATATGATAGGATTTTATCTCAAGCCTTTAATGTGGACTTTTCAAAAAAAAAATGTGTGGAAAACCTTAGCAAAGAGCTGCTGTCTTTGTCCGAAACGTAAAACTGAAAGGGGAAAATAGGCTTTTATGATTTGAGGACCTGTGAACCCACGCAGGCAGCCTCAGCTCTGTGTTCACGAGCCAAACCTGTGGTTATGTTTTCAGCCTTTAGTGTCGGGTCGAACTGACAATCTCTGGCTCCCTGCTTCCTGTCTGTGGCTGGCGCTGCAGCTCCGGCCCTCTGAACAGCTGGAGGTTTGGGTCACAGAGAGCTGCCAGATGTTCTCCCTGCTCCGAATTGTTCGCCGCGGGAGGCTCTGTAGCTTCGCTTTTATCAGAAACTGCGTTCAGCGCCGCAGACACACGAGAGGAATGGGGTCGGCTGGTGCTGAGGGACGAGAAATGATTCAGCAAACTGGAAACAACTGAAGCCCTGCATGGGAAAATGGCAGGAAGCGATGAAGGGGGGGGGGGTGGAAAAGAGAGAGGGAGCGTTGGAAATGCAGCGGAGAGGAAGAGGCGGAAGCGCCCAGGAAGTACGCCAGATTGTTTAGAGTCAGGGTGGAGCATGGCGGCCAAGTCTCGACATGTTTAATGACTTAATGATGATTTTGGTGTTTCTTTTTTTTTTTTTTTTCCCAGGGCGCTGACCTTGCTGCTTTTCTTAGATGCTTTCATAAGCCTCACTTCAGTTGTCATCATCCTGTTTACGTTAGAGTTATAAACCAACCAGAAAAGGGTTAAAAGCTGCAGTTAAAATAGCTTCTGCGTCTTTGATTTCGCAGCACACTGTAAAAACGGATCTAAAAATAAGTAAAATGTTCTTAAAGTTAGTGTATTTATCCTTGATTTGAGCAGGTAAATAATATTATCTGCCAAATGGAATGAGTATTTTGACCCCTAAAATAAGATATTTAGACATTCTGCACTTTAAATAAGATGATGGGGATGATTTGTTCCTATTTTAAGTGCAAACATCTTATTCCACTGGCAAATCACCTTATTTACCTGCTCAAATCAAGGACAAATGCATTCATTTTAAAAAATACTTTACTTATTTATAGTTCCGTTTTTGCAGTGCACATTGTCTGATCTGCTTGTAATATCAGAGAAACCAGATTGACATTCTCATCTGGTGAAAGCAGCTGCAGTTTGCTTGAGTTTAATCCAAGTTTTCCACCAGAAAAATGAGCAATCTGACAGGACATATCAGAATAGACAGGATAGCTGTGGATAAATGGTGACAGCAGTGGATATAGTAACATGCCTATTAATATGATACAATACAAAAATAACCATACGGTAAAAAATAGGGCTGGGCAATATGGCTTAAGAATAAAATCTCTTATTTTATTTTGCCAAATCCAATTGAGGGTTATTTCCCCCTCCTTTTCATTTCATTTCACAAAAAACGAAATTAAATAATTAAAAAAAAACGTACTTTTATGTCAAGCATTTCATCTGGGAGTTGACCTGAATTCAAAGTGCAACTAAATACAAGCTGTGAAACATTGTTGTAAACGATGAAAATATAACAAAAAGTTTGCTGCTAGTCGATTTTTACGCAATGAGCTGAGAACAGGCTTAAAAAAGTAAAAGAGTAAATAAAGCACCGCGTATTAAAGTTTAAAAAATGTTTCCTTATACAATATTTTGTCAATATATTTTCAGCATCGCTGCTGTTCTCCCCATGGAAGCCCAATGATTAAATCGCTGCACTGCTGAATAATAATTTGATGCAATGCACAGATTTGGGGTTTAATTATCACAAGACTGCCTGTCAAACAAACTCAAACTCTTTGGTTATTAATTTTTACCTAAATAATCAAGAATAGTCTGTTCAATCCTTATGTAGATCAATTTTATACCGCAAGGCAAGGCAAGGCAAGGCAAATTTATTTATATAGCACAATTCAGTACAAGACAATACAAAGTGCTTTACATGATTAAGATATAGCAAAATAATAAAATGTAGATAGAAAATAGAATAAAAGCAAGTAGGGATAGAATGTAGTAACAAAATAGAACATTAAAAACAGTAAAACTGTTTAACTAGAACAGTCAAAGGCAATTTTAAACAGATGTGTTTTTAATCTTGATTTAAAAGAACTCAGGCTTTCCGCACCTTTACAGTAGAGCTACATTGTTGTTTTTTTCTTCCTGCTGTAATATCCACAAATGTGGAGCACATTTTTAACTTTATATCAATTAGATAACTTATGTACTATTAAAAATGTTTTGTTAAACCTCAAGTGTAAAAAGTGCAGTTTTCTTTAAGATATATATATATATATATATATATATATATATATATATATATATATATATATATATATATATATATATATATATATATATATATATATATATATATATATATATATATATAAAATGTAGGCACTAATACTTTCTGTGATATGTAATATCATGCTAAACTGTGCTGGATCGTCACTGTATTTTCTCTTTCTTTTCTGCAGGACCTTCAGTCAGAAGAGGGCGGCTTTAGAGAGGGACTACGCCCAGGTAAATCAAACTCCTTGTCTTTTTCACACCATTACTGCTCGTTAACACCACCACTTCAGTGCCTTGTCATTTGTGTCGCTAAAAATAATATTTCTTTAGCACATGGCCCAGTAAAGACGCCATCTGACAGCTGGTTGAGGATGTGGCTTGTGAAAGAGAACGGTTTTGTTTCACTTGTGGCCAGATAACCCACCAGTGTAAACAAGCCACAGAAAAAACACCCCAGCAGAGATATCTTCTGATCCAGCATCTCCTTTCCTCCTCAGTGGGTTGTGTATGTTTTTTTTTCTTCACTGCTTCTTGAAGACATGATTGGAATATTTGGAAATCCGCCTCCATCCCACTTGGCTCGGGTTCTGGTTGTTCAGCGCTGTGAGGAATGTGCTGCAGCACCGTAAAGAGAGAGGGCATGTTGGTGGTTTTCAACCAGGCAACCTTACATGTCTGCTGGATCTCTGGACATCCAGTGTTCAGGAGGATTGCTGTCCGAGGCCTTCAGATGAAAGGGCAGCCATCTTAACACCTGCTGTTAATTTACCTGAGGTGGTGGAAGTAACGACACAGGTGCATCCTGATAAATTAGGCCCCGCCCACACAAAGACGTGTTTGGCTGTATCTCGTCTTACATGCTCTGTCTTCTCTAAGCCCCAGTCGGTCGAGGCAGATGAGCGTTCACACTGAGCCTGGTTCTGGTTCTGCTGGAGGTTCTCCTCCCTGTTAAAGGGGAGTTTTCCTCTCCACTGTCGCTTCATGCATGCTCAGTATGAGGGATTGCTGCAAAGCCATCAACAATGCAGACGACTGTCCACTGTGGCTCTACGCTCTTTCAGGAGGAGTGAATGCTGCTTGGAGAGACTTTGATGCAATCAACTGGTTTCCTTATATAGGAACATATAAATAAAATTGAATTTAATTGAATTGAATACAGGTTTTTTAAGGCCAATGCCGATACCAATTATTTTTGACATCATCCTAGCCGAGCCTCGATATGTGCTGCTGATTATTTCATTTTTTTTACTTTGAAGGCCGATTCTTGAAGCCGATATTGTTTTTTTTCTTCCTTCAGATACATGAGAAAAAATGACACAATTATAACAAATGTTACATACTTCAGTTCAGTTTCAATTCATTTGTATTTATATAGTGCCAATTAACAACACGTCATCTCAAGGCTCTTTTTAAAGTCAGACTCCATCAGATCCTCCAGGTTGGTGAGAAAGTTTCCTCTCTAAGGAAACCCAGCAGGTTGCATCAAGTCTCTCCAAGCAGCATTCACTCCTCCTGAAAGAGCGTAGAGCCACAGTGGACAGTCGTCTGCATTGCTGATGGCTTTGCAGCAATCCCTCATACGTCTCAGTATTTGCGTTTGAACCAGCTAATGCTTACATTGACCAGAAGGCGTTCTCACCGATTGGGAACTTTTTTAAAAACAAAAAACAAAAATGACGCTTAGCCTGGCAGCCTGATTGTTCTAAATTATTGCGTTGGTTCCAACGTTAGCTGGTACCTGCAAGACAGTTAACGCTGGTTACCTTGATATTAAATGGTTCTCTCAACCGCTTCTCATTCAAAACGTTTTAAAGGTTAAAAAAAAACAGTAAAGTATTAATAATTGATTTAATGTTTATTTCTTTCATATGTGACCGTGATATAAGCGGGATAATGCACTTCGAGGTGTCCGTTATCAGAGATTAACGGACTTAGCGGAAGCAGTCGTTTTGTACCATCAGTTTCCGAAATTAACTTCCTGATTCATCGGCCAAGTTGGCCGATAGATGTAAGAATAAACCGGCCAGGCATATTTTTTACCGGCCAAAATCATAATTCTGACTGACTCCTGCTAAATATCTCCATATAATCCCGCTACGTAATTAGCCTGAGTTATAAATTGGCCGTTAGCAAACGGACAGGACGTAGCTGCTGTCGTTCCTGCATCACATGTGCGATTGTTTGTGTACGTTTGTTGTCATACGAGCTGAAAGCAGAAGAACATAAAGAAGCATCCACCCAGATGATGACTGAAAAATATGATTTTGGTACATTTACTCACCATGTGGCAGCTAGCCCTCTGAAATTTACTCGCCAAACTGAAAATTTACTCTCGTTTTGCATCTGCCGAGTGTTAATTTCGGTGGATGGATGGATAGATAGATAGATAGATAGATAGATAGATAGATAGATAGATAGATAGATAGATAGATAGATAGATATAGAACATTTTAATCAGCTCTTCATTGATTTTTGTTATTCAGATGTTTTTCATCTTGACATTAAAAAAATTACTGTGGGATTAAAGTTGGAGTAGAATGACTTTTTGGAGGTTTCCACCTTTTTTATTAGTGGAATTACTTAAAGTACTAAAACACAGTTAACACAAAGTAGGCGAGAACGAGACCAGCTGCTCTCCTGACAGGAAGCTGTTTTATCAGCTTGAGCTATCATGATATCATCATCATATCATGGCGCTGGTTAAAAATGTGTCAGGACTCACTGTAAGGTAGGGACACTCCAGTGACCTTTCTCTGCTCCCTTCGCCATCTTTGTCAGGTCAGTTTCCCGTTGCACATCCATCACTGGTCTGCTTGTGCACAAATATCAGCCCGACTGGGCAGTTCCCTTTAGGTTGTGTTGTGGCGTGGAGCTATCAGGATAACAAGGGCTTTAGCAGGTTTTAAATGCATACATTTGTGTTTTGTTTGCATATATATCTATTTTTGTTATTTTATTTTTTGTTCCGTAATACTAATTTATTTATCTGACATTGTGGTCTTTTATTCCACCTTAAGTTAGGGCTGGACAATAATTCAATAACAATATAAATCGATTGATTGACGTATATCGATGAAAAAGTTCAATAGAATAACAGTTTTCTTTCCTTAATGCATTCTAGCCTATCATGTAGGTTAATATTACTTCATTACATTCCCCCAACCAATCACAGCGCAGACCCAGGAAGCTCCGCCCCCTTCAAGGCGTTCAAAACTTTCAGTTTTGGTAAAAAGTTAATAAAGGATTGGATTTGAATTTGGTGTTTGTGTGTATCTGTATCTAAAAATAGGTCATTAAGCTACAACATAAAATGTTAATATGTTGATAATTATCATATCGATCAATATGATTTATATTTTATCTATACGGTTTTTATCTGATTTGTCAGAGATTAAGCTTTTTGGGTGAGCTCCAGTCTGTTGGTTCTTTCCCACGTTTTCATGCATGGTTTAGACAAAACAGTTTTTTTTAATGGTAATAAACATACAATCTTTTAATTGAATATTAAAAATAGTAATTAGCTGCACTCCTGGGAAGAGGTGAATGCTTTTTGTTAAGTATCAGACTAAAGTGCCTGAGCTGTTGATTATATTGTGATCAATTGAACTGTTTGAATCAAAGTGGGTCAGACTGTCTCTGGAACAGTTTACTCTCTTCAGCGCCTCTGAAAGGCCATTTTCCTCGGCCTCTTACACCTGCAGGCGGCTCCAGCCGTCAGCCGATTGCTATTCCCATCACACGGCGTGGCTAAGAAGCGCTCCTCTGTGCGGCTCTTCCTCTGCCGTCCTCGCTGCTCTTTCCCATCGCGCTATTCACGGCCGTCCATTAGGCCGGCTCAGTCGCCGATTGTCTCCCCGTCTGAGCCCACAATGATCGCATCTGTAGCGACTTTGAAGCACTGAGATCTCTCAGATCCACGGGTTCACGGCCGCTGCCTCGCCTGCTTCAGCACCACAACGGGGCGCTTGTTGAGCCTTGAAGTAACAGTTTTCTTTTAAAAAAAAAAAAAAGTCAAATCAGTCAGAAAACCTGCGTCTATTTAGAGCCGAGGTAAAGGGACGCCAGTTTGAGAAGCTAAGCCTCAGAATGCTGCGCGGTTTTATTTTAGGCACTTTCGGCACTTTTAACCAAATAAATATATCTCCTGAGAACCATTTCTGTCTTTATGGTTTTAGGTTCCTCTGAAAAACTGACTTGGAAATTAGGGCTGAACGATTTTGGAAAATAATATAATTGCCATCTTTTTTCTTAATATTGCCATTTAATGCGATTTTTTTTTTTTTTTTTTTTTTTTTCCCCCAGTTTAATTTATCATGTCTTTTTAAACGTATACAAACAACAAATCAATTTGTTTCCTCGCTGTGCAGATTAGTTGCTAAAAGACCCACAGCATCTAAACTCAGAGCAGAAATTATTGCGTTCTGCCTACAATATATTTCAACCAAAATTGCAATTTTGACTTTTCTCTGCGTTAACCACAAGCAACAAAAATGGCCTCTAAATAAAGATGTTTGTAAACAAGGACTATTTAAAACAAGAACTTTTAATGTTTCTATTAATCAGAATATTGTTCAAAAGAACAGCTTTTAGTTGATTTGGACATCAACCCTTGTTGAACATAAAGTGCAACCAACAACCAGTCTATGTATTAAACTGATTGACCAGTACTTAATGCTATGTATGATTATAAAAACTCTAAAACAAGTAGTAAAATTAGATTATCTCACTGCTGCAACTGTCTTCCCTTCCATGTGGAGGCAAACCCACTTTAAACATTTTACCAACACCTAAAGGACGCGTCTAATTCACTAATTGTTACAGAGCCAAAAATTGCAGACTCTGCGATTTGGAAATTGCGTTTTTTTAAATCACGATTATATTGAAAATGCGATTAATTGTTTAGCCCTATTGGAAATAACTCGGTGTTCAGGATGTCCGGCAGCCAACAACGTTCCCAGAACCCTTAAAAGAACAAATAGGCTTTAGGCTCGATAGATGTTCCTGTTATAAAAGTCCTGACAAACAGAAGAGGTTCACAAAAATCACTGTTTGGTATTTGACCCTATTTTAAAGTCATAGTTTGATACAGTTCAGTCAAAAGTGAGCAACTAAAACGCCTAAATATATATTTTTGTTACCTCATTTAACAGTAAACAAGGAATGTTTAAGTGAATCGTCTGATTTAATCATTATGTTCTATTTCAATCAGTGACCAGTATTAAGCTTAATATCTGATGTTTGTTTATATAATTATGGATAAAACTCATCAAATAGTCAACCTTGTGGTTTAGGACACACGAGGTTCTGGAGTATTTATGGGCATTTGTGAGGTCAGACACTGATGTGGGACAGGAAGGCCCTGCTCTCAGTCTTCGCTCTAATGGACCTTGCTTTGAGCTCTGGTGCTCAGTGGTGTTGGAAAAGGAAGGAGCCATCTTTGTTCCCACAAACTTGGGAGCATGGAGTCAACATCTGTTGGTCTGCTGAAGCGTTCACTCGGCACAGTACAGTCAGTTATAGGGCGCCGATAAAATGCAAATCATATTGTTCGATATCGATAATTATCAACAAATTCAAAACATGGAGTTTTAACTGCAGCCCTGGCCATTTTATGCTGTTGCTTAATGACCTATTTTTAAATAAAGAAACACTGAATTCAAACACAACTCTTTTATTCAACCAACATTTTACCAAAACTAAGTCTTAAAAAACTAAAAAAAGAACTCTTTGAAGCTCGGTGAAGGATCATTCCTGGGTCTGCGTTTGTGATTCGTTGTAATGACTTAATATTAAACCACATTATAGGGTAGAATGTTCTATTGAACCACACGTCTATCGATGGATATATATTGTTATTGAATTATTGTTCTATTTTCTGCTTGTTCTCTTCCAGGCTCTCCAAAAGTTGGCGAATCAGTACCTGAAGAAGGAATGGCCAGAGAGCGTTGCAGAGAAACAAGCTGATCACAGGTACCATTTCTTTTCAGGCTCCACAGACGTTCATAGACCGTTTTCTTGCTTTTTTTCATCATAACCCAAATTAAAAAGACTCTCTTTAGTTTTTCCTCACTTTCATTTTAAGGTTTTTGTTGCCGAACATTAATCAGCAGACGATTTATTTTTATATATATTGTTTTCTTGCTGATGAGTAGCAACAAGCTGCTTTTTTGCTATAATAGAAACCAAAATTGTTTTCCTGTTTGGAAATGTTTCACATTTGTGAATCGCTGCAGAACCCCACCTGAAGTTTTAATTTTATTAAAATGTTGAAAACATTTTGCTCGAATTTGTTCCTCAGGGAAAAAAGAAACGCAACCAAGCACCTAGAAAGCCCATTCCTTTAGTTGTGCTTCGAGAATGAATAATTATTTATGGTCTTATGTTACTTAAGTGTCGGCAAGAGGGAAGAATTTTAATGCTTTATCTTTGGTACTTTATCCAAACGTCCTCTCAGCCGCCTGTGGCTGAATAAATAGTCATTAAAACGTTTATTCTGTCAGTTTTGATGATTCTGGCTTACAGATGAAAACGTAAATTTTAGATTCTGAGGAAATTAGGCGGCAGCAATAAAACCGGCTTATGGATGCAGATGGATGATGTTCTAACCGTGTTAGAGCCGCTCAATCATCGCTAGAGACGCAAAGATTTATCTAAACATATTAACGGGAAATTCAGTGGGAAAAAATACTTAGAAGGAAAATTGAGCACAAAATAACTGCAGCCTTGAGAGGTTAGTTAAAGAGGTTGGGTGAGGATTTCAGGAGGTGTGGAGCTTTAGCAAACTGGGCTAACTGGACCCCTCAGCAGAACCACAGGCTGATTCCTTCCATGCTACGCAGCATTGATGCAGGAATTCATGCAGAAGGAGCCCAGACCTGCTACTGAGGATAGATACAATTCGATTTAGTTTTATTTATATAGCGCCAATTCATGATACACGTCATCTCAAGGCTCTTTCCAAAGTCAGACTCCATCAGATCCTCCAGGTTGGTGAGAAAGTTTCCTCTCTAAGGAAACCCAGCAGGTTGCATCAAGTCTCTCCAAGCAGCATTCACTCCTCCTGAAAGAGCGTAGAGCCACAGTGGACAGTCGTCTGCATTGTTGATGGCTTTGCAGCAATCCCTCATACTGAGCATGCATGAAGCGACAGTGGAGAGGAAAACTCCCCTTTAACAGGGAGGAGAACCTCCAGCAGAACCAGAACTAACTATCTATCTATCTATCTATCTATCTATCTATCTATCTATCTATCTATCTATCTATCTATCTATCTATCTATCTATCTATCTATCTATCTATCTATCTATCTATCTATCTATGTATGTATGTATGTATGTATGTATGTATGTATGTATGTATGTATGTATGTATGTATGTATGTATGTATGTATGTATGTATGTATGTATGTATGTATGTATGTATGTATGTATGTATGTATGTATGTATGTATGTATGTATGTATGTATGTATGTATGTATGTATGTATGTATGTATGTATGTATGTATGTATGTATGTATGTATGTATGTATGTATGTATGTATGTATGTATGTATGTATGTATGTATGTATGTATGTATGTATGTATGTATGTATGTATGTATGTATGTATGTATGTATGTATGTATGTATGTATGTATGTATGTATGTATGTATGTATGTATGTATGTATGTATGTATGTATGTATGTATGTATGTATGTATGTATGTATGTATGTATGTATGTATGTATGTATGTATGTATGTATGTATGTATGTATGTATGTATGTATGTATGTATGTATGTATGTATGTATGTATGTATGTATGTATGTATCGATTTATTTTTTTATTTATTGAAAATCATTACATAAAAATAAATTAAATTAAATTAAAAGAAAGGATATTTAAAAGATTTCACGAGGTGTTTACTGTCAGCAACACATTTAAAATACAGCAGAGTTCATGGACTTCCTGATCAATAGGAACATATTCCTAGATTAAAAAGCCTTATTTGGTCCTGATTAATGTTGTAATTTCCTGAGAAATTGAATCTCAGGAAATTTTTTTAGCTTTCTTCCTATATGGAATCTTTTTCAAAATTATAAACATGTCTACTGAGCCAGAAAGTAATGGTTTATGTTAAAATAAACATTTGGGTAAAGTTGTCGCAACTTGGTTTATCTTGTTTATCTTGAAGTTGGTCTTAACTTTTTATTTCAAGTGGCATAAAGTCTTAAAAAGTCTTGAATTTAACTTGCCCTGTGCTGTAGGAACCCTGTTTTTCATAACGTGTGTCTCTTCAGGAACATGTTCTGCGTGTGGAGGGCGTATCTGGAGGGCACCGTCCAGGCCACCCAGGTCAGACTGGGCGCCTGTGATAACTACAAGCTGCAGGTGGCAGATCCAGCCAAGACGGCCCGGCTGCAGAAGGAGCAGCAGCTCAGGAAGGTAATTCAGCTCAGTTACACGCCTCCGCTCCGCTTTCACCCACCATCCGTTTGTGTTCATCTTAGAGCGTCGCAGAACTCAGCAGGAACGCAAACCCATCCTGTTTTTAGTTTTAACTTCTAAAAAAAAGAGTTTTTGTTTTTCTGTAAACCTGTTGGAGTGTTTGCATTCGAAGACTCTAAATCAGGGGGGTCCAAACTTTTCGGTACAGGGGCCAAAATTGACCAGTTAAAGGAAAAAAAAAACACAAATTTCTTTTAAAACGCAAAAAATATAATGTATATTTTTTACCTGCTCTACAAAATTTGATAATTTAAACAGGCTCATTTGTCGTATTAACAATAATGAACTTTACTCTTTTTGGTTTAGAAATATAAGAACAATTAAAACCGCAAGCGGTGATGATCGGCCCTCGCAGCAAAGCGCCGCTCTGGCCTATTGCGCTGGGATTTGCGCACCGCCGACCGCCCGCCACCGCAGATGCTGTCACGCATTTTGCCCGCCCGTCCACTGGGCGATTCACACGAACGTGTTCGGCAGCGCTCCCCCACGACTCACAAAAAATCTGGTGCAGATCGCTCGATGCAGCGAGGAGATACAGCCGTTGAATAATGATAATGCATTTGGCCACCGGACCGGACTAAATCGTTCGGCGGGCCGAATTCGGAAGGCGGGCCGTAGCTTTGACACCCCTGGTTTAAACATTAGTATACCAATTTAATCAAAGGTATCTTACTAGCTGTTAATCCAGCTTAATGTGAAAAGTTAACAAAACCATTTTAGTTTTTTAAAGTTACTTGCTATTTCATGTGTTTAAGGATTTTGTTTCTTGCATTAAGACAGCTTTTATAAAAGTTTAGCATCTAAATTTGTGGATACACACCCAAAAGTAATGTAAAAGTAACACTTTAGCAATTGGACTATTGCTAAAGGAACACTTTAGCAATATCGCGGGGGTAGCAGCTTTATAAAGGAGGCCCAGACGTCCCTCTCCCCAGCCACTTGGGCCAGCTCCTCAGGAGGAATCCCAAGGCGTTCCCAGCAGAGAGACATAGTCCCTCCAGCGTGTCCTGGGTCTCCCCCTGGGCCTCCTCCCGGTGGGACGTGCCCGGAACACCTCACCAGGGAGGCGTCCAGGAGGCATCCTGACCAGATGCACAAGCCACCTCAACTGGCTCCTCTCGACGTGGAGGAGCAGCGGCTCTACTCTGAGTCCTCCCCGGATGACTGAGCTCCTCACCCTATCTCTAAGGGAGAGCCCAGACACACTACGGAGAAAACTCATTTCAGCCGCTTGTATCCGGGATCTCGTTCTTTCGGTCACGACCCAAAGCTTGTGACCATAGATGAGGGTAGGAACGTAGATCGACCGGTAAATCGAGAGCTTCGCCTTTTGGCTCAGCTCTCTCTTCACCACAACGGATCGGTACAGCGCCCGCTTCACAGCAGACGCTGCACCAATCCGCCTGTCGATCTCCCGCTCCATCTTCCCCTCATTCGTGAACAAGACCCCAAGATACTTGAACTTCTCCACTATAAGCTGGCTCTTTGGACTTTCCTTTTTTAAAAAGCTTCTAGTTAGAGTGGCTCATGTTACCCTGAGCTACCTCTATAGTTATGCTGCTATACGTTTAGGCTACTGCAGGACATCAGGGTCTATTGTTCTTCAATTTTGAATGACTGGTTTAATTTCAGCTTTTAACTTTTTGATTTTTCTTTTTTCTTCATAGTAGGTACACCTGGTCTGGCGTTCTGTTAGCTGTGGCATCATCCAGGGAAGACAGATCACCCGCTACTACCATCTAATGTAGAACTTCTGTGCTTTTTTGTCTCTCTTGTTTTGTCTCTGCTCTGTCTTCTGTAACCCCCAGTCGGTCGAGGCAGATGACCGTTCATGCTGAGCCCGGTTCTGCTGGAGGTTTTTCCTTCCCGTTAATGGGGAGTTTTTTTTCCCGCTGTTGCTTCATGCTTGCTCAGTAGGTAGGATTGCTGCAAAGCCATGGACAATGTAGACGACTCTCCCTGTGGCTCTATGCTTCTTTAAGAGAGAATGCTACTTGTCAAGACTTTGATGCAATGAATTGGTTCCCTTATATAGGAATTTTTTTGACCAATGTGTATAATCTGACCCAATCTGTATAATCTGATTGATTTTGACTTTGTAAAGTGCCTTGAGATTACATATTTCATGAATTGGCGCTATATAAATAACATTGAATTGAATCATCTCTTTAGACCAAGTAAACTATCACATTTTATGAGACAGTTATCTCATTTTAAAGATCTAATCATCTAACGTTATTACTCTTAGCAAGTTAAAGCTCCATAAAAATTTTAGACCAGCTTTTAGTTCCACTCTTTTATTATGCACATATAGGCTACCTATAAATATAAAGTATGGCATGCCAAAAAACATTTTCAAGAAACGGCAATTTTAGTAATTGCCTTGCAATTTTATATCTAAGCATTAAAAATTATAATATTTCACCAATTTTCACAGCAAGATGGAAATAACAACTATCCAACATTTTAAGATTTTGTAAAAACGTTTTTCCTCTTTTACCTACCTTTTGAAATTAATACTTGTTTCTACTTCTCCAAAATTATACTTCAAGAAAACTATTGTGCTGTCCTGGGGCCAAATGCAGCTAGACAGCTGGGACAAAAGTTCCCCACACAAAGCTTCCTTTTCTTGCGTTCTCTGAATAACCTTTATTCACAAATCTGGCTTTAAACATTCTTTTTGTAAAAAGACGAATATTTTCCAAGGCAGAAGCGTGTAGAACAAATTCAACTTCAACATTAGCAGTTTCCCTAGCTTCATCGCTGAAAAGCAGCTTTTACCAGAGCAAAATACGTCAAAGATCTTTTATTTAAGGTGAGAGCACTAACTATCTCACGTAATTCACATAGAGATCTAACAATGTTGTGATGTCTCACTCAGATTAAATATGAACCCAAAACGTTTCTAACTGTTTTTACCATGGATTTCCTCTGACTAATAATTAATTTATATCTTATTTATGTAATGTATTCACGACATGAATTCCTTGCTGTCTTAACAAAAGGCAGAACAACTATAACGTTACTTTCTATAATTATTACAGGTTCTGCTGAGATGTCAAATTCTGGAGAGTGCTTAGACACCCTGACACACAAATATGGATTAACTTAATTTCATGTGCACTCGTGAACTTGTTTTAGTTGATTTAGTTTTCTTGATGTACTGTAAAGCGTGATGAGGTCTGTTGTGGTATTGTGTGCACTGGATTGAGGGGACAGTTGGTGTTGTCTGTCAAACCCAATCTTCTTAAGCTGCAAATTCAGTAAAGTTACAAGTTTTCTTGCAACCTCTCATATGGAACTAGTCTAAAAAATAAATAAACTGATAATTAGAAGATCAGTTTGTACATCCACACCAACTCTAGAACCAAAGCCGTATTCAGCTGGATCTTATCCTGACAAAATGTCCCAATTCAGCCAAATAAACTCCAAAAGCTTAGAGGAGATCATTCAGCAGCTAAGTTCCTCCTCATGCTGTCTTGATGCTCTACCCACAGTTTTCCTTAAGAAAGTTTTGCCTGTCATAGCGTCTGATTTGACTCAGATAATAAACACGTCCCTTCTGTCAGGTGTTTCCCCCCAGTCCCTAAAAACAGCAATTATCAAACCACTGTTAAAAAAGAACAATTTAGACAAACTACTACTCCAGAACTACAGGCCCATCTCAAACCTCCCCTTTATCAGTAAGATCATTGAAAAAGCTGTATTTCAACAATTAAACACCTTCTTAACAACGACCAGCCGCTTTGACGTTTTCCAGTCTGGCTTCCGTGCTCACCACAGTACAGAGACCGCCCTTATCAAGGTGTTTAATGACATCCATATAAATACAGATTGCGGAAAAACCACCATGCTGGTTCTGTTGGACCTCAGTGCAGCATTTGATACTGTTGATCACTCCATTCTGTTAGAGCGCCTGGAGAACTGGGTCGGCCTCTGTGGTACAGCTCTCCACTGGTTTAAATCCTACTTAAAGGACAGGGACTTTTTTGTATCAGTAGGTAACTTTACATCGAAGATTACAAAAATCACATGTGGGGTTCCCCAAGGGTCCATCCTGGGTCCCCTCCTATTCAATATCTACATGCTCCCTCTAGCTCAGATAATAAAAAACAACATCAGCTACCATAACTATGCAGACGACACACAGCTCTACATCACCATGTCACCAGGTGACTATGGACCAGTTCAAGCACTGAGTAAATGCCTAGAAGAAATCAATACGTAGATGTGCCAAAATTTTCTTCAGTTGAATAAAAACAAAACAGAAGTAATAATTTTTGGACCAATAGAGGAGAGATCAAAGGTTAGCACACAGCTTCAGTCGCTTCAGCTAGGAACCACTGATCAGGCCCGAAATCTTGGAGTAGTAATGGTCTCAGACCTGAACCTCCAAAAGCATCTAAAGACAGTTACAAGGTCAGCTTTCTAACACCTGAAAAACATTTCCAGGATTAAAGGACTAATGTCTCAGCAGGATCTGGAAAAACTAATCCATGCGTTTATATTTGCAACGGTGTTTTTACAGGCCTGCCTAAAAAGTGGGTCAGAGAGCTGCAGCTGATCCAGAACGCTGCTGCCCGCGTCCTCACTAAGACTAAGAAAGTAGAGCACATCACCCCAGTTCTAAAGTCCTTCCATGGCTCCCTGTATATCAGAGAATAGACTTTAAAAACTTCTGTTCGTCTATAAATCCTTAAATGGCTTAGCACCTAAATACATCAGACTTGTTATCAGTGTATTAACCATCCAGACCATTAAGGTCTTCTGGCTCTAGCCTACTCTGCATACCTAGAACCAGAACTAAACATGGAGAAGCAGCATTTAGTTCCTATGCTCCACTGATCTGGAACAAACTACCAGAAAATTGTAAAGGTGCGGAAAGCCTGAGTTCCTTTAAATCAAGATTAAAAACACATTTGTTTTGGATTGCCTTCAACTGTTCTAGTTAACTAAATCACCACTTTTTTGTTCTTTTTTCTATCTACATTTTATCCCTACTTGCTTTTATTCTGTTTTATTTTGCTATATTTTAATCATGTAAAGCACTTTGCATTGTCTTTGTACTGAATTGTGCTATATAAATAAATTTGCCTTGCCTTGCCTTACTGAACAAGACAACTTGGTTTGTGGTTTATTTGTGGTCTCTTGCTGCCACCTGGTGGACAGGTTTGAGCAAATAATGCTGTCAAACGATTAAAAATATATGGTTTGATGTGACTTCCCCACGCCACCACGCCGCCCTGCTCCATGGAATCCACTTGGGGCTGGAATCCACAACACACCAATATGTCTTCTGTCTCTTGACACAGTTTCATGTTGATTAGCTCAGAGGGGTAACATAGCGACCGCTTACAACAAAACATGACACTTCCTGTTGTCAGGGGGCGTGGCCTAAGCAATGTCATCATTTGACCATTGGATATTAAAGAAGACCTAGTGGTGATCAACTACTGAAAGTTTGGTGGCTCTGTGAGTTTTTGTGTATGAAATATAACAGTTTTGTGTTTCATGGCGAGTAGGTGAACTTTGACCCCTGCCAACGACCCTTCAGCATGCTCAAAAACTCACCGTTTTGATAACTTTTAATTGGCCATGCCTTATGATCAGACTGACCGAGTTTCAAGCCGCTCGCTCAAAATCCCTAGGAGGAGTTCGATCAAATACCAATGCTGTAAACGTCAAAAATCGGGTCAAAATCAGACCTTCAATCTAAAATGGCCGACTTCCTGTGATATTTGCACTATGACATTAATTGTAAATTCTGAGCGTCTTGGTGAGCTCTACCACTGTACCAAATCTCATGTCTCTACGATGAAGTAAGTGAATAGAAGAGGGTCCTTTGAAAATTGCTAGGTGGCGCCGTTGAGGCATTTTTCTTTTGATTTTTGTGACGACCTTAAAATACAAAATTTTTAATTCGTCACCATGCATCTGCAAAGTTTGGTGAGTTTTTGAGTATGATAAAGCCCCCAAAAAGGCCCCTCTTTAGGGGGGCAGAATAAAAATAATAATAAGAAACAACACAGATACAATAGGCCTTCGCAGCGCTTCGCTGCTCGGGCCTAAATATTTGGGTCAGTTGTTCTTTGAAAACACTTCCTGTAATCAGCCAATTTTAATAATAGAATTCAAAGCAGATTTTAATGCACCAAAGTCTGCATTTGAGTAATTACATGTCATTAGACAGATGTTGCTATGAAATTAAAGAGGTTGTCAAAGAGTGTGTTTATTAAAAGATGAATACTTTGTGTTGAACTTAACATTTTCAATTGTAGGATTTTAACTTTTCTGTCATAATTTTGACCTAATTAGAAACTAAAAGTTTCCATCTGCATCAGCCACCTGCGCTGGTGGACCAAATCTTTCTTGAAATGCCGTTTCAAGAGAAACATTTCACAGCAGTTGCCTCTCTTCCTCTTTTCAACCAACCACAGAAAGCTATTTTCTCACTGAAAATCACACAGAGGGCATTTATTTCTGTCATCGGGGCTGAACTGAAGTATAAATATGAAACTGTGACTTTAAAAGAAAAGGTTGTCTCCCAGGTGTGGGACTTGTTTAGTTTACAGAACCGGTCCAGTTCTAACCACGCGCTGCAGTTACTGACATTTACACAGAGGGTTTCACTGGAACACATGTGATCATTCGGGGCCAACCATAGCCAATAATAACTGGAAAAAGATGATTAAACAGGTGTTAATTGATAGTGAGCACTAAAATCCCGTTGGTGTAAAATTATCTTGTCAAAATCTCACGTTTTGAGAAGCAGATACGATTCAGTCCTTTTTTACATATATACGCATGTAGACAATTTAAAACCCAGAATTATTTAGAATTTGAATAAGTAAGGAGCTATAACTGGACTCTGTACCACATGAGTCCTGCATTGTTTACATTTCAATTGCTGTAATGTGAAATCACTGCTGCACATTATCCTGTAACTTTATCCTGCAAAGATACTTTATTCTGAAATCCGCTGAAATTCTCAAGCTGTATGCAAACGAAAGTCAAAGTCAGGACCTGAAACCATCTCCATCCTACCTGACTAGTCTGGAGCTGATCAGGCAGATTTCCGTCTGTAGATGAGGAGAGTAGGGCTGAACAATTAATCACATTTTCAATATAGTCGTGATTTAAAAAAAACGCAATTTCCAAATCACAGAGTCTGCAATTTTTGGCTATGTAACAATTAGGGAATTAGACGCGTCCATTAGGTGTTGGTAAAATGTTTAAAGTGGGTTTGCCTCCACATGGAAGGGAAGACAGTTGCAGCAGTGAGATAATCTAATTTTATTACTTTTTTTAGAGTTTAAATAATCATACACAGCATTAAGTACAGGTCAATCAGTTTAATACATAGACTTGCTTGTTGGTTGCACTTTATGTTCAACAGGGATTGATGTCCAATTAAATTAAAAGCTGTTCTCTTGAATAATATTCTGATCAATAGAAACATTAAAAGTTCTTGTTTTAAACAGTCCTTGTTTACAAACATCTTTATTTAGAGGCCATTTTTGTTGCTTGTGGTAAACGCAGAGAAAAGTCAAAATTGCAATTTTGGTTTAAATATATATTGTAGGCAGAACGCAATCATTTCTGCTCTGAGTTTAGATGCTGTGGCTCTTTTAGCAACTAATCCACATGGCGAGGAAACAAATTGATTTGTTGTTTGTATATATTTTAAAACACATGATAAATTAAACTGGGGGAAAAAATCGCATTAAATCGCAATATTACGAAAGAAAATCGCAATTAGATTATTTTACAAAATCGTTCAGCCCTAGAGGAGAGCTGCTGGACCTGGTTCTACAAAGTAACGGTTCATGGGAGCTGAATGCAAATGCTGGCCGCACTTTTCAGATTTTTGCGCTGCTTTACTTTGCGTTGACCTCTCTCGTCGATATTGTCATAAAATACTCTGACGTTTGGGGTTTCGTAGCGTCACAGGCAGTGAAGGGATAGGAATAACTTTGTGAAGCGCGTTCTGCCGGCTTCGTTTTCCGGTCCTCCGCTCTGAGCCGGCGCTGCTCAGAAACTTTAGACGGGCTGCTCTCCTGTTTCTGCTGGCCACGTTCCACCGCCCACACCCCTACAATGCTGCTCTTGTTTGCCCTCGCCATCTGAGAGATGCGTTTATATTTCCTGTATGTCACACACGCCGTGACGTCAGCGTTCAGGCGGTTCCCTTCACCTCTCGATAAAGAGCATTTGCATGTTTTTGTTTTTCCAGGTGAGGCACTGCTGGAATAATTATTGGCATGACTGTGACACTCTTCTCAATGTTCCTGCAGTGCATCGAGCGGCTGACGGTGATCCAGGCGGAGCTGCAGGACTCTGTGAAGGAGCTGACCAAGAGCAGGAAGAAGTATCAGGAGGCCGAAGCCATGGCACAGGCCGTCCGAGAGAAGACGGAGCTCGAGACGAAGTACGATCCGAGCCGCTGTTCGTCATTAAAATCCTCTCATCTAAGTGTTTTTTTTAGAAGAAGGTGTGAGTTAAAATCCCTGTGGCCTTTATTGCTTCCTGTATAAAAGTGTTGGAGAGCACCGAGATGCTTAAAGCCAAAACGTTACGATAACGGAGGCAAATAATATTAATAAGAATCTGCAGAACATGACGTCCAATTTCTCTGCTCCTCCCTGAATGTCAACAGATACAAAAATCTACCGTATTTTTTCAGACTATAAGTCGCATCAGTCAAAAAAATGCATCACAAAGAGGAAAAAAACGTGTATAACTCGCACCAGACTATACATTAGGGCTGGGCGATAAATCGATTTAATCGATTGATTCGAATATACAATTCTTTACGATTTCATTTTTTGGAAAATCTGGATTTTATTTTGCCAATACACTCATTGGGTTTCCATGAAGAGAACAGCATGTGATGCTGAATATATGTTTAGGCAAAATTATTGTCAAAATATTGTTAAGTGGAAACTTTTTTTTTACCATAATACGAGGTACTTCATTTACTTTTTTTTTTAACTTAGGTTGAAGTTCACAAGTGCAGTGAAGCCTGTTCTTAGCTCAATGTGTAATACCACTAGCAGCAAATGTTTTGTTATATTTTCATTGTTTATAATGGCACGGCTGCCATCTTGTTTTACAAGCATGTCTCACAGCTTGTTTTTAGTTGCACTTTGAATTCAGGTCAACTCCCTGCAAAAATGCTTGACATAAAAGCAAGGTTTTAAAATAATTTCTTTAATTTCTTTTTATTAAACAAAAAGTAGGAAAAAAATCGATTTAATCGGATTTGGTATGATAAAATCAGAGATTTATTTTTAATCCGTAAAGCCCAGCCCTACTATACATATTTATTTAGACGTTTATTTCACACAGTCCAAGACTAAAAAATGTGTCTTTTATTTTACATTTTGCCCCGATTACTTTTATTATACCGAGAACTTTTGCCAGACAGAAATATGAAGACGATCACGTCTGTTTAAACTCGATTATTAAAAACATTAACGCTCAATGCAGCACGTTGCAACATTTTCAGATGTCCTACAAAAATATAATTTACTTTGATTGTCATAAATCACCAAAAGTTTGTCAGTTGGAAACAAAAATCCACCTTCCTGAGTCCATCTATGAAAACAGATGCTGCTTTATTGTTGGAAAACACATTTTTGTTGCTAGATAGACCCCAGAATGGACCAGAAGCAGATCCCAAATTTAATAAAATTAAAATTTAATTAAGTTACAATCAAAAAAATTTATGAACTCTGGCAGATCTAGATTTAAAGAAGTAGGAAGGGAGAAGGAAAGGCAGCCTTCAGAATATAACCCTCTATAAATTTACACGATAGAGACAGAAACATGAAGCTGGCCGCTCGTATAAAGCTGCATTCTGTGATTTTAATGGAAAGTTTTTCTTAAAAAAGTGTAAGAGAAATCTTAGCAACCCTCCAACAAAGAAGCAGCACCATGTTAATCGTTAATTTCCCCCCCAAACACAAAATTTCTCGGGGAAACACCAAACTCAATCAATTATTTACTCAGCTTTACTTTAGCTTCCATGTAGATTATTAGAGATTGTGCTTCTGATTTAAATGTAACATCACAAATGGAACAAATAGTTTTTATTGTAATTTATTCTCCAGATCTAAGCTAAGTCTCTTCCAGTCGCGCTCCAGTCTCCAGAGGGCCAGCGTGAAGGTAGGACCACACCTGAAAGGCCTCCTGCTATATTTTAGAAACGTCCCACGTGCTGAAATCCTCTAACCGCTGGTTTTTGTGCCTCAGCTGAAAGCCAAGAGGAGTGAATGCAACTCCAAAGCGACGCACGCCAGGAACGACTACCTTCTCACACTGGCAGCCTCCAACGCTCACCTGCAGAGGTACTACGGCACAGACCTGATGGACTGCATCAAGGTGAGGCCACGCGTCCACGCAGCATCCGGATTGGCCGTAGGTCAGCGCGCCCCACAGAGGGAACAACGCTTTGTTCCTCTTTCCGTGTCTGCAGCTCCTAGACGGCAGAATCTACGAGCAGGTCAAAGATTACCTGGTGTCGCTTTGTCAGACGGAGCTGGAGACGCACCGGGCCGTGCACAACTCCTTCAACCAGCTGCTGAGCAGCTCCAGCGGGGTGAGTCTGTTCGGTCTGTGTGCGGAAATCAAAGAGAACATCATTCAATTCAGTTAAATTTTATTTATATAGCGCCAATTCCTGATACATATCATCTCAAGACTCTTTCCAAAGTCAGACTCCATCAGATCCTCCAGGTTGGTGAGAAAGTTTCCTCTCTAAGGAAACCCAGCAGGTTGCATCAAGTCTCTCCAAGCAGCATTCACTCCTCCTGAAAGAGCGTAGAGCCACAGTGGACAGTCGTCTGCATTGTTGATGGCTTTGCAGCAATCCCTCATACTGAGCATGCATGAAGCGACAGTGGAGAGGAAAACTCCCCTTTAACAGGGAGGAGAACCTCCAGCAGAACCAGAACCAGGCTCAGTGTGAACGCTCATCTGCCTCCACCCACTGGGGCTTAGAGAAGACAGAGCAGAGACACAGAAAGCTCAGAAGCTCACATTGACCCAGGAGTACTTTCTATGTTAGAGAAGACAGAGCAGAGACACAGAAAGCTCAGAAGCTCACATTGACCCAGGAGTACTTTCTATGTTAGATGGTAATAGTGGATGATCTGCCTCCCCTGATGATGTCACAGCTAACAGAACGCCAGACCAGGTGTACCTTCTACGAAGAGAAAAATTACAGAACAAAAAGTTAAAAGCTGAATTGACGACAAACAATGCAGATTGGAGAGCAGTAGGAGAACTCAGCAGAGTGAGAGAAATAGGCATTCATCATCCGTCTTCGGATGAATCGTTGCTTAATGCACCTAGAGCTGAGAAGCCTGCTGGATGGGTTTTATTTGTTGTGGCCTGATAAGTTGCTCTTTAACTCAAACAACCTTATCTAAAGCGTTTTAAAAGAGAAACTGCTCCCTCAGGGGGAAGTCTCTCCTGCCGTGTTGCAGCATTGGGTTGGAAATAAAACATGAGCGTGAAGAAACGGCCAAAGGTCATTTCCCTGCAGTTATTGAGGGCAACAGCTGCAGTTAAAGGGATTACAGCTGATTGTAGCCATTAGACGAGCGTTTATTACCCCGATATTAAGCTGTTTTTATTAATTTATTCTTCTTTAGATCTAAAATTTTATGATTTTTTTTTTGTTTTTTTTTTTTGGATAAGGACTTATTTTTCCTACACGTCTTTAAAAACCTCAGCGTCATGCTGTTCAACGATGTAAATGTTTTCTACTCAAACGTCCAAATTGTCAGAAAAATTTACAAATTGTTCTGATCAGATGCCCAAAGCTCCTTTTGATGCAGAGAAGCGGGGGCTCCACCTGGATAATTTAGCTCCTCACCCTCTCTCTAAGGCTGAGCCCCCTCCAGAGGAAGCTCATTAAAAAATATATATTTATTAAGATTTGATCTTTTTTTTTTTCTACAATGGAGGGGAATTAACATTAAGAATCATCTCCACCTTTAAAAACCGTCCCAAACACGAATTTTCCTTTGGTGTTTATACATATTATCATTGGTATTATGCAAACAATAATAAACGACGGTGTTTTACTTCCTCTGGGAACTGGTTTAGCTTCTAAAAGCTCAGCAGCAGAAGTGCTAATGACATGTTTTTATTTTGTCTAAAGGGTCAGGGTCAGGCCTTAGAAATTAATGGAAAGCAATACTAAGTCCTTGTAAATATAGAAAGATGCAACATTATGTGTATGTGGCCGTTTATCTGTCTGCTACGTTTTGACATGTTAAACACACGGTCCATGTTTAAATACATTTAACTTCATGTCGTAATCACATTTAACTGCATAATTAATGTTAAGCACGTATAAATCCATTTAAAGTTAGTATTTACAGCTTAGGTCAACGGTGTTGCATTTCAGTCTTATAATATATAACTTAAATTTAACCTACTAAGGCGTTTTTATTTGTCTACACATAAATAATATGGGCTTAATCTTTATCAATTGGCACTTTAGCAATAAAATCATGTTCAAAAACGTGTTTATGCTCGTTTGTCGTATTTAAAGTATTTGTTAAAAAATGTTTAAGCTGTTATTAAACATTCTTTTTTTTCTTCTTTGAAATGTTTTTTTTTTTTTATGGGTCTGATATTTTAACCTTAAATGTTGTGTTGTTTTAGTTGAACACAGAAAATCATCAGTCTGTGTGTGATTAAGTTTGACTTAACGATGAAGTGACTCTATTCTAATTTGTTGAATATGTTCATAATTCAAAGTATTATTTTTTTGTTCAGTTTAAATAAAATTATTTTTTCTGCGTTTTCTGCATATAAATTTCTTTTTTAGGTTAATAAATCAAAGCATTAGTTGACAGATTAATAAAAAAAAAGGTGCAGTGAGCTCTTAAAATTATGACATAACATCTCTAAAACCAGGAAGTTTCTGTATTTTTATGTAATAGTTTTGGTTCAAATTGTCTTTTTGTGTTGAAGTAGATTTTTTTTTTTAGGCTTTTATGTCTAATTATTGAATTTCTTTCCACCTACATCCAGACAAACCCCACTTTAATAATCTTAGAATAAAAATGTAATCTGAACGAGGCGAATAATAAACTGAATTTTGATGAGTTTAATGAACCTTAATGAACCTTCTGGAGCCGCCTCGGTTTCTGCTAATTAGCCGGAGCGGTTCGGATTACGCGGCGCTGCTCAGTTACTCGCCTTCCCGTCACGTTTGTCCGGGTCATCTTCCCTCGCTGGACCCAAAGAGGTGTTTCTGTTTCTCTCCGCCGCAGAATATGAACAAATCCTCAGAGTCGTGGTCACATTTCAGAGCGGGCGCTTCCTGCCTCAACACAGAAACAGTCTGTGTGAAAGGAGACGCCTAAAATAAAGGTTGTTGCATAAATGAGATCTGAGTGAAAATACATATTTTCACCTTTAGAGCAACAGGTTTAAATCGCAGTGAATCCAAGAACAATTGGACCCAATTAAACCTCTGTGTTGGAGTTTAAGCACCTTTTTCAGGTGGTTTTAACACTCAGAATAAAATGTATTAGCATCACAAAGTGCAGGCTGCTGACCTTCAGACGTCGATCCATGTTTTGTTTTTTGTTTTTTTGTTAAAGATATAGTATTATTAAACCCACTAGTTTAGAGTTACTTTTCGTTTTAAAAGATTACCTGAAACATCATTAATTTCTGCCTGCAACATACTTTTTAATGTGTTTTACGTTTTTATCACGTAAAACACTTTGATTTGTCTTGTTGCTAAAACGTACGGTGTAAATACCGTATTTTCTGGACTATAAGGTGCACTTAAAATCCTTAATTTAAAGATTTATGGTGCGCCTATGATTACCGTTGTGCTTACTTGACTGATTTTATGTGGTACAATGCGCTCAAAAATCTGTTAAAATGTGTAACTATGTCTTTGGTTAGCAATGAAGCCGCTCCGCTCAATGGATATTAGGAGCATTACGGTACACTGTCACTACCTGATAGGACCCCTGAGCTGTCTACAGACTGCCTGACTGTAATGTCTAAACTAGAAGTGCATTCATGTAAGGCAGCCTGGAGTACGCGCTAGCAACAATAAACCTAGTAAGTTCATTAAATATAACAGTTTATTTTGGCCTTATGTTAGAAACAGGGCAGTGTAGTCCAGCTACTCTGTCCTCCTGATAGAGACGGATAGAGAGCTGTGGACGTGGAGGAGTGACATTACACACTTGGGAAGAATTTTTTTTTTTTTTTTTAACAAAGACTTTATTTTATCAGATCAATATTCAAAATCAATGATCGATACAGTAAGCCAGATACAACAATTTCCAATACAACCATACAAATAGTTGAACAACAACAACTAAACAAGTCGGAGAGCTGAAAATCCAGGATTTTTTTATTTTTTTTATTTTTTTTTAATGGGGGATGAAATAAAGGAAAAATCTTTCTCAAGTGACTTATTTTTATCACAACAGAGATATATGTTAAGTCTACCTATAAAGTACGTACCTGTGTGTTTACAATTATCTTACTTATAATATTAATTGGAAATATCCCTTCAAAGGACTCCATCTTTTCTCAAATAAACCAGTGGACGAGTTTAATTTTGCTGTTATTTTCTCCATCGTATAAACGTTCTTGGGAAGAATATTTAGTGCGCTTTTTAATCTGGTGCTCCTTATGTGCTGAAAATACGGTAAACTTGCCTTATAATCTGTACATTTCATCCATATTTGCAGGTTCTCCAGGAGTTTCACCAGCAGACGTTTGTGCAGAAGATTCCCGTGTTTCAACAAGCCTCGTGTTTCCTGTATCAGCCCGTCGACTCAGACGCGGTAAATACCAAATTATTTCTTCTTTTTCACTTCTCAGATCTTCATTGAGGAAGCCAAACCTTCAACTGTACAATCATTTACGCCTGGATTCGTGTTTTGTAGGTTTTAGATAATAGACACACCTGGAAAAACCTCTCATACTGCCCTCTAGGTGTGTAAAGTAACGTTTAAACTGAGGTGTAGTTTTATCACTCAGATGTACTTCATTTATTTATTTCAGTTTTTTTTTTTGCGTTCATGGCTTTAATCAGAGCTATTCCAGTCCTTCCAGGTCTGGACAAAATTAAATTATGTATAAAAAACAGTTTGTATTATCAAAAGTCTTATAATGCCTAATAAATAAAATGTTTACATTGATTTATATTTTAGTAACAGTTATATTTGACCTCCTGAATGGGCCTGTCCACTTTTCTCTACCACACTTTTTCCTTCCACTCAACTTTCCATGAACCAGAAGTCAAGTCTGTGATCGTATTTTGATCTTGGTTGATATATTCTCGAGAAACCGACATAACTATGATCATCAGAATGAGCAGACATTTAAAACATTTAACTACAGAAATAAACTTTTTCATCATAAGTAACCCAACGCAGCTGGGTTTTTCTTTCACTGCAAAAACGGAACTAAAAGTAAGTAAAAATTCCATGAAATTAGTGCATTTGTCCTTGATTTGAGCAGATAAATAAGATGATTTGCCAATGGAATAAGATTTTTGCACTTAAAATAGGAACAACTCATCTCCATCATCTTTATTTCAAGTGCAGTATATCTAATTATCTTATTTTAGGGGTCAAAAATCTTATTCCATTGGCAGATAATCTTATTTACCTGCTCAAATCAAGGACAAATGCACTAATTTCAAGGGATTTTTACTTATTTTTAGTTCAATTTTTGCAGTGTTTGAGGACCACTTATTTGATCATTTCTGTGAAACATTAGATCTTAGCATTATAATGCAAAATGTGAAAGCTTAAAATGGCATAAAATATCTGTATTTAATTCAGCTAACCATAGAGGGTTAAGAAAAACATCACATCAATGCTTTGACAGTAAAATCGTGTCATCCTACATTTAGCTTTTAATTCCAGTAATAATAATAATAATTAGACATTTGCGTACTTTTACGTCTTTCTACAGGTGTTTTATTTTGGTACAAACATTTTTTTCTTCCACTAAATATTGTTTGCACAACCAGGGAACATTTTTATGGTTGTCTTGTTAATTATTTATTTGGTAATAATATGATCCGTTAAAGCCGCCGGCTGGACCTTGGCCTCGTTAAAGCGATATGTATACGTTACATCTGACCCAGTCAGATTTCCGCTGCTGAATCGGTGTGGAAAACCACCGGAGGGCCGCTGGGCCACACATGGCGCTGATATGATGCGCCGCAGCCGCATTTCAGATTATTGCTCCCTCAGGAGGACAAAGGTTATTTCTCTGTTAATTTTACACCCAGTATTTATCTGTAATGTAAATTCTTTTACTGTAGAATCAGACGACAGCCTAAAAAAAAGAAACCATGTGGTTTTTGCGTCAAACCGCGAGTAAATCTTTTTTGTTTTTGGCCACAGCAGACAGATGATTATCAGTTGATTATTTTTAAAGCAGCGTTTCGTCTGAACTGTTTGCGGCGTTTGTTTTGTGTGAGACTCCACTGACATCAGCAACAGCTGCCACACATGCAGCCGCTGCTTCTCTGAAGTGTGGGAATCAAAGCCGACCGTTGGACCGCGGGACCAAATCTGGGTCGTCGTTTCATGCCGAACGACAGCTGTTGTTTGCTGGGACTGACCGGTTCAGCTGACCCACTCCCACATGGTCAGAAAAGGCCAAAACACGCCTCACCTAAAGCTCCCTCCATGTTTTCTGGCACCCCAGTGAAGATGTGCTAAAAAAAAAAAAAAAGGCTTTAAAATATGTTCAGCTTTTATTGCAGTTGTTTATTTTCACTCTGAAAGTTTTAGTAAAACATTTTGAGTGCATTTATTCAGGGTTGTTTTAAAAGAATCTCAACAAAGAATTATAAATTTTTACTGAATCACCAATTTTATTAATTTTTTTTACACCTGAAGTTTTAAATACAGTATTTTTTTGACTATAAGTTGCAGGTTTTTCATACTTTGCCTGACTTATAGTCAGGTGCGACGTAGGTAATGTTTTTAAACGGTAATTCATACTGACCAGCATGAACCAAGGAGTAAACATTACCGTCTACAGCCACAAGAGGGCGATCTATGCTTGTGAAAACTATATGCTACTCATGTACCACCACTTTAAAAATGAATTGAAACATTAACTTATAAACAACATGTTTGTTTGTTGTTTCACTGCACTGCAAAAATGGATCTAAAAATAAGTAAAATGTTATCAAAATTTGTGTTTTTGTCCTAGATTTGAGCTGATAAATAAGATTTTTTGCTAATGGAATGAGTATTTTGACCCCTAAAATAAGATAATTAGATAAACTGCACTTTTAATAAGATGATGGAGATGAATTGTCCCTATTTGAGTGCAAAAATCTTATTCTATTGGCAGATCATCTTATTTACCTGCTCAAATCAAGAAAAAATACACAAATTTCAAGAACATTTTACTTACTTTTAGTTCTGTTTTTGCAGTGTGTTTCAGTCTGCATTCACTCAGCGGAGCGTCGAAGGACCCAGACGGCGACAGAACCTGTTACCGGGCTGTCCGTGACGCTAATAATAGCTAGCGCTAGCTTATGTTGTCAGGGAGGTTTACTACTTCACTGATTTTTAACTAAAGGGCTGTACGATTTTGCAGAAAAACTAAATTACACCGAAAAAAGTGAACTAAAAGTAAGTAAAATGTTCTTAAAATTAGTATATTTTCCCTTTATTTGAGCAGCTAAATAAGACTGTTTGCCAGTGGAATGAGTATTTTTACCCCTAAAATAAGATAATTAGATATCATGCACTTGAAATAAGATAATGTTCTTATTTTTATTGCAAAACTCTTATTCTCTAACATGCACTGCAAAAACAGACCTTAAAATAAGTAAAATGTTCTTAAAATTTGGGTTTTGTCCTTGATTTGAACAGATAAATGACATAATCTGCCAGTGGAATGAGTATTTTGACCCCTAAAATAAGATAGACATCCTGCACTTGAAATAAGATGATGGAGATGAGTTGTTCCTATTTTAAGAGCTAAAATCTTATTCCATTGGCAAATAGTCTTATCTACCAGCTCAAATCAAGGACAGATACATTCATTTTAAGAAAATTTTACTTATTTTTAGTTCCGTTTTTGCAGTGTAGCGACACCTAAAGGACGCGTCTGATCCGTTAATTGTTACGTAGCCAAGAATCGCAGATCTTTAATATTTTTATCTCATAATTAAGTTTTGCACGGACTAAGCATTTGTCAAAATATGAGGAACCGTCTAGACAAAGAAGCACACGGCCTCGTTGTTGAATGTTCGCTGTTCTTTTAATCATAATCCTAAAACAGCTATTTAACATATCACAGCATTAATTTAGTCCCACAGACGCTCAGTTTAATGCAAACTCAGCAGTAAAGAGCTCCAGTGACGTAACTGGTTTGCCTCGCTGTTCGAAAGGTTACACTGCAAAAAAGAGAACTAAAAGTAAGTAAAATTTTCTTGAAATTAGTATATTTGCCCTTGATTTTAGCAGGTAAATAAGAAGATCTGCCAATGAAATAAGATTTTTGCACTTAAAATAGGAACAACTCATCTCAATCATCTTATTTGAAGTGTATTATACCTAATTATCTTATTTTAGGGGTACAAACACTAATTCCATTGGCAGATCATCTTATTTACCTGCTCAAATCAAGGAAAAATATACTCATTTCAAGAAAATTTTACTTACTTTTTAGGTCCCTTTTTGCAATGTTGGTGAATACGTGTGGATTTAATATGGGATTTGTGAAAAAATTCTGAAAAATTACGTGATTGAAGTGATTTTCAAGGTTCAAATCAGCTTGGAAAAAATGTTTGTAGCTCCAGATTTTGTTCCCTAATCTAATCGTCTGACAGGTTTTCTCCGTCCATTCAGTTCCTGTCGTGGTCCCACTGTGAAGTTTGTGAAATCTGGAGTCTTGACTGGACGTCTGAGATTAAAAATGTGAAGGACCTGAGCAGATCCACCCTAATATGGCCACCAAGCTGCAGTCTGACCTTCTCTGCATCCCATGAACTCCTCAGTGTCCCTTCAGACATTTTTCCTCGCTCACCTGACTTTGATTGGATTTATTGACGCTGCTTTGAACAAACCCAAATTCCCCAAAATGTTTTTTACCATCTGCCTTGGAGGAGGAACCTGATTATAGGACTGCACCAGACCCAGCAGCTCTGCTCCGCCAGGGCAACACTGGACAATTTGTTCGAACTGCAAACGCTCGTGTTGTTTTGATTGGAAGTCAAACAAGCAGCAGCCTGTTCCTAAAGGAAACATTGGCGGTGGAGCGCCGCCCTCCCTCCAGTGCCGCTCGCTGCAGACGGGGGTGGGGGGGGTGGGGGGGGGGGGGGATCCGGTGAGGAGCAGAGCTGAACTGGGAGGGAGGTGCTGGAGCCGGACCGGGCCCTGTGAACGGGCCATCTGTGAAAAGGAGGCATTGTGCGTGGGCTTCATCAGGGTGCACTGACCCCCAGCTCCACCCCCCCGGCCTCTTCCCTCGGCACACATACATAAAAATACAAACACACTCCACTGGTGTCATGTGGATCCAGTTTATTCACATTTCAGGCGTTTACACTGCAAAAAACGGAACTTAAAGTAAGTAAAATGTTCTTAAAATTTGTGTATTTTTCCCTGATTTGAGCAGGTAAATAAGATGATTTGCCAATGGAATAAGATTTTTGCACTTAAAATAGGAACAACTCATCTCCATCATCTTATTTAAAGTGCAGGATGTCTAATTATCTTATATTAGGGGTCAAAATACTCATTCCATTGGTAAATAATTTTATTTACCTGCTCAAATCAAGGAGAAATACACTAACTTTAGGAAACATTTCACTTATTTTTAGATCCGTTTTTGCAGTGTACACAGAACCTAATTAAGAAAAAAAAAACAGACTTTTGCTTCTTAAAGTCCATGAATTGGCCGTTTATTGCCACACGTGACAACAGAGGAAAAGCAGCCAGCGATGCGGCTCGCCTCGATCGGGCGTTTATGTCTCGGCGTTCCTCGTTTTGGGCTCAAAGACGATCGAGTTGTTGCCGGAGAGCTGAGCTCAGGTTGTTCTCCATCAGCAGACGTCAGTGAGCGGCAGGCTGGATCTGTGGGCATCGATTTGTAAGTCTGGATTCACACTGAAGGGGTGACATAACCATGCATGCGCAACAGCGCCCTCTAGTGGATCAGAGTCCCAACAGAGTTTATTTGGAGTAGTGCGGAGACCAAGGTGCTCTTCAATCAGCTGATATCTTTATGAAAAAAGACCAAAACATAATTTTAACTCTTCATCTTTTGTGGGGATTTTAAACAGTTTGTTTAGATAAATTACAATTATCAGCGAACAGCTGATATAATGCAGCAAGATGCATGTTGTAATGTTCAGGGTTATAACGCAATTTCTGACTCGTGGATTGGAAAAACGCGACTTTTATAGATGCCTACAAGTCAGAGACTACTTTAACAAAATATCACAAATCAAAACGGGGAAAGATTATAACTTGATCTCTATATTCTATGGAGCATATGAAAAAACACAACAACAATAAAAAGCTGGTGTCGAATATATGGAAGTATGCAAACCTCCAAAGGTCATTCTACATTATCCATTAAACAACAACTAAAAGTAAGTCAAATCTTCTTGAAATTAGGGCATTTGTCCTTGATTTGAGCTCATAAATAAGATGATCTGCCAATGGAATGAGATTTTTACACTTAAAATAGGAACAACTCGTCTCCATCGTCTTATTTAGAGTGCATTATATCCAATTATCTTATTTTAGGGATCAAAATACTCATTTCATTGGCAGATCATCTTATTTATGTGCTGAAATCAAGCACAAATGCCCTTATTTCAAGTGAATTTGACTTATTTTTAGTTCCATTTTTGCAGTGCATGAAAATGTTGCTTCTCTTTTCTTTTTTTCTCTCCTTCTTCTTTCCTGTTGAAAGTTCAAAATACAAAATAAAAAGTATTTTTCATGAACACATTGTTTGTTTTTATCCGCTTCAGGTGATGCATCTGCAGAGAGAGAGCGGAACGGCCGAGGAGCACAGTTTGGAAAAGGAGGCGAGGAAGTGGGCGAGTCGCGTAGCACGAGAATACAAAAGCATCATCCACACACAAAGGGTGAGGAGATCCTGCACAGAATAACTAGATAAAACTTTTAATGAGCCTGAAAGTCCAAGTGGGGGGGGGGGCATGTTTAAATGCAGCAGGTTGGCAATGGGTCAGTCACAGCGTTGCCAAGTATGGAAATTAAAAATATCCGTGATTAGATGTGGAGGAAGTTTTCAGCGATAAGGTCGGATTTCTGAATCATAATTTCCAACAGCGTTGTGTTGAATTAGCTGTAATACAGGAAACTCTTGTTTTCTTCAATTTCTTGTTTGATTTTAATGTCGGGTACAACTAAAGTCACATTTGTTTGGACAAATATCGTGATAACAACAAAAACTGTTTGTGAGAGTTTATTCTGAGAACTGATATCTAACTGGTCTCCATAGATTTCTTCATAATAACCAAAATCAATTAAGTGTTTACATCAGTAACTTTAGCATTGTACTGCTAGAAACTGCTTTTAGGCGCTTCATGTTTTCTAGTCTATTCCGTTCAGTTTTATTTTATTTATATAACTGTCTGTTTTAGTCACATGATACACAAAGGAGTTAGGACTTAATTGCATAACCGTTGATAACTCCAACCAAGAAATTAGAGTTTTCTTGTCACTTTTTCCATGACTGTCTAGCAAGAAGTTACTGTTAACCTAAGTTAGATTTTTAAAATTCAAATATCTGAGCTAAAATGTACAGCAACAGAGCTTAGAAACAGCACATCTATTCATGGTGTTTCTGGGAAAAAAAGGAAATGTATCGATAATCTTCCAGGTCTGGATAAGAATGGACAGAAGAGATCCGTATTGGTTTGTTTTTACACTTAAATTTCCAGATTTTTATTCCTAAAATTTTCTAAAAGACAAAAATAAATTCAATAAAGTTGATGTGGGCGGTGCATGTTCTCAATAATGAGTAACAGTAACTGTTCCAGAAATATGTTTGTATAAATGTGATTTTTAGCTATTGCTACTTTCGGCTAAGGTAAGGGCTCTGATCTCCTATTACTGCCACCCGCTGGACTAAAGGTGTATTGCAGATGTCTTTAAAACTTCCTTGAACGTCATTAGGTTGATTTTAAATAAACTTTCCACAGCCTTTCAGAGCAGTGGAAACAGGAAGCACACAAATTAACCGAATAAAAAAATCCCAGGTATTTAAATCCTGAGACTTTTAGTGAAAAACAAGCAGTATTTATGTATTTATTACACATAAAAATAGCAGTTCTTTGCATTATTAGTAATGATCCTCTGATCCTGCAATGGTAATACATTGAGCAGCCCTTATTTAGTAGTCATTATATTGTTACACAAGTGGTGCTAATGTATCAGACTTTCTCCCCAAACAAAAAAATAGTGGTTAAATTCAAAATAAAAGCTACAAAAACAACGTATTTTGAATTGCATTTGGAATTATGCATTTACATGTCATGCATGTTTTAATTTGCGATTTTCTGTGGATCAATGTAGGACACCTGGGACATGTAAACCACCGGATGGTTGTAAAATGGTCTAGGTTTGGGCTTAAAGCTAGAATTTACATCTTTGTTCTTTTGTTTTGTTTTGTTTTTTACAATTTATTACAAGATTTGCACCAGAAGTAAGTAATGATGGGAAATCCCTTTAAAGTGTTTTGATGGTGCAATTTTTTTTGCCTACATATCCCCGATAACCTGTGACGTGATTTTATTGGAATTTGGCTCTTTTCCTATAGAGCAGCAGGATGTGTTGATTCTGTAATAATAAACCCGATTGTAACTTTAAACTGTATCACGCCGCTGTGTGAAAGAAGTGATGAAGCAACATGACTCGGGTCAGATGTTCATCACCTCATGTTTCATTTAGTGTCCGTGTCAGAAGAGTCTGGGTGACTTCCGATAAACTCAGTTATTGCCCGTTTCAGTCGATGGGTCTTAATGTTCATGCTGGATGCCGTTTCTCTGTGGTTTTGGTTTTAGGCCCTGGAGGAGTACGGGAGTCAGGAGGCGGCTGAGCAGAGCGGCGGCGAGGTGGAGACCAAGATGGAGACGGCCAGGCAGAGTCTGAGGAGGGCAGAGGTGACGTAGCTGCATCTATATCTCACCGTGTGTCTCTAACAAGCCATCTGATTTAAAAATCACTCCTTTAAGTAACGGGACCAAAATGGGGTTGAAGGTTTTCCATTAAAACTCTGTTCAGCCTCACGTCAGTATAGTCGTATAAAGTTATTAATAAACAGATATGATCGCGTTTCCAGGGAGGAGAGTTTGTCTGATCTGAAACTAACTAGTTCTGCGTTTCGTAAATTCAATATAAAAAAAAGAAGGTATAATACAAGTTTGATAGTTTACCAGAATTATCTGTAAGAACTTGTGATATGTTGGAAATAAGTGAAATGGTTTTATATATTTTTTTTCCTGACCTAATATGTGACGCTCCGCGGCAAAACCAGGAACAATGGTGCGTTCATTTTGCCTCGGAGGTCGGAGATCCTATATATACCTTATATTGTGTGATGCCTATATTTGACACTTATATTAACCATAATCTGAGTTTGAAATAAATTTAAATATGAGAAGGTGGATATTAATCAAGGAGGAAACCACACTATTGCTTTAATTAAGAGAAAGATGCATCTTTGTCTTTGCGATTTTATTCAAAGGCATGAAGTGTCTCTGTTAACATAGGAAGTGGGAATAGCTTTCTTCTGAGAAAATACAGAGAGGAATAACAACTCCTCTGTGAGTCCTTGGTAACAGAAAATAATTCACTCTGTCAGCATGTGAGCTTCTTTCACACGGGAATGTTATGCTGGTGCATTTATTTTGAAAACCTATCACCGCCTGCTCCTTCCTGTCTGGCTGCTAGAGGCTAATGCGCTACGCTGCTCTCAGGAGGGAAGGAAAATTAGAGACGACAGTCCAGTGTTTCCCATTTAGCATCTTTGTTGCTATATTTAGTGACTTTTCAGACGCTTCTAGTGACTTTCTGTCAAAAAGGACTAGCTGCTGCTACTTTTAGTGACTTTTTGTTTTTGTTTTAGTGGCGACTACAGAAAGCACTAGCCGTTCTAGAATCACTGTATTGAGGCAGCAGCGAGAGCTGCTATGAGGGTTCCTGCTTCCCTCAGCGCTGTCTCACAGGCACACCACAGCTGCTTTTACCTCGTCATGTAAATCTAGTTTTTAAAATAGTCTTTTTTTATCTCTGAAACTTTTGCACTGAAATAATTCCCTGAATTTGATTCACACACAGCTTCAATCACTTATTCACCTCGTTCACTTTGTGTGCCTCTGATATCTGCCTTTTTGCTACAGTTTGTTTTATGCAGTCTGGAGTCAGGCAATGTATTAAAATTCATAAATCCTTTTGTAAAGATAATTTTTAAAGATATTTAATCACTGTATTTAATAACTCTTTTTTTTTTCTTAGCAAAAGCTCTCCAGATGTATGAACAATTATGCAAATTAGATGATGATTCACCTTGTGGAAATCTAAAAAGAGTTGAAGAAGATGTGAGCATTTGAATGTTGCCACTCTGCAAAAATTAGTGAGAAAACAGGCCTCAAAGTTTCTTTAGAACCACCTTCAGCCAGCTGGGTGTTAATAAAAGCCGTTAATTTGAATAACTTTGCATATCTTCCCGCTCTCCCTCTAAGTTTTTACATGTCAGCCTACGGTTGAAACCGGAGAAATGTATATTATTTGTTTTGTGTTAGGTTAAAAGGTACATGACAAACTAAATCTGTTGCTTATATCATGTTTGGATATCAAACATGTAAAGATACACAGATTTAATTTCAATATGATGCATCTTTATAGTTTTTTGTATGATCTCCATCATCACTTCAGTTGCTTGTAAAATATTTTGACTCACCTGTTCTTGTCTTCACACCTCTGAACGCCTCTTTATTTCCTCTTGTTGTCATTATCCTTTATCAGCTTTATAAATGATCCTACATAAAATACTAATTAGAAATTTAACCGACTAAATTTATTTTTAATATTTCTATCAAAGTGGATGTATTTTTAACTATAAAATGTTTTAAAACTAATCTTTTGACCTTCAAGCTTTTAACAATGCTTAATGTTTATGAAGATTTTAAACTATAGTGTAAAAAAGAGAATATTAATATTAACATTCTTGTTAAAAATTACCTTTAGGTTACACCGTTTCATTCATCACTGAGATTAATGGTTGAGATTAAGGTGATGCAAAATGACAGGATAGTTTTATTTAACTTTACACTGCAAAATGGGAACTAAAAGTAAGTAAAAATTTTCTTGAAATTAATGTATTTTTCCTTGATTTAAGCAGGTAAATAAGACTATTTGCCAATGGAATTAGATTTATTGCACTTAAAATAGGAACATTTCATCTCTATCATCTTATTTCAAGTGCAGGATATCTAATTATCTTATTTTAGGGTTACAAATACTCATTCCATTGGCAAATAATCTTATTGACCTGCTTAGAAGATTAAAAGATTGAAGGTCGAAAAATTTACAGTAAAAAAAATCCACTTTGCTAGAAATATTAAAAATAAACTAATTTGGTTAAATTTCTAATTAGTATTTTATGGAGGACCATTTATAAAGCTAATAAATAAAGGAGAATGACAACAAGAGGCAATAAAGAGGCGTTCAAAGGTGTGTAGAAAAGAACAGGTGAGTCAAAATATTTTACAGAGAACTGAAGTGATGATCATACAAAAAATTATCTTGATTAGTTGACTATAAAAATAATCGTTAGTTGCAGCCCTATCAGAAAGTGTCATTTAGAGCGTTGTTTCTTCGTAACTTCAACAAAAGCATTTTAATTAATAAAACACAAATCACTGTTTTCTCAGTTTTAAGGTTTTTCTCTAGTTTTCTCCGTTTGTGCTCCGCTTTACTTGCAGCAACATGCGGATAAAAAGTCCATTAACTTGTTTTAACGGCAGACGGTGAAAGTGAAAGCTGAGGCCCGGCTGGACCTGCTGCGTCAGGCGGGAGTCGCCGTGGAGACGTGGCTGAAGAGCGCCATGAACCAGGTGATGGAGGAGCTGGAGAACGAGCGCTGGAACAACCTCAGCACCCATGATCCTTCACTCTCAGTAAGCTATCCAATTACAACTCTGTAAATTTGTCCGTTGATAAAAGAAAATCATAATTGTTGCATTTATTTATTTATTTATTTATTTTAGGGAACAGCTGATCTGGAGCGGGAAGACGAAGAGGAGACGGAGGACAGCAGTGAGGTGTTGGATGACAGCAGCTCCAGCCCTTCAAGCACCCTGAAAAACTATCCTCTCACCTGCAAAGTGCTTTATTCCTACAAGGCGAGGCTAATTTATCTGTAACGCACATTTCAGTACAAGGACAACACAAAGTGCTTTATATGATTAAAACATAGGAAAATAGAAACAGAATAAAAGCAAGTTGGAATAAAATGTAGAAATAAAATAAAACATGGGAGAATGGAAACTAAAAGCAAATATTAATGCTTTTAAAAACAGTTGGACTACAAACTAGAACTAATGATGTTTCAGTAAAACAGTTTAACTAGAACAGTTAAAATCCTAAACAAATGTGTTTTTAATCTTGATTTAAAGGAACTCAGGCTTTCAGCACTTTTACAGTTTTCTGGGAGTTTGTTCCAGATCAGTGGAGCATAGGAACTAAATGCTGCTTCTCCATGTCTGGTTCTGGTTCTGGTTCTGCAGAGCAGGCTGGAGCCAGAAGACCTGAGTGGTCTGGAGGGTTGATGCCCTGATAACAAGTCTGTGATGTATTTAGGTGCTAATTCAGGGATTTATAGACTAACAGAAGGATTTTAAAGTCTATTCTCTGAGATCCAGGGAGCCATGGAAGAACTTCAGAACCGGGTCCATGTTCTCTACGTTCTTAGTCTTAGTGAGGACTTCAGAACCGGGTCCATGTTCTCTACGTTCTTAGTCTTAGTGGAAGGACTTCAGAACCGGGTCCATGTTCTCTACGCTCTTAGTCTTAGTGGAAGGACTTTAGAACCAGGTCCATGTTCTCTACGTTCTTAGTCTTAGTGAGGACTTCAGAACCGGGTCCATGTTCTCTACGTTCTTAGTCTTAGTGAGGACTTCAGAACCGGGTCCATGTTCTCTACGTTCTTAGTCTTAGTGGAAGAACTTCAGAACCGGGTCCATGTTCTCTACGTTCTTAGTCTTAGTTGAAGGACTTCAGAACCGGGTCCATGTTCTCTACGTTCTTAGTCTTAGTGGAAGGACTTTAGAACCGGGTCCATGTTCTCTACGTTCTTAGTCTTAGTGGAAGGACTTTAGAACCGGGTCCATGTTTTCTACGTTCTTAGTCTTAGTGAGAAAACGTGAGCTGAGTTGAGTCTGTCGCCTGCAGGCGTCTCAGCCAGACGAACTAACCATCGAGGAGCAGGAGATCCTGGAGGTGATCGAGGACGGAGACATGGAGGACTGGGTCAAGGTGAGCTGCTGCTACACAGGAACGCATGGCTGTGTGGAAAGTTTGTACCACACCTGTTAAAAATCACCAGCAAGGCAGATAATAAGCTGAAAAACTAAAAAATAAAAGGACAACCTGGAAGTAAACTGGGAGATAATTCATAACTTAAACGCCCCCTCTGACTCAGGAAAATAAATCCTCTCCAGTTGTTTTTGGTACGCAGTTATCCGCATCGCTTTGTTTCAGCTGCGTTTGTCTTAAAGTGCTTTGTAAATAAAGTTGGAATGGCGCGGTACCGTCAACAAAAAGTGCCGTTAGAGAAACGCCACGAGGAATGAATGATTCAGTTCGTTACCCCATCATTAAGAGCAGCATCCGTGTACCGTATGTTTCAGACCATAAGGCGCATTAAATAAGTAATATCACTTCACACTCCAAAAAGGGAACTAAAAGTAATATTTTTTATTTTATTTTTTTGGGGGGGTAAAGGGAAAAAAAAAAACTAAAAGTAATATTTAATAGTGAGTGTATTTTTCCTTCACTTGAGCAGGTAAATAAGACTATTTGCCAATAAGAATTCTGCACTTAAAATAACAACAATTCATCTCCATCGTTTTATTTCGAGTGCAGCATGTCTACTTTTCTTATTTTAGGGGTAAAAATACTCATTCCAATGGCAAATAGTCTTATTTAGCTGCTCAAATAAAGGAAAAATGTACCAATTTCAAGAAATGTCACTTCAAATGTCTCCACAGCTCTCTATCCGCACTGCAAAAACAGAACTAGAAATAAGTAAAATATTCTTTAAAATGAATGTATTTGTCCTTAATTTGAGCAGGTAAATAAGATGATTTTCCAATGGAATAAGATTTTTGCACTTAAAATTAGAAGAACTCATTTCAATCATCTTATTTCAAGTGCAGGATGTCTAAATATTTTATTTTAGGGGTCAAAATACTCATTCCATTGGCAGATAATATTATTTACCTGCTCAAATCAAGGATAAATACACTAACTTAAGAACATTTTACTTATTTTTAGATCAGTTTTTGCAGTGCGTCTCTATCAGGAGGACAGAGTAGCTGGACTACACTGCTCTGTTTCTAACATAAGGCCAAAATAAATGTAACTTTTATATTGAATTAACTTACTAGGTTTATTGTTGCTAGCACGTACTCCAGGCTGCCTGACATGAATGCACTTCTAGTTTAGACATTACAGTCAGGCAGTCTGCTAGACAGCTCAGGGGTCCTATCAGGTAGTGACACAGTGTACCGTAATACTCCTAATATCCATGGAGCAGAACGGCTTTGTTGATAACCAAAGTCATAGTTACACATTTTAACAGATTTTTGAGCGCATTGCACCACATAAAATCAGTCAGTAAGCACAACGGTAATAAGGGTGCAGCAAACATTTTTGAGAAAATTTAAGGATTTTAAGTGCACATTATAGTCCGAAATTACTGTAATTTACAGCGATTAAGGCTAAAACGAGTGCAAAGTGATGAGTCCACGTTCTAAATCTGCCGGCTAGGATCAACAAAAACCCCGAGTCTGTCCTGAAACCAAACGGTTGCAGAAACCCTGCATGACCTGGGAGGAAATTACGCTACAAAACACGTCCCACACGCTTCTGGACGTTTTTCTTCATGAGAAAAGTTTTAAAACGTGACTTGTTATTATTAATAATATTATTTTTGTTTGTTTTTCAATTGAGTTTGACATAAAAAAAAGCTTGTAAGCATTTTAAGGGTATTTATAGTCTCTTCATGTCAGCTGAAAGATAAAATATAAATCAAATTGATTGATATTAATAATTATCAACAAATTAAAAACATATATTTTAAGTGCAGCTCTGGCTGTTTTTTGATAAAGATACGCAAACACTGAATTCAAACTCAACCTTTTATTCAACCAACTTTTTTACCAAAACTACAAGTTTTTAAAGAAAAAGAAAGAACTTGTGCTCTCTGAACTCTTTGAAGGGGGCGGAGCTTCCTGGGCCTGCGTTATGATTGGTTGGGAGGATATAATGATGTAATATTAACCTACATTATATATACATTATATATTGCATTCTAGCTTATAATGTATATATATATATATATATATATATATATATATATATATATATATATATATATATATATAGATAGATATTTTTTTTTTTTATATATATTTAAAAAAAAAAAAATATAGATATAGATAGATATATTTTTTTTTTAAAGAATATATATATAGAGAGAGAGGGGATTTTTATTTTTTTCATATATAGAGATCTATTTTTTAGATCTAGATCTTTTTTTTTATCTACATCATCTCTCTTATATCTATAGATATATATATAATTTTTTTGAGATATATATGTATTTGTTTATATATATATATTATTATTATATATATATATATATATATATATATTTATATATATATATATATCTTGTGTGTGTATGTATATATATAATATGTATATATATATATATATATATTGTATATATAATATATATATGTGTGTGTATGTATATATATATATATCTATCTATATACTTATCTATCTTATATATATATATATATATATCTATATATGTGTATGTATGTATGTATGTATGTATGTATGTATATTAGGGCTGGGCAACGATTAAAATATTTAATCGCGATTAATCGCCCTGATTAATCGCCCTGATTAATCGCGATTAATCGCATTGTATTTACAAACTCCAAGAATGGATTCAAAAGTAGTGTAAAGAGCACTTTTATTTTATGTTCTGCTGCCATATGAACAAAAGTGTTGTAACATTGTAGCACTTATCAGTAACACATATTTAGTGTAAAGCTCAACTTAAACATGTAAAACAAAAAATAGCAATAATAATAAATTAAAGCTTATTGCCACTGACAGGGAATTATTTATGGGGAAAAAATCTACCAAAAACAGGCAATTTCTGAGGTAACAGCAGGGAGCAGCATTACCATTTTATGTTCAATACCAAAGTTTAACTTGGCAGTGGTTCCAACTAACTTGTTTCTGTCATATTCCATGCTGGAAGAACTTTAAACTGAAATGCTTGCTAACTCGATATGCTTGCGTTTATTTGACGTTGACACGCGGTTTTTTGTTGTTGTGCATATAGTGAATGGCAGGGAAAAACAGGCAAAAACACATGGATACTTTGAAACGAGAAGCGACTTCACCAACGGCGTCGATGCAGACCCCCCCGCTCCGCTCCGCACAAAACTTGTTCCGGCCGTCAACTCACCGCCTCGCCTAAGCGGGAAACACCGCCTTCCGCATGTCGGCTTTGTTTTTTTCCGGCCAGCACCTTTCTTCTTCTTTGAATCCGAGGCTTGGCTGACAGCGAGGTTATTGGCGCATTATCGCCACCTACTGTTCTGATTCAAACCCCTACACCGCAGCAACAGACCTTCACAAAATAAAAGCATGTGAGCAACATGCGTTAACGCGCGTTAAAGAAAATATCGCCGTTAATAGTCTAATGAGTTAACGCGAAATTAACGCGTTAACTTGCCCAGCCCTAATGTGTATATATATATATATATATATATATATATATATATATATATATATATATATATATATATATATATATATATATATATATATTATAGGCTGGAATGCAAAAGGAAGGAAAACTTTTATTCTGTTGAACTTTTTATTGACCTTTTAATCCATCGATCGATAAATAGCGTTATTGAATTATCGTGCAGTCCTAGTGAACTTGCATATTTCATTGCATGCATACATACAGAAACATACATATTGAACATCATACTTCCAGAGCCAGAAATGCATTTATTTATGTATTTGTGTGTTTTTTATTCAGGCCAGGAACCGCAGCGGACAGGTCGGTTACGTCCCGGAGAAATACCTGCAGCTGCCTTCGTCCAACAGCCTGCTGAGCATGCTGCAGTCGCTGGCCTCGCTGGACGCCCGCTCCCATTCCTCCAGCAACTCCACCGAAGCCGAGACCGAGCTCTCTGCCTGCTCCGTCAACGGAGACTCCGGCGGTGAGGCCATTCACCGTCTGACGAACAGCCAGGAGATATAAATAAAGATGCAAAGTAGGAACGGACTTTCTCTCGTCTTTGTCTCGCAGTGTCGTTCGCCAAAGCTCTGTACGACTACGCCGGGCAAACGGACGAGGAGCTCTCGTTTCCCGAAGGCGCCATCATCCGCATCCTGAGCAGAGAGACCCACGAGGACGACGGCTTCTGGGAGGGAGAGTTCAACGGCGTCGTCGGCGTCTTCCCCGCCGTCCTGGTGGAGGATCTCACCGCCGCCGGCGAAAACGGAGACGGGCAAAAAGAAGGCGGCGGCGGCGGGCAGGTGGGTTACGGTGTTGTTCGCAATTCTGTTCCCCCGTGGAAATCTGTTTCCCCTGTGTGGGGAGCGCGCTAGCTGTTTCCAAAATTATAAAATACACACCACAAATTAATAAAACAGGGTCTTCTTATGCTATTTTTAACTCTTTCACTTCACTTCTGATAGATTTCTCAGTAAAAAAAAAAAAAAAAACTCAATTCAAGGTTGTAAAATTTACTTTAATCGGTAGCTGTTTCCAAAATTATAAAATACACACCACAAATTAATAAAACAAGGTCATCTTATGCTAATTTTAACTCTTTCACTTCACTTCTGATAGATTTCTCGGTAAAAAAAAACAAAAAAAAAAAAACTCAAGTCAAGGTTGTAAAATTTACTTTAATCGGTAGCTGTTTCCAAAATTATAAAATACACATCACAAATTAATAAAACAGAGTCTTCTTATGCTATTTTTAACTCTTTCACTTCACTTCTAATAGATTTCTCGGTTAAAAAAAAAACAACTCAAGTCAAGGTTGTAAAATTTACTTTAATCGGTAGCTGTTTCCAAAATTATAAAATACACACCACAAATTAATAAAACAGAGTCTTCTTATGCTATTTTTAACTCTTTCACTTCACTTCTGATAGATTTCTCGGTAAAAAAAAAAAAAAACTCAAGTCAAGGTTGTAAAATTTACTTTAATCAGTAGCTGTTTCCAAAATTATAAAATACACACCACAAATTAATAAAACAGGGTCTTCTTATGGTATTTTTAACTCTTTCACTTCACTTCTGATAGATTTCTCGGTAAAAACAAAAAAACAAAACTCAAGTCAAGGTTTTAAAATTTACTTTAATCGGTAGCTGTTTCCAAAATTATAAAATACACACCACAAATTAATAAAACAGGGTCTACTTATGCTATTTTTAACTCTTTCACTTCACTTCTGATAGATTTCTCGGTTAAAAAACAAAAAAAAACAAAACTCAAGTCAAGGTTGTATAATTTACTTTAATCGGTAGCTGTTTCCAAAATTATAAAATACACACCACATTTTAATAAAACAGGGTCTTCTTATGCTATTTTTAACTCTTTCACTTCACTTCTGATAGATTTCTCGGTAAAGAAAAAAAAAAAAAACTCAAGTCAAGGTTGTAAAATTTACTTTAATCGGTAGCTGTTTCCAAAATTATAAAATACACACCACAAATTAATAAAACAGGGTCTTCTTATGCTATTTTTAACTCTTTCACTTCACTTCTGATAGATTTCTCTGTAAAAAAAAAAAAAAAAACTCAAGTCAAGGTTGTAAAATTTACTTTAATCGGTAGCTGTTTCCAAAATTATAAAATACACACCACAAATTAATAAAACAGGGTCTTCTTATGCTATTTTTAACTCTTTCACTTCACTTCTGATAGATTTCTCGGTAAAAAAAAGAAAAAAAAAACTTAAGTCAAGGTTGTAAAATTTACTTTAATCAGTAGCTGTTTCCAAAATTATAAAATACACACCACAAATTAATAAAACAGGGTCTTCTTAAGCTATTTTTAACTCTTTCACTTCACTTCTGATAGATTTCTCGGTTAAAAAAAAGAAAAAAAAAACTCAAGTCAAGGTTGTAAAATTTACTTTAATCGGTAGCTGTTTCCAAAATTATAAAATACACACCACAAATTAATAAAACAGGGTCTTCTTATGCTATTTTTAACTCTTTCACTTCACTTCTGATAGATTTCTCGGTAAAAAAAAGAAAAAAAAACTCAAGTCAAGGTTGTAAAATTTACTTTAATCGGTAGCTGTTTCCAAAATTATAAAATACACACCACAAATTAATAAAACAGGGTCTTCTTATGCTATTTTTAACTCTTTCACTTCACTTCTGATAGATTTCTCGGTAAAAAAAAGAAAAAAAAAACTTAAGTCAAGGTTGTAAAATTTACTTTAATCAGTAGCTGTTTCCAAAATTATAAAATACACACCACAAATTAATAAAACAGGGTCTTCTTAAGCTATTTTTAACTCTTTCACTTCACTTCTGATAGATTTCTCGGTTAAAAAAAAGAAAAAAAAACTCAAGTCAAGGTTGTAAAATTTACTTTAATCGGTAGCTGTTTCCAAAATTATAAAATACACACCACAAATTAATAAAACAGGGTCTTCTTATGCTATTTTTAACTCTTTCACTTCACTTCTGATAGATTTCTCGGTAAAAAAAAAAAAACTCAAGTCAAGGTTGTAAAATTTACTTTAATCGGTAGCTGTTTCCAAAATTATAAAATACACACCACAAATTAATAAAACAAGGTCTTCCTACGCTGATTTTTAGAAGAAGTGGCGATTTAACCCAGCGGACTTGCTAGTCCTTCAATCAATAATGCAAATGTGCATCACGTGATTTTTTACTGTTTAGAAAATGTTTAAAGAACTTGTTTTATTAATTTGTGGTGTGTATTTTATAATTTTGGAAACAGCTACCGATTAAAGTAAATTTTAAAACCTTGACTTGAGTTTTTTTTAATTTTTGGTTTTAACCAAGAAATCTACACTGCAAAAACAGAACTAGAAATAAGTAAAATGTTCTTAGAATTTGTGTAATTGTCCTTGATTTGAGTAGGTAAATAAGTTGATTTGCCAATGGAATAAGAATTTTGTATTTAAAATAGGAACGATTCATCTCCATCATTTTATTTCAAGTGCAGGATGTCTAAATATCTTATTTTTGGGGTCAAAATACTCATTCCATTGGCAAATAATCTTATTTATCTGCTCAAATCAAGGATAAATACACTAACTTAAAGAACATTTTACTTATTTTTAGATCCGTTTTTGCAGTGTATCAGAAGTGACGTGACGGTGTTCAGCCCAGCCTCCCTTCGCTGCAATGCGCGCTCCCCACACAGGGGAAACAGATTTCCACGGGGGAACAGAATTGCGCACAACAACGGATCCTGAGCGCCGAGCGCTTTGTGTCCCTCTGAGTTTCTGGAGCTGAACTTTTGTTGCCGTTCCTCCCGTGTTTTCGGCACGTTTTCGTTTAAGGCGTCTCCCTCCGCCTCGGCTCAGAGCGACCGCTCCCCCTGCAGCCCCCTCCAGGGGGCGCCGCTCCACAGCAGCCCCCTCCAGACGCCCACGGCGGCGCCGTCCGGATCCAGCCCGTGCAGCGCCGCAGCCTCCCCCGTCGGCCGGCCGCCCTCCTACCACAACGGACACCACCGGCCGGCTCCGGCTCCGCACAAGAGCCCGTACCACAGTAAGCCGCGGCGCTTTGTGCGTGGTGAAAACGATGAAATAAAAAAAACTATGATTAATCAGCGCCTGCTTTCCCTCCTTTAGGTCCAGTACAAGGTTCCCCTCAGCCCCCCAAATACCCAGAAGGCAGCGCTGGCAGCATCAGACCTGTGAGTCAAAGTTTAGGAACCATTATCACCAGATGACGGCGCTAAAAAACCCAAAATGTGTAGTTTTAAAATGTTATTCCACGTTTTATAGTGAATCCGAACTGTTTAAATATCAGGACATAATAATAAAAAAGATCTGGACTTTCGCTTTTTTCAGACACAGAAGTATACAATTAATGACAATATATGTTCTTTTAACATAAATAAAAACAATAATAAAAAAAGCTTATAATACCCACCAAAACCATTTTACATTGGACTAGAAAAGAAAAATAAGATTTTATAAAACATACCAAAATATGATTTTAGCACTGCAAAAACGGACCTAGAAATAAGTAAAATATTCTTTAAAATGAATGTATTTGTCCTTGATTTGAGCAGGTAAATAAGATGATTTGCCAATGGAATAAGATGTTTGCATTTATAATGGGAACAATTCATCGTCATCATCTTATTTCAAGTGCAGGATGTCTAAATATCTTATTTTGGGGGTCAAAATAGTCATTCCATTGGCAGATAATATTATTTACCTGCTCAAATCAAGGATAAATACACTAACTTTAAGAACATTTTACTTATTTTTAGATCCGTTTTTGAAGTGAGGAAATTATTCTACAATAATAACATTTAGATAAAGGTAATGCACCCAATATCTTACTGCTATTAATTACATTCACATGATTCATAATGTTTAATCACATTATTCTTAAATATGTTTTTAAACCTTATTAATGTTGTTCAGTCCTTTAGCTCCTTTTGCAACACAAGAAATACGTTGTTTTACATTCGTTACATTTTATACTCTCTAAGATCCAAAAACGGACCCTGAATATGTTTAAAGTCAACCAAATATTTTAAGTTTTAATGTTTTTAAATTAAGAAAAAGTTGGTTTGTATTTTCTCTATAATCTGCTTTATTTTCAATTCGAACAGCTCTCTTTTGATTTAAGAACAAAGGGTTTAAATTAGTTTTATAGGTGTTTCCCTACACTCAAAACTAATGAACATTACAAGAGATATAATGTTTTTTTTTATTTAAAAGCTCTTTATACCACCACCAATGTTTTAGCTGGATTATTGTTCAAATATTTAAATATTTCTAACGACCCTTTTTCCATTAGCTGGGATCAGCAGCTGGTTGGTGCTTTATATCCTCGGTCGTGTGGAGGCAGCTGGGGTGTGTTTAGTTTTTTCATGCACCTCCACTTTTAATCTGTTGTGTTTTTCCATATTTTTAGATATTTTTTAATTTCCAACCCTTTAAAAACCAGATCGCCCGATTATATCTTGAATCGAGAGGAGGGCGTACTTTCTTTCTTTTTAGAGTCAGAAGATTTACTCAAGTAAGAGTAGCGATACTTAATAATAATATGACTCAAGTAAAAGTAAAAGTACAATGCAGTAAAAACTACTCTTAAAAGTACATTTAGTTAAAAAAGTTACTCATGTAAATTTAACTGAGTAAATGTAACTAGTTACCACCACCTCTGCAGCCGAGCCTGTGTTAAAAACCCAACAATTCAATTCAATTTTATTTATATAGCACCGGTTCATGAATCATGTCATCTCAAGGCACTTTACAAAGTCAAATTCAATCATAAACTAGAGGAATGTTTGCTCTCAGGTGTTCATAAAGTCAATAAAACTAAGAAAAGGTGGTTAAACGCTGGTTAGTTGGTGCTAAGTGGGCCTAGAAAATATCTCAGTACCAAATGTCACAACAATAAATCCTCTGAGGATGGATGTGTTCACACTGCAAAAACGGATCTAAAAATAAGTTAAATGTTCTTAAAGTTAGTGTATTAATCCTTGATTTGAGCAGGTAAATAAGATTATCTGCCAATGGAATGAGTATTTCTACCCCTAAAATAAGATAATTAGACATCCTTCACTTGAAATAAGATGATGGAGATGAATTGTTCCTATTTTAAGTGCAACAATCTCATTCTATTGGCAAATCATCTTATTTACCTGCTCAAATCAAGGACAAATACACTCATTTTAAGAAAATATAACTTATTTCTAGTTCTGTTTTTGCAGTGTATCCGGCCGGTGGCGACGACTCCGACCTGTAAACTGCTCAGAAAACCAACTTGGTGTCCAGCTTTGTCCTTTTGACTCGATTGTTGGACGTTTGCAGGTCCGTGCCGCCCCTCCCCCCCCGAAGCAGCATCCCCGCGGGCAGGTGAAGCGTCGGGAGGAGGTGGAGATCACGCTGGTGTGAGCCCGGACCGACCCGGACCCCCAGAAGACTCTTAAAGCCCGGAGGATGGAGGATGGAGGATGGAGGAGCGCGCCGTGGAGGAACAACGTGCCTTTGTCCGGTTTTCCTGCTCACCTTTACGTCCCAAATGTTTATCGAGGCCGAGACGACAGCCGCCGTTTTTTGTTTTTTTTTCTAGATCCGAAATACTTCCATGACCAAAAAGACTGCTTTCTGCTGGTGAAAATAGGCAAAGCTGACAGAAAAGGGAACTCGCTATCATCGGCTAGCATCGATTCCTAATCAGCACCGTGGTTTGCACTTTAAGAAACATTTCTGGGAACGAGTTGACTTCCTGGTGGAGGTTCAGCTCCACGTCAGAACCCTTCTGGACCGGTCCAACGGGACGCCGTCTTCTCTGTCATCTACTGACGTTCCCGGCAGCGGTGGCGTCTGGTTGATCATGAACTTTATGATTTTTTTTGTTCAGTTAACTGTAGATTTTCAAATGGCTAATGTGTGTTTTTAAAACTTCATAAGCATCTAAACGTTTAAATAAATGTTGGGATGTTAGATGATCAAATTTAACCATGAAACAACGCTGACTCTGCATTAAGAAAAAAATCTAAAATGTTTACTTGCTGCAGAAATTTACCTGCAAGGTTTTTTTTTCTGCAAACGTTTTACTTGCAGAAAATCAGCTGCAAATGTGTTGAGCTTCCTGTGACTCGAGCCAAAGCAATCAGCTTTAGATTCTGTAGAGAGGAGCGTCTCTTACTAGTTACACTGCAAAAACAGAACTAAAATAAGATGAAATCTTCTTGAAATGAGTGTATTTGTACTTTATTTGAGCAGGTAAATAAGTTGATCTGCCAATGGAATAAGATTTTTGCACTTAAAATAGGAACAATTCATCTACATCAACTTATTTCAAGTGCAGTTTATCTAATTGTCTTATTTTAGGGGTAAAATTACTCTTTCTATTGGCAGATAATCTTATTTAACTGCTCAAATCCAGAACAAATACACAAATTTCAAGAAAATGTTACTAATTTTTAGTTCGGTTTTTGCAGTGTAGCTGGTTGGTTAAGAGACCTGTGCCCCAAATCCCAGATGCACCCGCTGCACCGGTGTGTCATGTGATCAAATGAGCGTAGTTTGATTGGCTAAAAGCTGCTCAGCTGCTTTGGCTTGAATCCAGGTCAACACATTTATAAGTGAATTCCTGGAGCCGTTTTTGCTGCCAATTTAAAGGAAAAAACAACAATTACATAATTTGACAGGATAGAAATTCCGTGTTATAAATTAAATATCTAAAAAAAAAAAAAGTCTGATTCTAATAAGACTAGAGTTCTTCCATATTTAATCATTGAGGTATTGCAGAGGTGGGACCGAATCTTTCAAGTCCCGTGGTTTAAATTTAAAGTAATTAATGAGTCATAATAGAGTTAATAAGAGAGTTAATGACTCGTTAACGATTTGTTAATGACTTGTTAACGACTCGTTAACAAACGTTAATTAGAAAACATGCCATTTGGGTCAATATTTTATTTCAACTATGAGTTTTTGCGGTAAAGTTTTCATTTTATTGAGGGCATCAAGTCATTTGAAGCAAATCTGTAACTCGAGCTAAGTCATCAGGTCAAAGTCCACACCTTTAAAATCCTAATTGATTTAAATCTTTAGACATCTTACCAGAACTGTTTGCTGATTTTTAAAGTTGAAAACTCCCACAGAGCCGCCGTCCGTTCTTTACACCACCGAGAAGCTCGCAGCGGGGCTACGTCCTCGAGGAGCACGAGTTAGTTTAACGAGGTTTAATGAGAGTTAAAGGTTCTTCTTTGATCTGAAGTTTGTCAGCAAGTATTCAGACGCTGGTCAGGAGCTTTCTGTCCCAGCCTGCGAGATCAAACGCACCCCTGCAACTTTTCCACGTTGAAACCAGACGCTTCAATGTGTGTCGCTGGGATTTTATGCGATAGACCAACACAACGCGGTGCATCAACCTGACTCAGAAGGTCATGAATGGCTTTCTGCTTGTTGTTCTTGTTGTTGTTGTAAATAAAAATCCCAAAAGTGTGGCCTGCATTCGTATTCAGCCCCCTGGAGTCAAAACTCGTTTCACTGCAGATGCACCAAACGTGTTTTAATGTTTCCACCAAACTTGTGGCTCAGAGAGAGAAATCTTCGACCCGAGCTCAGTCAGATTGGATGGATTGGCCGTTATCAAGCGTTGGTTTGGGTTCTAACCTGGATTGTGGTCTGTACTTTGACTAGGCCGTTCTAGCACATAAATCTGATCTCGTCAGATCATCGTCTTCCGTGTGCTCATTTAGGGACACAGTCATCCTGGTAGGTCTGCAGGAGGTCCATCCTCTCACCAGGTCCAGATGATGGATGGATCAGAGCTCTGGGAGGTTCTGCAGAACCAGATCCTGCTGTAAACTGGACCAGAACCTCCTCCCTGACCCGTCTGCTGGGTTCCTTTGGTCTCCATGACGCTGTTGGTCCTCTAATGTCTTCTAACAAACCTCTGATCACGCACTGGTGGGCTCCATCTACCAATAAGGTGACTTCTGATGGTAATTGGAGGAACTGGATTTGATTTTGATCAGACATATGGAGGCTGAATACAAATTCACGGCTCACTTTTCAGATTCACATCATTTGTTTTTTTCCATCCGGGTCACAATTATCCGCTTCATCTCTTGGTTTCTCTTGTAAATCACGCTGCAGCTGAAATGTGGAACAGTAAAAAAAAAAAAAACGAGTTCTTCTTCTCCTGTTGTAATTGGAGCTGCTCTCGTTATGTGATTCCTTTCATTTTCTAAACCAGTTAATGACTTTTGTTTACCGCTGAGGAGCCTCATCGGCTTCATGGACGTCGGTCCGCAGGTTGATGACCGCCGAGACGCGCAGGGAAGCTCAGATAATGAGACCCACTTCCAAAAAGAACCTCCCACAGATCGCGTTTCCTCATTATTAGTCATAATTTATGCTTTTCAGTTCTTTTCACTCTTTGATTTACGTCTAGATCATGTTTTTCATGGCCGATGCCAATTTTTTTTTGGTCCGTGACGATTCCAGTTTTGACCCAAAAAGGATGTTTCTCATCATTATTATAAATAAAATAAAATAAAAAATATTCTTCAGCTTCTTCGTTAGAGGCTGCAGTTCTGAATCCATCAGAAAATGAAGGGATTTATGCGTCAAAGCAAATGTCCCTTTACCTGTCTTTTTTTATTATTATTAATATTATTATATTTTAAGTGCATTAAATTTTCTGATGTTGCCTTTAGAGACGAAAAGCAGTTGAGAGTTTTTAGTTTTGATGCATTCTGACGCAGATTCTAATTTTTCACCGTTTGACCGGAGCGATCCCGGGGGAAACGATCCGGTTCGGGTCTTTAGTTTGATCCAAACCGGACAATTCGTAAAGTTTCCAGCTTTACGCCTCGCAGCGAGAACTAAAACCTGATTCCTCCCCGCCTGAAAACGGCCACACAAATACGGGAAAAGTGGCAATTCTGTTTGTTTTTCTCGGTGTAAACTGTTTTAAATGACTTCCTGCTTGTTGTTGTTTTTTTTTTTCACTCTTTTCTCGTCGGTTTAGCTGAGAAACGGTTTAAGGAAGGCCGTCGCGTACACACTACAAACTTTTAGCTGATTTTGTGTTCAGAGTTTGAGGTTTTTATGGCATTCAGGGTTTTTAACGCAGTCTGGAGTTTTATTTCAGTGTTTTCCAGGTGGGGAAAATCTTAATATTTCCAGACTTTATTCTCTAAATAGTTTCCTTCCTTCCTTGTGTCCTTTCTTTTCTTCCAGTTCCTCTTTTTTTTTTCTTTAAAGCCCCACGAATAAAATAAAAATCTTCCATGAGTAAATGGGGAACGTTGGTATTTTAAGTTTCTTTGGAAAAGGATATTTAGGAACGAAAACTCTGGAAATTTGCGTCAGGAAAATGTTTTTTTTTTTATGTAATCTGTTGTCAGAAACGGCCGAGCGTTTGGTTCGGTGTCGCTTTTCTACTCGCCTCTCGCCTTTAAGGAGGAAACCACCTGGAGCTGCTAGCTGCCCTGTTTCATAGTGAAGCACTTTTTCATGTCTTCTTTCAGTATTTGTCCATGTTTGAGGTTTGTTTACCGGCTGTAATCGTATAAATGTGTTTTATTTTATCGGCTCTGTTATTTAGCCTTGAATAGCCACCGTAGTGTCTTCACAGCTTCTGTTTTTGAAACACGAATAGTTTACAGAAAACATGGAGATGGATATCTGTATATAATAATAAAAAAAAAAACAATATTAGCATTTTCTCTGTTTTATTAGATTCAGAAATAAAGAGCCTTTTATTAAAGTGTAGATGAATTAGACGAGAGGGATATGTGTCAGCCTCGTTGCTGTGTTCTCGTTGATCTCCTTGAGATCTGAATGACATCAAACTCATTTTTGAAGTTTGCGTTTACCCTGTTTGTATTAAGAGAGTCAGACTGAAGTCTCGTTCCCATCAGAGACGTTGTTTTAAAACCTGCTGCTGGTTCCGGATTTAACGCCCGGGCCCGAGCTCAACTTGGCTGATTAAATTCCCACGTTTCATGTCGGCTCTGCGGAGCTTCAGATTTACACACCAGTGGATGTTTGACTGTATTTATTGTGTACAAATAAATGTGAAATAAAGATAGCTTAAATGAAAACACCCAAGAATCTAACTCTTTGTCCTGGTTTTATTCGGTTCGGCTGAAATTGTCTACAAAGAACACGTCTTTATCCAGGAAGAGGAAACCGAACCAAAAGGATCTGATCTTTCTGGTCCAGACTTCACCCCCCAGGGTCCTGGACAGCGTGTCAACACAGGGTTTTAAGAACTTGGCCTAAATAATGTAAAACAGGAAATTATGTTTAGATACAAAGATGATAAAATATGTTTTGGTTCTATTTTTATACAAACTCTCCATCGGATTTTCACCACAAATAATATATTTATTTATGAAGGCTTTTAAATCATCCAGATAAGGAGACTGAAGCAGATAACAAAAGATCATGTAAACAGTCCCTGTTAAGTCACACGTGTCAAACCCGGCCCTCAAGAACCAAAAAAAGGCGTATCATGTCATAAAGTGTAGACATATATCCTTTTAAAGTGTATAAAGTAGCTAAAACTGCTTACTGTAGTGAATGATGGTTTTTTATTGTGTAGTTACAGCATCCTGCCACTAGATGTCAGGTTTTCCCACAACACATTAAAACAACCCATAAATGTCCAAAAAGAGAAGAAGAGATGCAGAATGATGAGTTTAAAGTGTAACTCACCCCAATATCAACTATTTTTTTGCAGATAAACTGGCCTAACTATGTGAACTGAAATTAAATTGTCGTCTGACGTCATCCCTGGTGGTCTAGTGGTTAGGATTCGGCGCTCTCACCGCCGCGGCCCGGGTTCGATTCCCGGTCAGGGAACATCTTTTAGGAGTGAGTCGTGGTCAGAGCAGCGCGCTTAAACTGAGAGAAGGATGCAAGTACCCGGTTCGATCCCCACTGCCTGCACTCTGGGTCCCTGAGCAAGACCCTTATCCCCAGATTGCTCCCTAGGCGCCGCACAGTGGCAGCCCACTGCTCCCCAATGGGGATGGGTTAAGATGCAGAAGTGAATTTCTCCATTGTGAGATCAATAAAGTTCAATTATCATTATTATGAAATCAAAATTGTTATTATACAGATGTAACCGCCCCTTTTAATGACTTTATGATGCCAAAGTGACCCAATACAGAAATGAGTTTGACACCCCTGGTTTAAGTGATAAGTCTTGTTTTTATCCTCCAAGATATTTAAAGAACTCTGTCGAGGTCTTTCTTGTAAAAAAAATTATTTACTATGAAGCCTTGAAGGAAATTGTTTTTTAATATAAATTAAACCTGTATGTGTGTTTTTATAAAGATTAATCAGATTTTTTTTAGAGGCTCATGTCAGTTTTGCATCCCGTTTTATTTGGTAAGATTAAAGATAAATGTTTAAGGTTTTCCAGGTACGTCCCTCCATGAAGACTCCCCGGGGCGCACCTACAGCTCACCTGAGGGTTTAATTTATCAGGCAGACGTCGTCAGAACCCGATTGGGTTCAGCTCTTTCCTGCAGAACTGCTTTAGTCCTTCGTGCCATAACTCCAAGGAGGTGCAGGAAACATTCTCCAGAGATGTTGGTCCATATTGACATTATCAGGCAGCAGCTGCACATGCACCAGGAGAACCACCTGTGCCACCACAGCCCAAAGGTGCTCTGGTGGACTCTGCAGAACATTGGGCTAAAGTGAACTCGTCTGCATGTTTTAGAAACTAGCTGGAGATGATTTGAGCTTTGTGATCATCCTGCTGGAAGTAGACATCAGAAGATGGGTCTGCTGTGGTCCTACAGGGATGGAGGTGGTCTGCAGCATTACTCACAAAGCCGCACTGTCTGGGAAATCACTGAAAAGTGTTTTGATTTTAGCATTTTCTAAGTCTGGATATATTTTAAGTTGAGGATAGAAATGGGGAAAAAAGAATTTGGGCCATTTTCTGAAAAAGATAAAACTCTAAATCCCAGAAAATTGAAGGTCATGCTGCAATAATGCACATTAGATGATTCATTTGTCTTTGTTTTGTCCAATTTATTGATTATTTTGATTTTTTATTTATTTATTCCCAAATAAAGAAACTCATTCAAAATCCAAAAAAAAAAAGGTTCTTGCCCTCGGTTTGGGTCTATAGTTAATCTAGGATAATCCAAATAAAATATTACAGATTTTAACTCTAATGTTCAAATTTTCACACACACACACACACACACACACACACACATATATATATATATATATATATATATATATATATATATATATATATATATATATATATATATATATATATATATATATATATATATATCTCAATCAATGTGTAAGTAGATCTAAGGTTTTCTGCATGTTTTTCGTATTAAAATAAAAGGCTTCAAGATTCTTTTGAGAGAAAACGTTTTTTTTTTTTTTCTGAGCAAAGACAGTAAAAGGTGCTGGTTAAATGTGACCCTGTCTACTAAAACATTAAAGCCAGTGCAGAAATCTTGGTTATTAAATAGACATTTACCTTGTTTATTTTTTGTTTTTACATTAAGATTTTTATATGCTGGTAATAATTGTACATTTATTTAAAAAAAAAAAGTCTCCATCTGCATCAACCACCTGAGCTAGACAACACTAAATCAGTCCAGCACTAAATACAGATATTAATACAGATTAATATAAGAAATATATTAATATATCAGGTAAATTCAAACTATAAAAGTTTATTCTAGTGTAAAAATATAAATCTCTTGACCTGTTGCTGCCCTCAAGTGGCCAAAAATGTTAAAGCTTCATCTGAAACGCAGCTCTGCTGTTATGTACCAAGTTTTTGATTCTGATTTACACATAAATTATGGTTTAAACATATTATGTCCAATTTTTACCATTTGCAGTGAATGTTCTGCGTATTCTTGTTGCACTTTGTGCCATTAGTTGTTGAAAGGACTGCAAGACATAAAGCTTTAAGAATGTATTTAGAGAATATTTGAAGGTCTATATCAAACTCTGGCTCCTACATGCACAGATTAATTTTATAGTGTGTTTTTCAGGTTTTCTACATTTACTTCTATTTAAGATGTAATTGAAATCTGATCATTTTACTCTGATTAATTACAAACATGTAATTTATGGATGTGCAACAAATGTTTGTGCTCAATCTCTTTGTACATAACCGTCTCAGTGTCACTGCATTTACTACAACAGTTGATTATTGATCTGTTTACTTTTTATGCAAGTTTTGTGTTATATTCTTTTTTTTATTGCAAACAAAGAACATACATGATAGCTTAGAACATGGATACACACAAATACAATATCCAAGGGCATTACAGAACATAGAACAAGTATTTTACAAAATCAGACTGCTGCTCAAGGGCTGAAGTTTTTAAGGCAGTTAGAATTTGAATGGCTTTAGCATTTGAACTTAATTTCAAGGATTCTATATAGATATTAATAAAAGACAATCAAATCTGGAAATTAGGCTTTTGATGTAAATATTTAGAAGTGTGAATGTGATATTTACCATGAATAATAAAAAAGTTAACATATAGACATTTCCCCATTCCTAGTAGAATATTCTTATCTCTTAAAGTAATATTTATATTCTTTTGATGAAAAACAAATGGTCATATTCCTCCAAAATATTTTGGTATATAGGAATCCCAAAATAGAAATTACACTCAGGGTCCAAGTCCCTTTTATATCCTTTCATCAAAAATGATTTAACTGGATAGCAACTGTGGATAATTTTGAAGACGTCTCTCACTTTATTATTATTTATGTTAATATATTCCTAATTTTTATCTATTTCTGGATTCCTGAATCTCGATTCCTGATTAGAAAACATTCATGCTTCCAAGGTTTTCTACATGTACTTATATTTAAGACATAATTGAAATCTGATGATGTTACTTAAACATGTAATATATGGATATGCAGAAATTGTTTTTATCTATCTCTATTTCTTTTTATATAACCATCTCAGAGTTACTGCATTTACTACAATAGTTGATTATTGATTTACTTACTTTTCCATCTATTCATAACCCCACACAGTAAACTGTGAACAATATAAAAACAATTTCTGCATAATGAACAACATATCATAGAATGTAGCACAGAAGAAATGAGCTAACACACAATATATATATATATATATATATATATATATATATATATATATATATATATAAATGCTGGAGATAGGCACCAGCAACCCCTGCGACCCCATGAGGGATAAAGCGGTTCGGAAAATGGATGTATATATATATATATATATATATATATATATATATATATATATATATATATATATATATATATATATATATATATATATTAGTGCTGTCAAATGATTACAAATTGTAATCGCAATTAATCGCACAATGTCAACAGTTATCTTGAGATTAAACGCATATTAATTGCATATCTTTATCTTTTAATTTATAAAAGTGTAAAGCCTATGTGGACATTTTAATATGCTATCTATCTATCTATCTATCTATATATCTATCTATCTATCTATATCTATCTATCTCCATCTCTCTCTACATATACATATATATATATACTCGTTAAATAAATGTTGCCACTTTTAATCTGATCAAGTCCTGACGTCACAACAACACTAAATGAATGGTTAGAAATAACCTCGTAATCCAAGAGGAAGCATTAAAATGTATTTTACATTTTTAGGCAGATAAAATTCAGTATAGTCGTCAAGTCACTGAAATCTAAAAAAAAAACGCTCGGTTGTGTTGTTTTTTTATCCACCCCGGCTTGTTCCGGTGTTGTTTTATTTTGTAGGACCAACGGAAACGGTGTCGCCCCCTCGCCACTGGGGCTTGACACTGGTGTGGAAAAAGATGGCTGCTTCGGCGGCAACAGCGAGTTCTCCCCCCGGTTTGTGTCCAAATTACGCCGTGGTCTGCTCGTTCCTGGAGCGGTACGGAGCCCTGCTGGACCTGCCGGAGCTCACCTTCCCCCAGCTGGAGCGGTACCTGCAGGACACATCCTCAGGTAGGGCGGGAAAGCGCGCAGCGGGAGGCTGGGAGGACGCGCAGAGGCTCCAGCCTTGCATTAATGATGATGGGACTGTGCTAACGTGCTAGGTGCTAACGTTAGCTGTTATTGTGTGGATTTTTTTCTAACCTTCGTGTTTACTCAAACACGAGTCACCCGCCTACCCCCACGCGTCTCTTCGAGGCTTTAAACGTCTCTCCGCACATTTAGACGCCGGTCGAAACGCAAACGTCTCGATTTGTTCGATGTTTTCTGTCACTTTTTAGCTTTTGAATTGGGCTTAAATTTTTCTTCCACCCCCCCTCTCAGCCTTTATCTTGCTTCTCGTGCAACAACACAAGCGCAAACGTGCGGAGAAAAGACTGTCCGTGGGCGTGATGGGAGTTCACGCCACGAGCCGTGGAACCCCGCGAGCTGCCGGCGAGCCCGTCGGCGTGTGACAAGGATGTGAGATTATGCACTTTATTTACAGTTATACATATTCTCAGGTAGTGGACAGAGATGAGCCGAGGCTAAGCTAGCCGCAAGCGGGATGACTTCCGGTCGAAGCTGTCAAAATAAGACGACGTTTAAATATCAAAGTAAACTGTTTAACGGTCTCTTTGTTGTTGTTTTTTTACATGAAACCTGAACAATTATCTGTGCTATTTAAGATAATTAACTTTACAGGGTCTGTTTATCTACTTTTAACGCTTGTTTTTTAAGTAGTTTAGAATGTCGGTAATTTGTCTTCCGGAGCTTATTGCGGCTAACTTGATGCTTTTGTCGTGCGCTTCCGGTTAGAAGTGCTGCTGATTGGGGTTTAATTTCTGCCTCATTAACATTGACGTGGTCACCTTGTGGACCGTGGGAACCTGTATTTTATCGCGTTAATCTTAAAGAAAACCCCTAAATAGACCCGGAATGATGCTTTTTCTCTCAGCTGATGTGTCCATTGTCTTAATCTGAGTTTATTTCCACACCAAGGAGCTACTTTTTATTTAAATTTTTGGATTTTGCAGATCAAGCATCTGCATATTTAATTCCACCTGTTTGGGATTTCCAGCCTCACGGAAAGCAGAGTGGTGCTGTGGCTGCCATAGCTATGCCAGACAATATAGATGATGATGATGTTGAAAGCATTTGGAGTGTTTTATTTCTGTCTTGTTTGATGTTTAAGGTTTTAATTTGCCTGCAGTCGTTGTTCTTTGCGCTTCTTTCAGTTGCTTTGGTCAAAGAAAAATGATTTGGGTGAAATAGTTTATAACTTTTACCTGATTCACGTCTTAAAACATTTTTGTTCTGTTGTGCACACGTCGCCGTCAGGACTTAAGATGCATTAGTTTGCTTAGAAAAGGTGCATTAATTTTTAAAAACATGCCCTTTAAAAAATGTAGATTTACTATTTTACTAGTAGATCTCAAAGTATTAATAATAATAATAATAATAATAATAATAATAAAGACAAATCAAATATGTTCATAATAAAAAAGTTATCTTTAAATAAAGGTGTTTTTGTGATGTTATGAATATAGTAAACATTGTAATTGTAATTTCTAGATAACTTGGTAACATTTCATGCAATTTTTTTAAATAATTGTTAATTTTCGATTTATTTATTTTTTATTTAGATAGTTACCACTCCATAAAGAGTACCATAATCATATTACAGTTGAAATATTTACATATTTTTTTATTGTCTAATTGTTATAGATTATAATAATGGGTATAATTGTTACTATTAACATTATTTGATATTTTTATTACAGCATATTCATTCCTCTTCAAATCTTCTAAGTCCAATAAATTCTTTTGAACTTAAAATTAATTAAACCTTTACATTGGCGGGGGGTGTACATATTCATTCATTATATTTCTTATTTAGTTAACCGAGGGGGTTTGCTTCTCATGGCTTCTTAATTTAATTTTTGCCCAAAATGTTTATCAAGTAATTAACATCATCTTTATTTTAACTGTTAACATTGATCAGGGTTTTTAACTCTGCGTGTTGTTGCTACAGTTTGCTGGTAGATCCTGTTATTAAAAACAACCTATTTTCTAATATAATTCCATACTTTTTCCAGGGAAAAATACCACAAAATAATCTTAACTGTTAATATATTTCTGTTTAAACTGGTATAAACTCAACATGCAGTGAGTTTGTCTGCTTGCAGCTTGTTTCTGGTCTATTTTCAGTGATTTTCGTCCATAATTTATAGTGATCTTCACATCTCCACCACGTCAGGGTTGACATGATGCTAAAACTTCAAACTCAATTCTGAGGAAAATTCTTGATACTTTTTGAAGAAGCTGGCCTCTGTCCGATCAAGGGCTGCAGATAAAAAGGACAAAATTAAATTTAACTTTTTTTAATTAGGGAGAAACCAATAAGCGGGAAACAATTCAGCCCTCATTTATAGAAATATCTGCTAATTTAATATTTTTTCCAGTGATCAACTCCAGCAGCAGCTACATGTTCCTACTGTTTTCTGCTCTGTCAGCACATAAGCAGTTTCACATGTAGGGCTGCAAATAACAATTATTTTTATAGTCAACTAATTGATAAGTGGACTAATCACAATTATTTTCTGTATGATCATCATCACTTCAGTTGCTTGTAAAAAATATTTTGACTCACCTGTTCTTGTCTACACACCTTTGAACGCCTCTTGTTGTCATTATCTTTTATTTATCAGCTTTATAAAAGATCCTTCATTAAATACTAAATAGAAATTTAACTGACTTGGTTTATTTTTAATATTTCTATCAAAGTGAAAATTTTTTTTTTACTGTAAAAATGTGTTTAAAACTAATCTTTCAACCTTCAAGCTTTTAACGTTGCTTAATGTTTACACATTTTTAAACTATAGTGTAAAAAAGAGGAGAATATTAACATGTTTGCTGTCTGGCTTGTTCTCTTTTAATCTGGCAATATTTTCAGCATCAATATTAAAAAACGAGCGAATTATTAATTTCCAAATAAACTTCATCGCTCTAGTAAAGTTAAATAAAACTATCCCGTCATGTTGCATCACCTTAATCTCAACCAGTTAGGATTTCTGTTCCAGCACATATCATCATGAGAAACTGATTCAGTATTATGTCTTCAGGACAGAGACCATAACGGGGGGCCCTGAGCAGTTCTACAGGGGCGCCGGCCCCTGTTGGCCCCCGTCTAGATCCGCCCATGTTTCACTACTAAGCCACGTCTGGATAAACAGAGAAGATATTTCAGTTTTACAGCCACATTCTCGCCTAAAATCAACCTAAAAGTTCATTTTGTATCAAAGAAAGTATAATTTACAAAACACTTCAGTTTCTCGGAGCCGCAGTCATGTGATAAGGTCATGTGACATGGAGGCTCTTTGCTCAGTGAGAACTGACGCTATACCGCCCTCTGCTGCAGCCTTAGTGAACTGCATGTGATTTAAACTGTCTACTACTAAAAGTTAAATATTGAGGCCACAACAATGCTTATATATCTTTAAACGATGCGTCGACGCATTACTTTTTGCATTGACAAATTTTCATTATCGACATTGATGATGTCGACTAATTATTGCAACCCTAGTTAATTACTATTAGCCTCTAATAGCTTTACGATTAAACAGAGAAGTAATTTACGTTAATTTTTGCCACCAAATTGAGGTGTAGGGCGTCCCGACGCAGAGCCACGCCATTTGGACCTTTGTATAAATGTATGGTCTTTAACAGATATATAGCAAATTAACATTGAACTGAAATACTTTTTTATATTATTTAATAAAGACAGGCATGTGGTATGGCATATTATTAAATGTGTAAATAAATACGTGCATTCATGCTGAAATACTTTGTTTTTTGCGCCTAAATAAAGAGAGATGTTGTATTACATATTGATAAATATATAAATTAATACATTTCATATTTTAATAAAGAAACAAGTTGGTTTGCTTAAATTTATTTCACTCTCTCATGTATAATCTTGAGCCTTTTCTACACACCAACAATAATTTCTTCATATTTTTGCGTGCTGTGCATGAATACCGTTTTTTTTTTTTTTTTTTAAAGTTCAGAAAGGTGTTCTTTAACATTTCCAACTCCATTGTACTTAATTTGACAACGTGATTCCGCCTTAGTTTGTGAAATACAGAGTTAACAAATCAATAAGCATAAAATTATGGTCCATCTGTTTGGTTTCTGCGTTGCTCTCATCAAGTAAAAACTCATCTTCAGACCCAATCTCAGTCAAAATGATGAGCTGTACCATGTGATCTACTTTCATTAATTATTCCCCGGTTATTGTAACCATAAGCTGCAGAAAATACGGGTAAAGTTGTTCCCTCTGCTTTTACTCCCATTGGCTGCTATGCCAGCCTAGAGTAGGAGAGACCCATCCAAGATGGCGGCGACACAGGATGCGCTGCTCCCTGTAATGAGGCGTCTATGAGTCGATACCAGGCAGCTGCACAGTTTTCTTTTCTGGTAAATTTAAAGTCTCCCTACAGCTTTAAAACTTTAGGTCTCTTTCTCTGCGCAGCTTTTTGCCCGTTGTCTCCATAGCAGACTTCCACACTTGGCGTCCATTTATTAGCGGGCTAGGCTACCATTAGCGTTAGCCGCCTGGCCGGAACAAATAAATAAACAGTGTTACGAAGATTCGTGGCTGATCTTTTTTCCTCGATTAATTTTATGAATAGAGGACCTCGGATCATTTGATTAACCGCGACAAATGTTTAGGAGCATTATGATCAGATTATCAATCGGCATAAACCATCCGTCTCTTATTCGGATTACAATTTAACTCCGATTGAGCTTAACCCGATCACAGTATTCCATGTTTAAATGACACATTTTTATTCCGATTGGCCCTTTATTCCGATTACTTTTGTCCATTTAAAGGTAGCTCTATCTATATATATATATATATATATATATATATATATATATATATATATATATATATATATATATATATATATATATAATATATTAGGGCTGGGCAACGATTAAAATATTTAATCGCGATTAATCGCCCTGATTAATCGCGATTAATCGCATTGTATTTACAATCTCCAAGAATGAATTCAAAAGTAGTGTAAAGAGCACTTTTATTTTAATGTTCTGCTGCCATATGAACAAAAGTGTTGTAACATTTGTAGCACTTATTTTATACTGGATATTTTCAACCCATCTATTGAATTTAGTGCACTAGTTGATCTTTTCTTCATAAGAGAACAGCAAGCACTGCAGCCAAAATATGGCCTTTTTTGACCTGCTGTATATTAGCCAGTCCCTAAGCTTGATGTATCATGAAACTGTTGACCTTTTGGGTTTTGTGGTTTTTATTTTATTATTACAATTAAATAATAATAATAATAATAATAATAATGTTATGTTCAGTGTTTTTTCGCTAATCCACCTCTTATATATTTCAATCCTTATGTGATTTTGTCTGTGTTGTGTGCATCTGCCTGTTGCTTTAATCCTATAAATTTCCCCGTCGTGGGATAAAAAAAGGATTAGCTAATGTTATCTTATCTTAAATAACACTTTTTAATATATGTACTGGGTTCTTTCAAGGTCTTAATTACATGTTATGTGTGGGCTCCAGTAACATCCATCCATCCATCCATCCATCCTATATTGCTATATATATATATATATATATATATATATATATATATATATATATATATATATATATATATATATATATATATATATATATATATATATATATATATATATATATATATATTGGTTATCGGCCAAATCACAATATTAATATCGGGTATTGATATGGGCCCAGTTTTTAAATTTCTGTACGAAGGCTGGACGATATAGGAAAAAAAACATATTGATAAAATAGAAATCATATTGATTGATATTGATAATTATCAACAAATTCAAAACATGTATTTTAAGTGCAGCCCTGGTTATTTTATGCTGTTGCTTAGCAACCTATTTTTAGATACAGACACAAACAGTGAATTCAAACTCAACCCTTTATTCAACCAACCTTTTACTAAAACTGCAACTTTTATTAAAAAAAAAAGAACGCATGCTCTTTGAACTCTTAGAAGGTGGCGGAGCTTCCTGGGTCCTGCGTTGTGATTGGTTGGGAGGATGTAATGACTGTAATATTAACCTACATGGCGAGAATGCATAAGGAAGGAAAACTTTTATTCTATTGAACTTTTTATTGACCTTTTTTTTTTCTATCATAGATATACGTCTATTGATTTATATTGTTATTGAATTATTGTCCAGCCCTACTCTGCGCTCTCCTAGTCAGAAGGAGTCAGTCGGTTGTTTAAAACCCGTCTTTTCATGTCTCCCCAGTCCCAAAGCTGCTGGTGGATCTTCACGTCAAGCTGCTGAGGAAGATTGGGAAGTCGGTGACGGCAGACAGATGGGAGAAGTACCTGGTGAAGGTAAGCGGTCCACTTTGAGTTAGAGATTTAATCTGAGCAGCTGGACCTAGGAAAAAACGTTTTTTCAAGACTGTCAAATGAGCAAAAGTCTGTTGATGCTTTAAAAGTTTGCCGGTTTTCACATTGATTTATTTTATGATGACATGCTTTTGCTATCATCTTGACATTTTGTCACGAAATTTGCTGGTGTTTTTTTTTTTTTAGGAATTTAATAAACATAACAAAGTACAAACCGTGTTTTATTATCTGAATTCAGTGTAGAACACTCCCATTTCATTTTTTAACTAATCCAAAGGGTACAGATCTTAAAATTGATCTGATCTAAGTCCAGATCCTACAAAAGCAGAAGCTTTTGTAGGAGGGGCGAGGAATAGAAATCTATTTAGATGCAGTGGATCCATTATTATCTGAATCCATAATTACTCCACAGTTTGACACGATGTTTGACTCCAGGCTGTTAAAATGAAAACTTGATGGTTATTAATGGATAAATGCTTGCATGGAACTTGTCTCATCAGGATAATCTTTATTTACTGGACAGATATGGGTTTATTTCAGGAGGGATCACAATTATTCTGGCTCCATTAGGTATTAAAAAAAAACATCCATGTACAAGTTAGCCAACAGGAATATTTCAGGAGTTATGCCTCTTGCTTATTGCAGATTCTGGCAACTTGTACCTAAATGTTCTTAACAATATTGTTCATTAGACTTAGAAGGGTTCCTACGGCGTCTAGAAAAGTGTGAAATTTGCTTTAAGTACTAAAGGCTTTCTCTGTACCGTTATCTACGCAATAAAAAACAGAATTTCGAGTTAAGATAATGTACTATATATATATATATATATATATATATATATATATATATATATATATATATATATATATATATATATATATATATATATATATATATATATATATATATATATATATATACAACACTATCTTGAAAAGAGAGTAAATTGTAGGAGAGAGGAATATCAATATTGACAAGACAGAAAGTAAGTAAAAACACTCTAAATATGCTCAAAACAAAAAAAATGTAACTGTATTAAATAATATTTTACCTAAATCCAAACTACATTTATACAGCTGCGGTTTTCTGAAGAAACGGTAAACTCAGATCGATCGGTGCGTCTACTTGTTGCCAAAGTCTCGAACAATACAGTAAAAAAATTGCTAGATTCGTCGCTTTTAAATAATAAAAAAAAAGCTGCAAACTGGAATATATTCATGAAAAATGCAGCCGATTTAAAGATACGAGATGATGAGACGTAATACAGTTAAACACGGTTTTTGGCTCCATGTTTTGCTCTAAAAATAACAATTTCTCTGATTTGTAGGTCACGTTACTAGATAATAAAATTAAACGGAAATTTGGGAGATAGTTCAAAGTTACAAGTGGATAAAACCTAGTATGTCTCCCGATTAAGCTGTTTTTTGTCATTGTAGTCCAGTTTAATTTGATTATTTTTGTAGTGCTGAGAGATACGGACCAAAATAATATCTAAATTTTTTTTAGGCTGAAAGCCGATATACGATATTTGTCTCTATGTTCTGCTTTTCATAAAGTAATTATAAAAAGGCATCTCTGAATCAAACCTTTATCCCAAATGTCTCTCAGGCACATTTTTTAACAAACCACTGTAGATAAATATGCAACATTGCTGAAAAATGACCAATTTTATATTAAAGTATCGGTATTTTGCCCAGCCCTAATTGTTTGTATCTTTCAGTAACAGCAGCAATAATAATAATAAAGTGACGGCACAGTTTTGGCTCTCCGTTGAGTGTCTGCTGCTAAAAACTTCTGCATTTAATGGTTTAGCGGCCGGTCTGCGTTTGACGCCGAGCCGCTGAACTGTTTTCATTCCCACCAGCTGCATTATTGCTGCGCTCAGTCGGCTCGCTGTTCTGTCGTCGTTGCAGATATGCCAGGAGTTCAACACCACGTGGGCCTGGGAGCTGGAGGAGAAAGGCTACAAGGAGCTGACCATGGACTGCAAGACGGGGATCCTGAAAGTGAGAACTGATAAATGGACAGTTATGTTATATTTAGTGTTGCACTGATGCCATTTTTTTGGCCCCGAAACCTGGCTGTGCAGTATTGGCCGATACCATCTGTTTTAAATTGATGTGTGTGTGTTTATATGAAGAACTGCATACTACTTAAGGTAGTAGAACGTTTTATTACCTACCTGGAATGGGTGACAATAGTTGAATAAACTTTTGGCTCTCAAAGGCCAAAATAGTGCAACATTCATAAAATTATATAATTATATTTAATACACATAACTGTAACTGTAATAACCAATATGCAATAACTAATGTGCAATTCTATTTAATACACTGCGCAATAATCCTGAAAGAAGTGACTTCTCCTGCTATTACACCCAAATAAATGTCAATACACACGCGTATAAGTCACCGTGAATGTACATAAGACATCCTCTGTCTTGTTTCTTTTTGTTTTTATTTTTTATTTTTCTTACCTACTTCTTTCGATCCATGGTATAACGAGGACACACTATATATATATATATATATATATATATATATATATATATATATATATATATATATATATATATATATATATATATATATAATATATGATGCATCTCGTCCTACTTGACACCTTCTTCCTATGATTACTGATTACTGAGCAATGTGAGATCAATAAAGCTTATCTTATTATAACATGTATAATAGTAGTGCAACAGTCAGACAGTAAAATTACATTAATAACTGAATAATGTCTTTTAAATCCTGAGTTTTGGCTCTCAAATGCCAAAATAGTGCAACTTTCATGAACTTATATAACATTTATAATACTAGTCTGGAGAGAGAAAGCTGCTTTCAAGTGACATACAAACATTAAAACGGTATCGGTGCCTATTTATTGGTACTTGCCGATACCGATAACACCATTTTAGTGCTGGATCGGTATCGGTGCAACACTAGTTATATTTTCCTCCTGACTTTATGATATAACAGGTATATTTGTGTTTAAGCTAAAAAAGAGAAACTGCGTTTAACTTTTAGTTCGTAAAACTCACCAGGGATCTCTTGCGAACGCACTCAATGAGGTCTGAAACATGCCGACGACACTTTCCACGGCCAAATTGGCATCTATTAAAAAAAAAAAAAACTTGATGGGGAAAATGTGCGGTCCTCACGGCATTTATCCTCATGTGCGCTCATTTTGGAAATGTCGGAAATTGGCGACGCAGATGATGAATTGCAGCCAAACTGCATCACGATTCGTCTCAGACGTTCAGAACGGCGCCACACTGACGATTTTAGACACAAAAGCAGAATTTCAGCAAATTCAATTTTATTTATATCTTCCTTCCACTGAACTTTCCATTGATATCCTTGAATTGAAAACTCTCAGAGCATTAGTTTTATATTGTCGGTGAATGCCACATTTCTGTCCACTGTGCATCTTTTTCTGCCACACTTCTTCCTTCCAAAACTTTTTTTTCAAATCCTAAATAATATTGTGATTTTCTGCTAATGTGAGTTTCAGGGTGTAAATTAAACTAGGCCATAATGATCAAACTGAACAGGAAGATAAATCACTTGAAATATATCACTTTGTAGAATGAATCTATATGTATTAAATACACTTTAAGTTATACCCCGATATGAGATGCAGATGTACAATATATTTAAAACTGGACTGTAATTAATCCAAAACGTACCTTTGGTTGGTTTAAACAAACTCAAAATGTATTTTTCCAGTCAGTTTTGTTAAAACCGTCTAACTTTTTTCAATTCAATTTAGTTTTATTTATATAGTATCAATTCAAAACACGTGTCGTCTCAAGGCTCTTTCCAAAGTCAGACTCCATCAGATCCTCCAGGTTGGTGAGAAAGTTTCCTCTCTAAGGAAACCCAGCAGGTTGCATCAAGTCTCTCCAAGCAGCATTCACTCCTCCTGAAAGAGCGTAGAGCCACAGTGGACAGTCGTCTGCATTGTTGATGGCTTTGCAGCAATCCCTCATACTGAGCATGCATGAAGCGACAGTGGAGAGGAAAACTCCCCTTTAACAGGGAGGAGAACCTGCAGCAG